>NC_048218.1:119731817-119958699 GCF_002007445.2 Ailuropoda melanoleuca | reverse complement strand
AGAGACACATCCTTGAGCTTCCATGAAAAACCCAATTCCTTGAATTTTTATGCTGCCCTAGGTCCCTCATCTTTCAGTCTCTCCTTGGAAATGTGTTCAAACCCTTGATTTAATTATGCCCACGTCTACACAGGGCCAAGACTTCCCTCGTGTATGCAGATCCACATAGCCAGCTCCATATTGCACAGATTCATAAGTTGTGCCATTTGTTCAATCACTCATTCATTCACTCATTCATTCATCCATTCATTCATTTAAATATTTATTGTGCTTTTGCGTCGGACCTTTGTCAGTGTTAGGGCCAAAGCTCTCAACCACAGCTCCCGCCGTCAGGAGGCTCATACTCTGGAGTCAGCAGAGAGTTTCTTGCGCGACATTTCTGCTCCTCACTTGGGCTTATGCAAAGGTCTGCTTTTCTTCTTCTTTCTCCACCCCTCATTAAGGTGTGTCCCAGCTGCATCTCCTGCCAGGCTTCCCAGAGAGGACAGTCCCCAGCAGGTACAGCTGTCCCGCACTGTGAGTTGTCCTCTCCCCCTTAGGATGCCATAGTGAACCGTGACTGGTGACTCTGTACAGGAAAGGAACAATGGTCCTCTCTTAAATTCTGTACCAGCGACATCGGTTACCTCTCCCCTACGTCTTAAGCATCTTATTCCATCTGGCTAACCTCATAATTCAAGTGCCCAACCCATTTGTTCCACATTTGAAGGGGTATGTAAAACTGAATTGGAACAACCAGTCTCCTGTTACTCAACTCACAAGACCAAGTATAATCTTCTAGCAGCTTCTCTAGGCGCCCCTGCTGCCGCACCCCTCCACTGCTTTCAGGCTTTTTCCCCATCTTTCACTGTTGGGGCCCCCGCCATCTTGCTGGACTCACCTCATTTCCACCTCCCAGCTAAAAGGAGCTCTCCCAACTTCCTACCAAACCTGCCATGTGTTTTCGGCTCCATTTTAACACCTTTCCCAGCCCTGACTGGCCTCGCTTCAGCCTCTGGACTCTGAATTCAAATCCACATGAAGTTCCTGGTTGGTCTTTCTCCTAGAGATGTTCATCAAGATCTCTGTCCATACTGCTGATCAAAACCACCCTCCACGCCCACACACGCCTGGCTTCTCTCCCCTTCTGCCCCCATGACCTTCTGTCTTTCTAGCATGGTGTTGTCACCCTTCCCTTCACTCAGAGTCCATATGCCCCTTATTTACTTCTTTCTTTCTCTATCATGTCCTGTAAGTATGCCATTCCATACAGCCCGCCTCTAGTACATTGCCTTATATTGGCATGTATCCCTTTGACCCAGCTGAAGACCCTGCCAGGGTCACTAGAGGAGAATTACAGAGATTCCTGTAATCTAGGCAAACATATAACAAGAAAGGAGGAAAACTGACCCAAATTTCCCATGGACATCTGTGCACACTAGTGGACAGTGGGCAGGCAATGCATTCGGGATGCAGACAGGTCTGTTCTGGAATCCTACCTCTGCTGCCTACAAGCTGAATGACTTTGATAAGGTGAATAAATAGATCGCTAATAATGGTGTCAGCTATGATTTAGGGTCAATTTCTTAGCCTGAACTTTCTATATGTTACATCTAAATTCCACAATAACTCAAAGGAAGGTACAGTTCTCTCAAAATCATAAATAAGAAGTACGACTTAAAGAACTTGGCAGGAGGCTTGAATTCCTCATCGCGCGTGCTTCTCCATAGGACTTCTCATGACACAGCAGCCGGCTTCCCAGGGAGTGTGCGGTGAGAGAGACAGACAGAAATAGAGACAGAAGCCAAAGGCTCTTTTATACCTTGTCTCGGATGTGACACACCATCACTCCTGCAGCAACCTATTGGTCACACAGATCAACCCTGAGACAACGTGGAATGTGCGATCCCAGTAGTGTGTGAATACCAGGAAGCAAGGTTCACTGGGGGCTATGTCAAAAGCTGGCCGCCACACCAACAAAATCAGGACTGGTTAATATTTTTATATTTATCAGAGTAAACTTGCACCCCATTAAAAGATCAGGAGTAACAAGCATATAATAGAAAAAACAATCCCTTCTATGCATTCCCCACTCTGTACCAGTCCCACTTCCCAAAGAGAAAGACTTTTAAAACTTAAGCTTTTTGTTTTTGAGTCACTATTCCAAAGTGCTAAACAACACCCATTTCTATGATCTTTGATTAACTTTGGAAATGATCTCACTTTGAAGGAGGACTTAGCATTCTGAGCTCCTATAACCCGGCAACTGCCTTTCCCACCACACACACGCACACCCTTCCACTCTCTCACCCTTCCGAGAGACCATAAAACCTTCTTGCTTAATGTGGACGTAGTTGTTAATAGAAGCAGCTGGTTGAAGAGGGTAATTATACAAGAAGATGAATACTTTTAACATTTGGTTTTAACTTAAAGTATGTCAATGTGCATTCATTCACCAAGCTCTAGATACGAGGCCATGGCCCTTCCTTTGAGAGCGGATCTGCTGATTGAAGGTTGTCATCGTTTTCCTGTATGAATCACACGAATAATGCATCTTCTACCTTTTCCAGTTTGGGATTCTTTAAAGTAGGACAAGAATTTAAAGACCACTGCAAACTTTTATGAACGTACAACCTTTCTCTATGTTGTCATTTTTCTTCACTCTTTTGCAACCATCTCTCCCGTGGCTAATTCAGCCACCAATGTTTTTAGTGAATTTTTTCCCTTAACTCTACAGAAACAATTCATTTGAGGGTTAGTTTGCTTTTTTTGTGTTTTGCTTTACTCATATTTCAAGGTTTTGTGCAACATAGTCACAAATACAACGGGCACATACAGATTTGGGAACAAACACAACTGAGCAGTAGTAACCATACAACTCAACCAGTGAGAGCAAAATGGCACAGGTATTGTACAGAGTGACCCACTTGCTCTATGTATTCAACGTTCTGAGAGCATCAGACAACGTATTTTATGCAGGAAATGGGAATCCTCCATCAATCCCAGAGTCAGTTCAGTGGAATCCATTAAGAGGTTTTCTGTGTTACTTCCTGTCATAGGAAAGTTGAGAAGAGGATTGTTATCTATCACAAGAACTTAAGTTGTTAGCGTCACAACACTTGAGTGGACAAAGTATTCAGAAGAGCAGTCGTAAAATTCAAAAAGAGCCAGGAACTATTTAGTTAAGGTACAGATAGCTCTCCCCACTTAAACAGTAGCTACTGAGATTATCACTGAATAATAATTCCTGTATCATCATTTCCACCCCCCTCCCAAAAAGCCGAAATTATGATCAGTGTTGTCCATTTAAGGATGTGGAAAGTGGGGACACTGTGTAAAGATTTCCCTCAAGAATATTGAAATATCAGTTTGGTACTTGTAATATTTGACTCTCCACCTTTCACCCTACCTAATCCCTGGTATCTAGCAGCAATGCGACTTAGGGAACTGACCCTTCTCAGGAAGTTTGTTCTGATTCGTCTTAGTCAATCATTGTCTTCTGTCCTGATTGGCCTGGGCCAACTTGAGCCAGAAAGTCACTAGCAAGGGTTTACTCTCTCTGCAAAAGGTCCTCACTGTTTTTAAGAGAAAACCATGGGAAACAGTCTATGTTGGATGTGAATGAAGACGAATAATGCCTAGGTTTTTGCTGAGGGTTTTGTAGAGATCATGAGCCTGATGACAAAGTCAAAAGGAGAGGAATAATCAGAGAATTTTAAAGAAATAGAAGTGGTGTCATTGACTACACTGTGCCTGGAAACTTGGTTCCAAATTACATGAGCAACATGTCTTTATTATTTCAACCTGTTTTGTCGTATTTCTACTTCTTATACTCACACATACACTAATTTCTTTTTCAGTGTTTACAAGATTCTTCTTCAATTTTGAAGAAAGTTCTTTATATGGGACACTTCAGTTTCCATCAATTCAAATAAATTGATGCTACTTTACTTTATACATTAGACTAATAGAGATGGACTAGGCTGAAAAGGATGGAGATAACAGGATTATGTAAGAAAGCTGTATGGATCAAAAACAAGAACCCTCCCTGATTGATATCATAGACAGCAAACAACAACATCTACCCTCAAGGCATCCTTTGGGGCCACTGTCAGAACTTGAGTCCTAACATGCACGGTGGAAGGGTCCAACTGAAGGAAGTATTTCCAATAATTCTCGGAGGGTGGGGCTATGAAAATATAATTGGATATTTCTAGCAGGGGTCAATAGTAAACTCACCATGTCAGCCACTGAGCTCTGCCATTTAGATGTCATTTCACTTTTGAAATTTTCCAAAAAATCCTATCAGGTAGATATTATTTTTAAAACAAAAGATGGAACTTAGTTGACCAGTAGTACATTTCTACACTTTATCCAATGCCTGGGAAACCTCAGGTGTGCCCATAAACTGCCCGGTCAGCTTCAGTTCCTACAAGGCCCCTCTCGGGTTGTTCCACACCTGTACTGGGGATCCATCACTTGGCCACCGCTTCTACAGGCCACCGCAAAAATGCTGAAATCTGGTGAAGGTCCTGTCTCTCATGGCTCCCCAAACTGTTGGCGCATTTTCTTTGCAGCACCCATGGTTCTACCTTCAACACATGATCAGGGACAATGGTCCTCTCTCCCACATACTATCACAATTTTTTATTTGGGAACCACAGGGTCCTTGATGCTAAGGGTCTTTCCATTTCTGCCTGCAGCCAACTCTCCCCACTGGTCTAAACCAATTCTTTGAAGTCTGACAGGTGGAGGGTGCAACCTTCCCCACCCTATTTTCCCCAGGGCACCCACTCCTTCCTCAGGAAAAACAAAACAAAACAAAAACAAAAACCTCAAGCAGTTTGGCTCCTCGTGGCCAGCGCCTGCATTTATCAGTTTACTCTCGCTAAGTAAGTCACACCTGAAGCTGGAGAGAAGCACCTGACCTCACCCTCCACACCCACGGCTGTCATCTACTTTCTCCCTGGTTTTGACCATCTGAAAGGTGGCGGTGTTGGTTTTTTTGTTTTGTTTTGTTTTTTGTTTTTTAACAGTGATTTCTTTTTTCATAGAATTTACTTCCAGGGCTTCATCCATATACTCTCAATTCTGGGCTTACTACTTTGAAAGTCAGTTTCCCAGATGGTGGATGGATCTAGTTAGAATCATAACTGGGTACTTGTTCAATATAAAATGGGTTACGATTGCATTTTCTGTTTTGTGAAACATTTAAAGCCTTAAGATAAGAGCTGTTCACCATCACTATAGAGCCTGGTTGCAGGAGTGAGCTTGAGTGGCCACGGGTACCGGCATGCTTGTCTTGCTTCTCCATCCTTGTTGACACTTGGCTTGCTGGGACACTTGACGGGGCCATCTCGCTTTTGCGGGTGCACTCCTCTTTCAAGGAGTCACAGGGGCATATGACTTACTAGGCAGTGTGAAGTTCAGAAAAAAATTCTTAGGAGTCCTCTGCCCAGAGTGCTTTTGTAAAGTGGCTAAATGAATGATTGATGTAACCCAATTATCTAGCATTTTCGATGTAATTCAAATCCTATTATCCCCAGCCCAAAAGGAAGGGGCTATATTTGTTTGTTCCATGTTTTCAATCTGAGGCCATTAGTAGTAACTTCGTAGCAAAATGGGCCGGTCCATGATCTTATGAAGACTAGTGAAAAGTCACTACTCTGAGAACACAGGGGTTAGGTTGATTTCAGAATTGTGAACCCCGTCATACTTGGAATAACAAAAGCTACTAAATATATCATTGCAATACCATTTCAAACCATTTCATCTAGTTGGCAAATCGATCGTGTTTAGGATATGATTACTCAGATGGAAAATTGGTTTTATCTTTAAAAATATCCTATTTAGTGACAATTCCACTTCGAGTCTTTGAGGGGTAAATACATTGACCATGAAACACAAACATTTGTTGTTGAGATCAATGGCGAGAAGCCTCCCTGGTTCCATTTAGAAGGATTTGATGATCGTCTTCAAAGTGTTTGGAAGCCCTAGCACAATAAGCACTTTGAAGGGCAAAGTTTTGTCATCCCCCTGCCTTAGGCCTGCAGTTTCTGGCAAAGATTAGCAGTGTTTGTCTTTTTTTTTTTTTCCTTTCTTTCTTTCTTTCTTTCTTTCACAATGGATGAGTTCCCCCATAATGACTGCCTTTATCCCCTGTGAGTAGCAAGCTTTTCAAAGGACTCAGGCTGTGGTGCTCTGACTGTGTTGGAACAACTTCATTAATGAAAGGCGTATATATTTGATGGGATCTTTGTTGCCACATTATAGTATTTGTGTTAGAACCCTGTGTCCCCACATAACAATGATGCAGGCACTGCCACCACCACCGTGACAGTAGGATTATAGCAGCACATTAACTCTTGCCCTGGGTGGCTCTTTTCCCCCATGCTCTTTTCTGACACTGACCGGACCTTCTCTCAGTACTTCCTCTGACTCCTTCCTGACTCTTTCCTGAGGAAATCAGGTCTTAAAAAAGGAAGAGTTCTCATCATCTTTCTTCCTTCAGTGGGCCTACTATTTCTCAAAACCACTTCTGGATTTGAACTGCCAAGTTTTCTGTGAGAAAGGGACTTCTCTGATGTTCCCCTCGTGATCTGAAGTCCTGCCGGACCCCTCGGATTTCAGGCTGGTCTCAAAGTGCACACAGGCAAGTGGGGCAGTTGTTGATTTCTAAAAAGTCTTGAAACAGCTCTGTGGTTTTTTGCTTGTGGATAAACAATTTACCTCCCTTTTTTTCTTACTGTTAATTACATGACAATTAAAGAAAGCCTCAAAGGGTATGATGGAGAATTTCTAAAGAATCCTGCCTTTCCGTGGACCAAAGAGAAGACTTAACATTGGATCAATGCAGAAACAACAGAACTCTTTCAAAGGAGCGGACGCCATATTCGATGCGAGAAGGAATTACTGCGGGGCTCTGTTCAGTGCTCTGTTTCCTTCCCTTCGGATACCTCCTCAGACAACTGTTTTCTGAGAAAGCATCAAACCTCTGTAGGAAATGGATTTAGATGTTTCCTTTAAATGATGACACATTCCCTTTCTTTGTGTGCCCCATACATATCTTCATCACGTATGTTAGTTGGGTAATATATATATTTGCCTATACCTGACTTTTGCTTTCGGTCATTTGGCTTAATTTATAATAACATCTGTATAAATTTCCTAATAACGTTTCTCATCTGTAGTTCACTGGGGTTTTACTTGGTTCCTAACATGTATTCATTATTAAACCTGGTGGGAGTTGAAGGCTAATGCATGTGCTCGTGTGCACACAGGCGCCCACGCTCAAATATCACTGGGCCCATAAAGTAAAACTTCTTTGGTTCCAAGGTTTCATCCAGCAAAATAAAAGGATAGAAAGGTAAAACATATTTGTAAATATAAAGCAAAAATTGTAACAACTCTTATTTTTTTAATTTTCAGAAAATGTAACTTTCCTACCTAAAACAAATAAAAAGGGTTTCGTAAGAATTTACATGAACTTGGCATTGTACTTGGAAGTAAGTAAACTGTCTGGTGGGTATTAAGTGTCTGTGGTCAGAAGTTAGAAGTGTCTTCAACACTTCAAGCCTCGCCCCACCCCCTCCTTTTTTTTTTTTCTCAGTACGTAAGGAATCTAACACCAAAATTGGAGTATGGAGCAGCAAAAAAATAATAATAAACTTTAAACTTGAATGTAGACCTGGCTTGGGATCCTTGTTCCAATTAATGTTACTTGATGCCTCTGATTCATCTGTAAAAACAGGGAAAACATCTACCTGGTGATCACATGGGGACTTGATTGGTTCACATGGGCATTTACAGCTGTTACTGCTTCCATATAACCCCTTAGATGGACATAGCTACTACAGGAAAACCTATAAAAGAAAAGATCGAACAGTCAATTCATTCTTGACTGGACTTCTGTAATGCCGTATTGGTCCTGTTGGTCCCAGTTCTTTTCTTTCCTAAGTTATATCTTTTTCTAGCCCTAGTTGCTCCTTGCAATTGCAATTTTCTAGCCAGAAGGGAAAGGAGTAAGAAAGGAGGTAGAAGGGGGGAAGGACTGAAGGGGAGAAGAAGGAGAGAAGGAGAGAGGGAAGGGGGGATGAGAGAAGAAAGGAGGGAGAGAAGAAGGGAGGCAAGGAGGGAAGGAGGGAGGGAGGAAAGGAATGTTACTTTATTTCATGTTACTTGCCACTACAGTTTGAGAAATGGGAAATTAACAAAATGAATAAAATATAACTACTGCTGGTCCAAGCATCTGCAGCCTATTAGAAAGCCTTGCCACAGCAATATTTATTCTCTTCCTCTCTGAGTTCTCTTGTTCCAGCTTTTGTCCTCTCTCTCCCATTCAGTCAGTTTCTCATACTCGTCCCGATAATTACAGGAGATACAAAATTATCACCCAGCAAAGGGCGTAGCAATATGTGTGCAGAGTTGATCTTGGAAAACCAATAAGACATAAAATAAAAATAAAAATAAAAATTAAATCCCAAACAGGTTTTTTATTTAACATAAGGCCAAAGAAGCTATCAGGCGTTGCTGAATACTGTCCACTAACTGTACAAAATATTGACTGCATGCCTCGCAAACACCAAAATATCCGCTGGAATGCCATAGAAATAAATAACTTCTGCTATAAACACATGAAAACATATCAAACTGTTATCTCTTTAAACATATTGTAAATAAAAAAATTACCAGTACTTCTACACAATAAATATTAAGAAACCATTGACATAGTTGAAATGCACTCATATAAATTAACAACTTTAATTACATTAGCCAAACAGACGTCGGTTAAAGAACTGCATGTAGTATGCCAAAAAAAAAAATAATAATAATAAAATAAAATAAAAAAATAAAAACAAACAAACAAACAACATCAACCACAGAACATAAAAAGTTTTAAAACAAAACAGGCTTCAGATTATCTTGGCTTTCATAATTATATTTTTCTTTTAAAGAAAAATATCAACCCATTGTCAATGCACTGTTTTTTCAAAGCATTTAAATAGAGGGTAAAACCCATTGGAAATTAATACAGAAGAAATGATTCACTTTATGCATAAAAAATAAATAATGTAGCTGAGACATGTGGTTTGCTTCTGCTCTTGAAGATGTGAACAGCTTCTAAGCATTCATTTTCTCTGACCCATACAACAGCTTCTCAGTGATAAAGGGTTTAATTTAAACACACACAGTGTCCACCCCCAAACCTTCTGCCCACATCTACAAGTTCCAATTTATTGTGTAGGGTTTCAGGGTGACTAAGTTCTTCTCTACGTTGAAAAGGGAAGTTGCCAAAAGGCCCCCAGGAAATCATTTTTTTTCAAGTGAACATAATAATTTGAATCGAAGCTTAATACAACTGAGGCATTTGTGTTCTCTGTTTTTTAGAGTTACTTCTTGAGGTCCAATCCCACGGGGGTGAAAAACAAAATTCACTTGCTCTTCCTTAGAGGAGAATGCAGGCATTCTCCTTGAAAACAAACTGTGGAATCAATCTTAAATATCTATGAAATGGATTGGTCTTCAGGGACAAGAAAATCCCAACTCAGTGTGCTGGAATTTGCCATGATTTTTTTGAAAAAAATAAAAAGAAAGAAGGAAGGAAGGATGGAAGGAAGGAGAAAAGAAAGAAAGAAAGAAAAAGAAAGAAAGAAAGAAAGAGAAAGAAAGAAAGTTCAAACTACCAAATATTTATCATTCTTAAAAAATATTTGCGGACAAATACTTTTCAGAGCTTTTAAGATTGGTATGAGTAGATTTTTAAGAGCCTAGAGATTAGCCCTAGAGAAAGGTAGAGAGATGCTAAGATCAGATGGAGCCACCCTGTTTTAAGGAAAACCTACTGTGAGAAACCCAATATGGTAGAATTTAAAAGCTTTTTCTTTTGGCCTCCTGCTGCTACATGAGAAGTGTGGTTGTTTACAAACCTGCATATCTTCCAAGATTATTAAAGATAGCAGCAATTTATAATTCTATTTCAAGGCCACATAACATTAATGAAATAATGTCAAAGTTTGGGGATGTTTGACAACCCAATCATTTAATTTCCATTAACACATCTCATTCAGATATTGTCATATGAATTTCATTTTGCTCTGCTTCCAATTACAATAGCCACTAATCAAACTCCATCTTACCCCCACTGTGTTGAGCACTCTTTTAAAGGGCTTAAACAAGATGGCGCACACACGAGTTGAATGGGAGCCACAAACAGGTATCAGCTGTCTTTGGACCATCCTGCTTTTCCCACTGCCCTGGCCATCTCTGCTAGTGCACTGTGAACTAGCACTTGGTTCCCCACACTATTTTCATGGGTTCCATTATTATTGCCACTACTAAATAAGAAGCAGTCCAAAAGGCCCTCTACGTTTTTCATGCAAATCTGTAAAGTTGAACATCGCCATCCCGCTCTTCTCGAGACTTCCCTCACCATGCCCACCTTCCCCACCTGAATGATTTCCTGGTCAATGGTTAAGAATGAGGAAGCAAGTACCAACTTTGCACACTCTCCCTCTTACATGTAGAGTCCACTCCCATGGAGCACATGTTATAACTCTGCATAAGAAAGGGTGGACCTCAAGATGTAGTAAGTATCTCTACCCAGTAACAACATTAATATAATTTGCCTACATACAGCCTAGTGTTATAGTACACCAATTTGGTAAATATCTCAAGATGAGCTAAACCACCTTTAGTAACGTTTGGTTTCTCACTATTTTATTTTCCTACAATTAATTTTTTAAAAAATCTATGAATTGACATAGGGCTGAAAGCTTCAGTATTTTACAGAATACTAATGAATGCAGTTTTTCCAAATTATTAGCATTTTTTTCAATTTTTGCAAACTTCAAACAAGTCAGTAAAAATAAGGCTCTGTATTTTTAAAAGCATATAAATGAATAACTTATTAGCTATTCTAGGCAAGCTAAATACTGTGGAATAAATTAGTAGAAATTTAGCTTTAAGCATGTACTTTGATATTTATAAAACAAAGTGTTTTTTTTTTTTTCTTTTTTGCATCTGAGTCAATACATACAAACCTATATATGAAGAGTTTGGCTGTAAATTAAAATATTAGGGATTTTTACCACTGATAACACCTGTAGTTCTCTTTCTTATTACCAATCTCTTAAGACCTTCCCCCCAAGTTATTTATTCTTTAATTAGTGACAACAACATTATTTAGCCCAGCAAGTCATATTAGTCACAATTAGGCCTTAATCACCCCCCCCAAAAAAAGTACCCCACTCTTATTCTGGCTTTAAGATGAATTTTTTTCTCTCTGAAAAAGCTTTCTGATTTAAGATTGATTCCAAGAGATAATAAATATAAGTCACACACAAAAAAAATCAGCCTAGAACCTTGAAGAACATGGGTTTCCCGTTTTCCCTGCAGGGAATACTTGGTGGGATGGAGGTGGGGGCCAAGAAAGAGGAGGGAGCTGGGTCCCTGCACAATGAAAGAGGGTCTTGCTCAATAGTCCCTGGAGTTTCCAGGCTTCTTCCCATCCACATTTTTTGAAATGTGCCCACCTAGTTCCGAGGAAAAGCAAAAACTATAGCCTATCCTTCTTAAAAATACTGTGTTTTGCACACAAACATTCATTGCTTTAAGAACATTACAAAATGACAGCCTGACGTGCTTCAAATGTGCATGGGCCTGATGCGATCCATGTATCTATACACACAGGTGTGCGTCTGCAAACCACGTGCATATCCACACACAAGCATGGGGTGTTCCATGATAGCCGACAGCGTACAACTACTGTACGTCCAGTATGGAATGTTCCGTTTCAGGGATGTCAGAGGAGTCAAAAACCGAACTTCTCAGGTCTTTTCAGCCTGAACAAAATCCACCCTACTCCGCCTTGAATCCCAACCCCTGACTCACTGATGGTGAATGATACCAACCACAGACAGACTGTTTAAAGGCTCACACAAATGTCTTTGGTGTATGTGTCTATTTTTTAAGGTACAAAATAATAATAATAATTATAATTATAATAATAAAAATAGCTATTTTGTGTGCTGTAGCAGTTCTTTTATAGCTCACATTAAGTGCAGCTCTTAACCCCCCCCACCCCCACCCAAAGAAAATACTTGTTAAATAAGGATTAGACAGGTCAAACACCATCGTAGTGCAAATAGTAAACGATAAAAAAAAAACAACATTTACAAAATATAGAAATGTTTGGATCCAACAGATGGACAAACATATTCCTTTCAAGTATCTCTCCTTGAAGAAAATAAAAATTAATCAGGTTACTTCCAATACAAAAAAGTCTCTCATTTTGTTCTCTCTCAGGTAAACAGTTTCAAACCTATTAGGTTGCATAGTACTAAGATCATAAGCACCTTAACGAAATGTAACTTGGTATTCTTTGTTCCTTGATTTTGCTCTCTTCCCATTCTTGTTCTCAAATTTTTGTTTGTTTGCTTGTTTTTTTTTTTTTATGTTGGTTTTTGTTTTGTTTTGCTCTGTTGCAAAACTGGTGCAGAAAAAGCAGTGTGACCACCTGCACACTATTGTTCCCTTACCAGTACGTGTATGCACATGTCATGTGGAAATTCCTGTGTGTGTGGATGTATGTGTGTGTGTGTGTGTGTGTGTGTCTGTGTGCGTGTGTGCACGGGCTGATATACACAGAGAGAGGGTCACACAGACATACCTTACAACCTGGGTAACTGGGTGGGAAAGCGCCTGTAACTGGCTCTTTCAAACTCATGGCTTTCTAGATGCTATTTGGGTATGTGCCAGCCCACGTTATTGCAGACTAGACAAGTCGACTTAGAGGCTCACACTGAAAGGGGACTGAAAAGGAGGGGACAATATTCCCCGTGTAAGCAACTGATGTCATCACCTTGATATCAGAAGAAATGAAGGGGGCGCTGTTCTCCCTCTCCCTCCCAATTCCCACCTTGTTCACTGCTTCATCTCTGAGCCCTGGCTAAGGAATTTTTCCACATCTTCCTTCATCTGTTTCAGGTTTTCTTTTTAGTTTATTTTTTTTTAATTTCTTTTTTTTTTTTTTTCTGCTTGTTTAACTCAGAAACCTTAAACATTTCTTCATGTTGCCACTGTCTTCTCTGGACAACTCTGGCTCCCGTCCCCCCTGGGCCGGGCGCTCTATGAGCACCCACACTCCTCCACTATCATGTTCTGAATGTCCTTTTTGATGATGTTTTGCCCATCATCATAGTACAGCATGGACATGGGTCTCAGCTTGGTGGGCACACAGCACGACTTGAGGTTGGCGAAGGGGCTGTGCCCCCTCATGCGGTAGTGGTTGATGACGGTCGAGTGAAAGGAGAGCGAGGAGCCCGACGTGCCTGCTATGTGGCTCGGGCACTCGCCCTCGCAGTAGTTGGCATGATAGCCGGAGGGAGCGATGATCCAGTCATTCCAGCCAATGTCCTTGAAACTAACAAAGAACTGTTTCTTACAGCAGATGTTGACCTTGCCATCACACTCCAAGCCCCGCCTCCGCCGTCGATGAGGGTGATCTTCCGACTGGCGGGCCTGCAGCATGAGGAAAGGTCTGTGGGACTGCTCCTTGTCCTCGTCTCCCCCTGCCCCTCCGTCTCCTCCGTCCTTCTTCTTCGCGTCCCCCTCCTCGCCCTTCTTCTTCTTCTTGCCGAGGAGCACCAGGCTGGCACCCGTCTCGTGGCACTGCTCACAGGCAATCCGAACGTCCAGGGAGCTCTTGCCTTGGTCCAGCAACCGCTGGATGCTGCTGGAGACAGGGAAGATGTGCCAGGTGCTTTTCCGTGCATCCACCACCTTTTCCGATATCAACACTTCGTTCCTCTCCTCGGTGGAGCCCATCTCCTCAGCCTCCTCCCCTGCGTCCACGCTGCCCTGGGGCTGCTTCTGCAGGAGCCGGATGGTGACTTTGGTCCTGGTCCTGTTGGCCTTGGGGACTTTGAGGAAGAGCCAGACCTCGGCCCGCTCCACCACCGACAGGTCACTGCCTTCTTTGGAAATCTCAAAGTGCAGGGTTTTCCTGGCTGTGCCTGCAGACGAAACACAGCACAAGAGAGCAGGGACACTCGTTAGTCAGGCCGGGGGGTCAGCACTCACTCATTTCAGGCAAGCAGGGCGCCTCTGCCTCAGGCCATCTCCAGCAGGGGTCAGCGAGTTAAGGCCCACAGGCCGGCAGAACGGTTTGACATTTTTAAATGGTTGAAGAGAAAGAGTATTTTGTGACATGTGAAAATTATGTGAAATTTACACTTCAGTGCCCATAAATGAAGTTTTATGGGGACCACAGCTATGCTCCTTTCTTTATGGGTTGTCTATGGTTGCTTTTGCATTAGATCATGGAGTTGAAGAGCTGCAACACAGACTGGCCCACAAAGCTTAAAACATTTGCTCTCCGGCCCTTTCCAGAGAAAGTCTGTCAACTCCTGGCTCTAAAAAGAAGAGAGCCTAGATCTCAGTCAGTGTCCGGGAGCCTGGGGAGGGGGGTGGTGTGCATCTGTTCACTGCTTAATCTCAGTTGCATCTTCTATGAAATGGGAATGGCGTAATGACATTGGACCCACTATACCGCAGGCTTGGCCTAACACGGATGAAAACCCACGGTGAGCTCTAGCAAGCTATTCCCACAGAAATACACAGACACCCCCAAGGAAGTAAGTGGGGCCAGTGCCCACCGAGTTAGCCTCCTCCTCCCTGGCCACGACCTGCCCCACCCCTCCATCATTCCTTTCCTGGGTCGTTGCAACAGCCCTTTCTTGAATTTGGCTCTCCGGCATGGAGCCAAGACCCCTCTCCAATCATTGCTCCATGAAGCAGGCATAAAACAGAAACTACCCAGGATTCGGGGCTCTTCCTCCACCGCTTTGCCTTCAACTCCGGCTCTCTCCCAGTGCCCCGAACTCTGGGGTGCAGCCCCACCGTGTTTGTTCAAGGTCAGGTGCGTCCCAAACACTCTCTCACCTCCAGGCAGTGACCCCTGCCTAGAATACTTCTGCTCTCAACACATCACCCTCAGTGGCTGCCCTTGATTAGGGTTCAGTTCCTGACCCCCCTGACGCCCCCCGCCTCTGATTTAGGATGCCCCTGGTCTGAGATCCTAGCAATCTCATTCGCCGTCATGGCCCAGGAGGAACAAGGCAATCGCCTCTTTACCATCCATCCAGTCGTGTTAGATGAAGAGATCCACCCCCCACTGCTACGTCCCCCGTTTTTGCCTCCTTCCCCGCTGAACACAGCTTAATGAGCCCCAATTACAGCAACTGCTACTAACAGAAAGGAAATCCCCACACCGGCGAGGCAGCTGCATTCAGAGACCATTCAGCTCTTGCCTCACTTAAAGGGTTCCCTTCTCTTTCCATTAAGTACCTCTATGTGGATACATGCAGTGACCTTTCCTGTAAGGAGCAGGTGTCCAGACTAGAATTCTCTGACTGAGGAAACGTCTTCCCTCAGTTGCACTTTTCCCACTCGGTGGTCTATGAAACACGCCCTCTCTGCCTGACCGCCCCCTGCGGGTACCTGCTTACAACTGTCTGCCGTATGTGCATCCCGTACAGGAATCTGAGAACGATGTTAGAGAAGGTCATCTTAGAACTCGCAACTCCCTAGGAGGGTCTCCCTGCCTGGATTTCTATAGCTAGCGGAAATCCAGCCATACTTATCACTCTCAGCCCTGAGAAGTTTACGGTACTATAAATTTTCGGCACAGTTTCAAGTTCTCTGCAGCATAAGGCAGGCTTTTCTGTGCGTTGCGTGCTGTAGATTCTGTTCTTAATTTAACACGCTGCACACTGTGATTCTGATAGTGGTGAATTCACAGAGGCCAGGGCCAGGAAAGGCTACATATGTATACAAGAGATTCTCTGGCATCTTGGTATTAAGTTGCTAGCACGCTGGCCTCGATGGTGGTGGTGGTGGTCCTGGTGTTGGGGGGGTGGGGGGACTCCTTTTCCTCCAGCCCTGGGTCTCAGGCAGGAGTTAAAATGAATGATAAAGCTACATTTACGATTAGATCACCAGAGTGGAGAGCAGTTAGAAGAAGGGGAGACTGTCTTTTTTTAGGGAGCACGATTTCTTTTCAAAACGTGAACACGGTATTCCCCTTTGCTAAACACCGGTGGGTTTTTTGTTGCTGTTTGGTTTTTTTTGGGAAAGTGAAAGAGAAGATTCCAGGAAGGAAAGCTCAATGATTTAAATTTAAAAAGACACTCAGCAGAAGATTTGAAGTGGTAGGGTCCTTCTGGAAGTTACCCAAACCTCAGACAGCCGCCCCCCCCCCAGGAGTGTGCAGGCTCCATGGGGGGGGCAGGCACCTCCCACCCTGCCCTGAAGAGGAGAACCTGCTGTTCTCCCCTCTGCCTCTACACAGGCCAGCTTCTGAAACCTTAAACTGTGCAGGGTGCCACTGTAAAGACAGGGAGATAGTAGCTGCTAAATTAGAGAAGCCAGAGGGCACAAGGTTGTGTTTTGTTTTTCTAGGAATGAGTGTGAAACTGGAGAATCTGATTCATCCTCAGGATGGGAAAGCTCTCTGGGTTTCAGGTAACTCGTTCCCACAGGATCCCCTCTGCTTTTACCCAGGCTTTGACAGGAGGGGCCGGGGTTAAAGTAGATGGTCCTCAGTCCTTGGGTAAAGAGAGGGTCCGGACGGCAGTGCAGACCAGCCCCCGTCAGACTTCCCATGAAGAGAGTCCAGAGATGTCTACAGATGCTGGGGGTGGGGGCGGGGGCCAGGGTGGGCTAACTGGCGGACTTGATACAAGGAGCAAGAGCATATGCAAATTGCTTTCGTAGGGCCAGAGGGGCTGAGGTCCCCTGCTTCTAGCACCAGCCTCCAGGACAGCCCTTCATTCCACAAGAGCAGGTTTCTAAGGCATGATATAGCCCCACCCCTTCTTCACAGGCAGCTGTACTTGGAAGCAAATGATTTAGTGTTCCTGAGAGAGGATCGTACAAAGAGAGTACTCATTAGAGGGGGCTCAATCTGTCAGGTGCTGTTATATTAGGATCAGAGAGGCATCATAAAATGACTTTCAACCTGGTCCTGCCTGATAATTAACTGTATGGCATCGCCTGCGTATCGTGGGGAGGCACGGAGCTGATTTAGGCATCGGTTTAATTATCTGAGCTTGAAAGACGCTGTTCCCTGTATTCACATCCATTGCCTGCGTGCTGTATCTCTCCCCCATATTTCTGACATTTGGATTTTCCCCCTACTAATTGACATGCCTGTCGCCTCCTTCTCCTGGTGTCCATTTCTGGAACTGCTATTTGTATATTGCATGATATTTTATCAGGGAAAAAAAATAAAACAGATCCAATTTCATGAAAATGCTGTTGCCATAATGCTCAGGAGAACAGGGGGAAGAGAGAGATGCAAGTCTTCCTAATGTCTACCTTACATGCAGGTACATTTTAAAAGTTCTATTGTATTTGACTTATTAAGCAGTGCAATATTTTTTTTTTCTTTTACATTTAGCTTTCATTGCAGAAGGGGGGGAGAGAATGAGACAGCTAGAAGCTGAGATGATTAATATTTATCAGGGCTGTAGGTTTCAGAAAGATATTACAACCCTCAAATTTCTTAGGTATGAAAAATAGTGCTAGTCACTTGATTCTATTCCCTTTATCTGTATTTTACCTGAGAGAGATTGTTATACTGCGGGATGCTTTGAGGATGCTCCAGGCTTCAACTCTCTACGCATAACAATTTGAAAAATGGAAGGAGGTTGCCTGAGGCTGAGGTGTTTAGGATCAATTACTAATCAGTTTCAGGTCTGACTTAACTATCTCCTGCATCAGATCCTGAAATGGAAGCCTTCCCACAATGCTTTGTGAGCAGGTACAGTGTTAGTTTATACAGGTGCGCACTGGGCTCCTGCATTATTACCTATCTACCTGGATATAGCTGTTGGCTTTGCTAACCTTTCATTACCTACTCTCTGATAATATTCTTTTTATCCTCTGTGCTATTTTTTCCCTCCCGAGGCTCGTGAGCAAGGCTTGTATCACAGCCTGCTCTGCCTGAGTAATTCACTAAGAAAAGTCCCACGCAAACCCATGTGGGTGATAATATTTCATCACTTCAACCTCTGTGAGCCCGGTGGACACAAACCAAGGGGAGGGAGAAAGGTACATAAAAATGAGTAGGAGGGATCAAAATGGCACCTTACAGGAAAGACCTTTGAAAGGTTGCTGGGCAGGGGGGCTTGGACAGAGGGAGGATGGGAAGCTAGCAGGAAGAATACGCAAAAGCACATTTTTCCTTTGCTCTCAGAATTTTTCCAATGTTTTTAGTAACTCAATCACGAAAGCAGGCCTGCCAAGGGTTAAGCAACCAAGCCCCTTGTTGTTCCCATCCCCCACACCACCAGGACTCAAAATTCTGCTCTTCCTAAAGCCCTGCACCTCATCTGTGGGCGTAAGAACATTTCCAATGAAATAAGCAACATATACACACACACACATACACATACACACACGCAATTTTTCGTTTGTGTTCCGTTTTGTTTTCCTCAATAGGGTTCTGCCTAAAGTACGCTGCCCTTGTACATATGGGTAATCATTACGTCTCTGATGTGAATGTGGAAAATCTTGTTGTTGATAGAGGATTTTAACTCGCCATGGGGGAAAAGCCTTGTTGTAAAATGCAGCTGTTACTTTAATTTTCCATTCTGCACCCAGATATCACTGTGCCTAAATACAGCACTGGTAGGAGCATAGGACCAGGTACACATGTGTGTTCTCTGAAGCACTAACTTTGCATTTGGACTGTTTCCAGGGGTTTCTGCAGTAGGCAGCAAGTGAGGTCTTAGAGGTTATGCCTCCCTTAACCTGCAGCCCAGGGTTTTGCCTGTAGCAGAACTACAGGCTTGGTCATAAATTATCTGGATTGATTTTGTTAGCCTTCATCCTTTTTCTTATGATCTGCTATTGAGTTGTAAGTGCTCGGCCACATTCGGGTGTCTTTCATTTCAATGGTGATGAAATCGACAGAGAGAGAGAGAGAGAGAGAAAGGGGTTTAGGTTCCGAAAAGAAGTAGAAAAAATTCTCAAGATTCAACCCACAGAAATTTCAGACTTCTTCCAAAGTTCCTGAGAACTTTTGCACTTTTGATTTTGGATCTAGGAACCGGTGGAGTATGAGGAATTCTGATCTACAGCTCATGCTCGTGTATATTTTAGCAGAAGAGGGGCCAAGACAAATACGTGTTTTCACTGAAAGTGCCTGGGAAGGTATGACTCCCTGTTCTCCAAATGTGAGAGCTGACTCTGCCCTCTGAGGGCTCCCCCACCCCAACTCCGACCCACCTACATCACAGGCCCTAACCACTAGGCATCTTGCTTCTTGAATCTTCTCCCCCATTTGGCTCCACGCTCAGCTCGGAGACAAACGTGTCCTCTGAAGCTGTACCCAATTTCTCACAAGGCATTCAGCAAACAGCCCTTTCCTCCCTGTTGGAAGTCACTTGTCATTTGTCGCTGGTGAAAAGTGTTGATAAGACAGGCAAACCAGGCAACAAAATGAGGGGAGATGGAAGGCGTTTTGGTAAAAGCCAGGCAGCCAGCCGTCTTAGGGAGAGATGTGTGAGCAGATCAGTGCTGCTGATGATTCATGGTCACATTTCTCCACGCTCTGCTTTGTTTGCTTCTGAAATTTATCATTCCTCTGTCTTCCATAGAGCTCTGGAATGTTCACATGTATCACTAGAATCCCCATTTCCTTTCCTCTGTCTCATTTACTGTGTCACAGGTAGTCATGTTTCTCCCATCCTATAAAACCCTAACTTTTTCTGGAGGATGAGAGGAAGCAGGGGGCCACGGATAAGCACCAAGATTTGGGCGCTACAGAATGGGGCTTCCAGGAGCTGAAAATGCCTTTCCCTAGATTAACTGCTAAGGAGCAAAAGTCTTTGGAATGCGCCCTCTTGTGGCCGACCATTTCGCATTATTCAGAGAAGAAAGTGTGTAACGCCTGAAAGCACCCTTCAGTGAGGGGTCCTTGACGCAGGAAAGTTCCTTGGGCTGGCATGGAATCAGTGGGGGTCACCTCCACCTTGACATGGCTTTCTTGGGCTGGGGGGAGAAATAGTCATCCAAGCAAGCCTTCTTAGACCCCTGTTTGGAAAGTGTGTATTTCTAATTCAACTCTTCTGTAACTGGAATCCTCCAAGAGGGGGAGATTTATGGGTTACTTTCAACAACACCTGGGCTTAGTGAGCATTTCCCATTTCCTGGTGCTTCATTTGTCTTTCTGAACCCTCAGGGTTCTTCAACAAGTGCTATCAATGGCTAAGTTGATTACCATAATCAGCATATCAATCTGGCGGCATATGGAGACTCCCTGATACCCTGTGATTGCACACTGACCAGATATTGTCACGGATCACAAGAAGGTAAAATAAAATATGGCCTTCAAGAAGGCCACTGATTTCAGTTTCAATAACAATTACCCAGAGAGCTGACTTGACCCTACCCATCCCTTCTTTTCCTGTAAGGTCTTAAGGTAAACACAGAGCATTCTGTGCCAGCTGTCCCAAGAATGCAGTAATCTTGGTGAGCAATCTTGGGTGACATGCGTTAAAAAAAATAACTTTTATTTGTTGGAATAAATTTCAGAGGGCCCGAGTGCCATTCCTCACCACTTAGTTAATGACAACTCGTAGCAGCTTTACAAAGATGGGGCATCTTCCACCTGAGTCCGAGATGGGACAAATTAAGTTCCAAGGGTTCCAGGCACCTGAGCTTTTTGCAGTCCCTCAACTGCCAGACCACATCATGGCTTTGTTTAACCATCAACAAGGGTGAAGGCAAAAATTAAACATGAATCCCCCCAACTGGGGAGTCTGAAGTTTGAAAGATGCATCTATGGGTGTGCGTGTGTGGCATGGGCCTTGGTGACACTGACTCACTGGATTCCATGCTGTACAAAATAGTTTATGAAGGAAAGAAAAATGAATACCCTCTGCTGTTCTCCAAACTCTTACATTTGACATAGTTTGAATATTACGAAGGTTGAATTATTCCAAAAGCAACAAGACATTTGTATATATTCAGATGGTAAAGCTCTTTCCTGGTTGGCAAAATCAGCAACCAAATACTTATCTGGTTCTCCAGTTGGAGAGGAGATTGTCCAGATAGCAATCGTTAATTCCGCGAAATCATAGTAAATCAACTTGAAGTTGATGTGAAACTTCTCAGACGAGAAAAATAAGTAAGTGTGTCGTAAACCTTTTCTGTGACCCCAGCAGCTCACCCAAAGTCAAGCTGTAAACTCAACCAGGAGGACGTTTCCATTACAAACCTTAAACTGGAGTCAACGTGTGAGGCAAATGAATCACCTTTTAAAAAAGTAACTCAATTTCTTTTAAACTAAACACCGAACAGAAGAGGAAAAGAAAGAAAAAGAAAAGATTTCATATAAATGAGAAAAAGACAGCCACTGAGATGAAGGCCATAAGTAAGAAAGAATGTAAAAGATCAAATTCTTTCACTGCAAAACCTCTCAATGCCAAGAGCGTGATTTTCTAGACCAGTCAGCTAGGTCAGGAAGAGAGGCTGTTGGTGGCATCAGGTGTGCAGGAAAAGTGGTCACAGACATAGGTACACTTAGTCATCTGATGCGGGTAAGGCCAATTGAGTAGGACCTACAATTAAAGACATCATGGGTGGTAATTGGTCTATAAAAACATATACAGGGTCCCTTTGTATCAGCACAGGGAGCAGACAGACCTCTAAACCACTGGAATCCATCCCCCTCCACTGGACTCAATGTCAGTGAGCACTTTCTTTCCCACCTAGCCATCAGGAAAGGTGAGTGGCAAGGTGAAAACACCAACCTGACTTTGCTTCCTCAATAAGCTTCAAAAGTTAAAGTCATAATGATCATGTCCTTTGGGGGTGGCATCAAGAAAGAGCTTAGAGAAAGAACGACCTTTGAAAAGAAGCTTCTGGTGAGAGAGAGACACTATCCTGCTGGGGAAGCTTGTAGGACATCAGGACTTCTCTCACCAGGGAAGCCGGGAAGCCAGCAGGCTATCTGCTCCCCCAAAAAGGATGCCCAGGTCTGGCATGGTTTTCTTGAAAACAGAACATCTGAGTCAACAGGTTTTCAGGATTAGAAATTCTGAGTGTTGCCTTAATTGTTTATACTGCTGCGGCAAACTTTTAAACAGAAATGCTGGGAGTCCCTGCACGTACTTTACTGGCCATATGCTCTACCAAACAAAACAATGGCATTCCTTTCAAATGGATTTGGCAAGGGATACAATTCTTTAGGCTGGCATTACCATGAAAGTAACACGGTATTAACACATCTGTGTGCCCGGGCGTGCATGGGCTTGCAGCATGGGAAGGGTCTGTGTCCCATAACTGTACAAATAACCTGGCTCCAGGTCGATGGCCACACTTCTGACAGGTATTTTTCTATTCAGCAACAGGTTAGTGTGGTCCTGGGCCAATGATTAGAATATATTCAAGTTCTTCCTCTTAAGGATTGAGTGAGAGTTCAGTGTAGTATCTGAGAGCACTTTGTCAAGGTTGCATTCCTTGGCAGAGAGCTTTAGTAACTTTGCAGAGAACAAAACTCTTTTTTTTTTCCTGTTCAGAGAGCAAAAGTCAGTGTTCCCAAAGTGACTGCTGGTTCAGTGTCAACTGTCCCCCAAAGTCCCTCTTTGCTGCCTAGAATGTGATGCCTGTGCTCTTATAAGACAGAGTTTCTGAAGGTAAAAAGGACTGTCACTAACAAGTATACCCAGCTTCTCTGGTGTGGCCCCTGACTGGACTTTTAAAGGGAAGGTTTGTTTTAAGACAATGACTTCATCTGTGCCGTTCCACCCCCGACCCCACACTCCGCGGTGCCCCTCCCATAAAAAAAACTTTGGATGGGGTCCGGAAGCCTCGCGGGCTCCCCCAGCACCCCCCCCCCAAACGGCCCGGGCTTTCCTCGGGGCTGCTCAGATCTGTTGGCAGAGGCAGGGCGAGGGAGCCTCTCGCAGACCGGCTTCCAGCTCCACATTGGCCCCTGGAGCTCCCTCCGGGGTGACTGGCTGAGTCCCGCCAGCGGGAGCGAGCCATCTCCAGCCGGGGCTCAACCTAGAATTCCATTGCTGTGAAGCGCTCTCCCCCCTCCCCGCCTCCCCTCCGGCCGCCGCCGCTCCCGGCGCCCAATACCGGCTGACCTGCCCCTGGCGCTCTGCGGCTGGAGGCACAAGTTCCTCCCCGGACTGTCAGGAGCCACGCCGCCCCCACCCCCAAATGCCCGCACCAACCTGATTCTGCGAACGTGATGATCTCCGAGGTCTGCTCCATGAGTTCATTCATTTCTGCCCTCCTGCCGATGTCATCCTCTATCTCTACGTACCCGTTCTCCCCCACTTTGCCCACATGAAGCTTTCGGATGGCGTTCAGAAGCGCCGCCTTGGGCACCGGCTGGATGACTTCGGGTCTCTTCTTCAAGTGCAGCATGTTTAAAATGTGCTTCTTGACGGCCTCCACCATCTCCGGCTGAGAGTTGGGTACATCCTTTGGGAGGGCGGCCAGCGCGCAGGACGGGCAGTCGGGGGCTGCGCCGTGCCCCTCGGATCCCGGGGTGGGGGAACTCCTCACTATAATCCAGCAACTCGCCAACAAAAATCCTCTCAGCCAAAGCAAGGGCATCCTGGCTGCAAAAGTTGTTGTGATTGCCTTATTTTTTTTTTTAAAGGCCCTGCTTTTCCTCCCCCCTCACGCACAGGTTTTTTTTTTTTTTTCCTTTCTTTCTTTCTTTCTTTTTTTTTTTTTTCCTTCTCCTCTTCAGCAAATTCTCTGGAACAAGAACAAAAAGTTTGCTGTTGAAGTTTTGTTTGCAGGTTCCCTCTCTGAATGCAGTCAGTGCTGTAGGTTTGTGGCTGTCAGGGAGGAGAGTTCTGACTGTCTCCGAGTAAGAGAGAAGGAGGGAGGGAGAGAGGGAGGGAGGGAGGGAGAGACAGGGTGGGGGGGGAGACAGACAGAGACAGAGAGAGGATGGGAGGGAGAGAGACAGGGAGAAAGGGAGAGAGAGGAGAGAAGGGGGAGAGGGAGAGAGAGGGAGGGAGGGAGAGAGGGAGGGAGAGACAGGGAGAGAGAGAAAGGGAGAGGGAGAAAGAGGGGGAGAGAGGGAGAGAGAGAGGGAGAGGGAGGGAGAGAGAGAGAGGGAGAGAGAGAGAGAGAGAGAGAGAGAGAGAGGAGAGAGAGAACGATTGGTCCTAAGTGAGTGCGTGAATGGGCGAGGGAGGGAGTTTGTCTGTGAGTAGAGGCTGTGGTTAGGGAGGGGAGGGACAGCCCGTGTTCTGACAGGCTGCTTTCCTTCTGCTCACTGTTCCCTCACACACACCTCTCTTCAGATATCACCATTCTCCGGAGTTCTACTTTCCCTTCGGAAAGAAATCCTCCTAATTTTGTTCTACTTACCCCCCCCCTTTTTTTTTTTTTTTTTTTTTTGCTTTCTCTGCCCAGTCCCCTTGCTTCATCTTCTTCCTCTTTTGGAGGGGAAAGAAAACCCCACTGGAAGGCACTGTCCCAATCTCCTGGGATGACTAGGTTGAAACGGTTCTGCCCCCAGGGCCCTGCACCCCAAGTGGCCGCAGCTCTAGGTGACCCCCTGGGCCGGCCTCGCGAAGCGGGGCCAGTGCTCCAGGGGTGGGCGGACAGGTAGTGGGGGGTCGGGGAGAGGGGCCGGGAAGCCGCTGGGGCGGTCGGCCAGTCCCGACCAGAGGGAGTCCTGGAGCTCGCCAGCTTCCCATTCATTCATATTTAAATGTTCAGGGTCGCGGGCTGTGGCAGGGGATCTGAGGGGAGTGGAGTAGAACTTCTGTCTGGGGTCATCTCAGACACTCTACTTTTCCCAACTGCAAAATGCACAGGCAGTATCTCCCTGCTCTTGTCACCTGAAACTCTCTCTCCTCTTCCTGGCCACCGCCCCCTTCTGCCCTGCACACGCGCGCGCGCGCGCGCGCACACACACACACACACACACACACACACTCACACATTTCAGACCTCCTGCCCCGACTTCACAGATAAAACAGCAAAGTTCATTTGGCCTTTCCCACATTATTTCCTACAGACGGTGTGCTCCTAGGACTTGGATAATGGGTCCCAGGGGAAAAGAATCTCTCAAATGTATTGGCCAATTATTTCCTCTGCCCTGTGAGAGTTTTTCAGTCTGCCCCCTACCCTGTCCTGGACCAACGTGCTCTTGGACTGGCCCCCCTGACGGCTCCTTTTTCCCTCAAAGGAACAGCACAGATGAAATCATCATGGATTTCAATGTTCACAGAAAAAGAAAAATGTGAATTTTTAAACAATGCCTCTGAGTTTTTTTTATTCTCCCCCCACCCTTTTTTTTTCATTTTCTGTCTTATTGCTTTTATCATGCAGAAGTATCTTTAAGAGGTCCATCTGTTAAAGCTTTCCTTCTCTCTCGGTTTCTTTCCCACACATAAGCCCTCAGTTTCTGTAGATACAGTCAGCTTATATCTGACACCTAGTGTGTTCAGAGTATTACAGTTAAGCAATGCGCTCTGGGTAGAAAAAGTTAATAAATATCATTACTACAAGCCTAGAACGTGAGGGCAAGAGGGGGAGGGCGAATAAATTGTGCCATGAAGGTAAAATTACAGTTTGCATAGATAACAATGCTTTTCTGAACCGGACACACTGTCCCCCTTTGCCAAAACAATTACTTGCAAGACTTTCTCTGTTCCAAGCCATCTAACACAGTTTGAGATTTCTCCTCCAGGAACATCAATGACTCTGCGCTTCCTCTTAAGACTTGGTCGACATTCCCCAAAGAGTCTATTTTTTTTAGCAGGGGACAGTGAAAGAGAATGGGGAGGGGACATCTGCATTATAACCGGTTAATAAAACATCTCTGACATACAAAACTTAACATAATCTACCATTTTTGGCTTCACATATACAGTACCCAAAGCATTTTGTAGTCCAATTAAATTTTACAAGAAAGTCTGAAATAAAACTCAAAGTCTAATGACTCCAACAACTCGGAGAGTCCTAATAGAAGCATGTAGACAAGGGCAGCTTATCAATATTTGGATCCCCCCTGTCTGTGAGTGTGTGTGTGTTCCCTGAGTTTACTGCTGGTGAATGTAACTCTTAAAAACAGCTTTCTCGGTGGCATATGTACTTGTATGTAAGTGCTGAGTGGGTTGTGGACACACACCACCTATTCGCATGCTCTACTATTAAAAGCTGTATTAACCTGCCTGCGTCCTATCGAAAGGTACAAATCAACAATATGCATGGAAATGCAATCGGTAAATTCCTTCCAACCTTTCTGACTCTGAATGTGTCAAGACCTCCTAAGAAAGAATTAAAAAGCATTACCTTTCCGGTCCTCTCTCTTTCACCAGCAAACTCTGGTATCATGAGGTAAGAGCTGTCTGATGAGTTCCTCTTCATGGTATTGGCGCTCTGAAGTTTTATACTGTACCACTTTGCACACTCACACATTGGTACCACTCAAACAGAGGAGGGCTGGGGCTTTGTTTGGGATTGGTTAGAATCAGCATGACATCAGCAGATGACTGGTTTTTCCAGTGTGAGACAGATTTCATAATTCATTATCTAATGGAAAGCCTTTCTTGGCTGCTGGGACACTACTTGGAGATCACTGAGCCAGTTAAACCTCTGACCGACTAGACTACCTTTTAGAAAAACACTGGCATTGAACAGCTATAGCTCACTGAGTGTCCAGCTTCCAACTTTTACTGCCCGAGCACACACTTCTCATTATATTCAGGTTCAGTTTTATGTCTTCACATAAAACATCTGTTATTTCATGAAGTCGCCTCTATTTACAAAGTATTTTATTGTTTCTTACAGGGAAGAAAATTTGCAGTGCTCTTTATAGGGATTCTGATTTTACTTTTTCAAGTAAGACCCTTCACTGAGGAAGAAGTAGGAAAAATATCTATACCTATAGGATGATGGCTTACACGATTATTTTACATCTTGAAATTGAATGTCTGCTTCAGAAATCATGCATCACCAAGGACTTTGAAACTAGTCACCCTCTGCTAGTGAACTTTATAAATACCCGTCCCAAGTCTGTAGAATCACAATCCAAGGAGCAGAGAAAGAAAGCAAGCAAGCTCACACATCATTCTTCTTTATCAGAACCTTAAGTCCTATGATTTCTAAATTGTTACAAATAGAACATGAGACTAATGAAAAGAAACGAACATTCTTTGGAATAGGGGTTACATTGGTTAGAGCTTTTGTTGGGGGAGAGAATGCTAGGAAGGCTGAGAAAGAACACAGTTGGAAAGAATCTTCAGATGAGCATAGTGGGGAAGGGTTGTTTGAAGGAGTATAGCTGAAGCATAAGCCGGGTACTCATGACAAGTTGAATAAAATGTGCAAAATTGGGAGCTAATGAAAGCCATATGACCAGATATGTTGTTTTGTATGCAGGATTTAACATGCATAAAATAAACTTTTCACTGTGCCCACAAGCAAAATATAGAGGCTCTGGCCTCCTGATGTGTCCTTTAAGGAGGTTCCTTTAGGACACCAGACGTTTGCTGCGTGGGAGGGTCTGCCTTGGCTAAACACAGAGAAGAGTGTGGATGGTGAGCTGTACATTGGGGTGGGGGGTATTCTAAGAACTGCATACGCAGAAATAAAGTCAGAAATTAAATCATTAGGTTGTAGAGGAAGAGAGGGAGTCTGGGAAGGAAAGATAGAAACAGGATCAGTGCTGGTTAAGTCCCAAACTGCCTGCCCATCAGTTTGGAATCCGAGGGAGGGACTCAACCCCTACGGAAGAAAGGAACCCCACAGGCCTTTCTGATGAGCACTCCTGGACAGCCCTGGCCTGCAGGGCCTCGGAACCCACCCCCCTCCCAGGCATGAAATCTGGTGTCCTGGAAATACCATCGTGTTTATGACCTTGGGCGCACAGAACAAACCCAGATCAGACCCTGGTTCCAGGGCTTCCTAACCATATAACCTCTGACCTCAGCGTCCCGGTCTATAAAGTGGGATCCCCAGTACTGAACTGCAGGGTCAAGGGCGTGCTCAGAAAACAGTCGGTGATATTCTTTTTGCGATGCCTGGTGGCTCTTTGTCCACATTTGTGTCCCAGAAATGTGCACAGCCCCGTCTACAGGAGCGACCCCATACGTGTGTGTGACTCAGATCCAGTTGGCCACCGGATGCCACTGAAGTGCCCACCTACCAGGTCAGCCCACCAGCAGTGATGTCATTCTCTACCTGCATCCCCAGCCTCAGAGCTGAGTGAGGCACCCTGGAAATGCCTCCACACTCAGTGGAAATGAAGGTGGGGGTGTTAGAGGAAGCAGGCAGGTTAAAAAAACTTCTGTCGAATATCGTGGACTGGGAATGATCTCTTCCCTTCCGAACTCGAGGGCCCAGGGGGAAGCGGGTCAGCCCAACTCCTGACAGGCATCTACTTTTCCTGCCTCGGTTTGGTTTCTCTTTCACTTCCTGCCCCCTCCCCCAGCAGCGTCCCCACGCCCGGCCCTGCGGTCCCGCTGCTCCTGCTACTGTACCTTGAGCAACACCTGCTGGCAGCTCCCGGGGATCACGCCGGAACGCGGCCGCTGCTCTAGCCCGGCTCGCGGTGCGGGAGTCTGGGCCAAGCCGCTCCGAGCGGCCGCCTCTATTTTTACCCCGAGCACCAGCAAGGGCAACTTCTTTTAAGAGCAGCTCTTGATTTTTCCCCCCTTTTGGCAGCTAAAGAATTCAGAGAGGGGGAGAAAAAAAAATCACTATTCAGTGAGTGCAGCTGGGAATCTCTGAACCAGCCCTTGGTGCCAGGGTCGAAAGCACGGCCAGGGTCAGGGGACCGGGACGAGGACCCGCGGGCCGGCTCCAGCGCGGACAGAGGCGCGCCGGGAGCGCTCACGCCCCACGAGCTGTCCCCTTCCCGAGTGTGGAGCTGGGTCCTGCCCGCTTCTGCGCTAGCACAGTGGCCGGCTGCCACCGCGTTTTTCACCTAGTGCGGGCGGCCTGATTTACTGGCGACTTCACAAAGCTCCCGACTACTCGAGTGCTGGAGCGTTTGCAGGGCTCTGTTCTCGCCTCGAGGAGCAGCCCCTGGAGAACCCGGTGGAGCAGCTTGCTGCGAGAAGGAGCCGGGAGGGAAACTGTGGTACCTTATTTTACTGTAATTGCAAAAGGCACGATGTGCCAGAGATTTATATTTAGACGTTGTATGTTTCTACTTTTATGTAAATGGAGCAATTAGGGCCTGTCTTGCTGCTGCTAACTCCAGGGCCTGCGCCTTGTTGGGGAGCTGGTGTTTTCAATCACAATTAGGGAGCTGGTCAAAAAACAAAGTTCATTTAAGGATAAGAGCTCAGTGGTGGGAAGGGAGGAGAGACCAGCGTCCCCCGTGCCTCCCTGCGAGCCTGTGGTGACACACACCTTAGGGCACGGGCGAACTTCTAGTGGTGTTTACCCGTGGCAGCAGCTGGCCCCGTACAAAGTTGGCATAGATCAAGAAGCAAGAATGTTCATTTTTCTTCCCCAGCAAACCGTATGTCCTTCGGCTTTCATCCATGCTATTAATTGGTCTCTTTGCTCACTACTCCTGGAACAAGGAGACAGGCCTAGAAAAGGGGGCCGTTTTTCATGGCTCTCTCATTTTCACTGCTGCTCACGCATTGCTGTTATTCAGTGAAAAATACACGCCGGGGGACGCGAATGCCCCAAGCAGGTGACCGGCAAGTTGTTGTCTGATTCAGCTGAAATGGCACGAGGCTGGGGGGTTCGGAGCACGGACTCCGCTGCTGACGACTCGGGGTGTTTCAGCTCCTTCCTATGAAAAATCTGTTTCCAAAAAAGCATGATTTCTGGTTCATCCCGTCTGGGAAACGGAACATAAAACGTGACTATGGAGAGAAATCAAAAGGACTCGAGGTGTTCTCAGCAGCTGCCGTGTTATTCTGGGCTCGAGGCAGGAAAGCCTAGCCTTGGTGGGGAGCGGTGACTCCCTCGAGAGGCAGCTCGGAATCCAGAAAACGTGGGCAGGATCCAGAGTGATATTTGCTGCAGTGAGCTCAGGAGCTCATCAAATGGCTGAGATGGGACACAGGATTGACAAGCCCTGCCTGTTTCCTGGACAGCCGGAGCCTGCCCATCGCCAGGGCTTTGGGTTAGATACAGAGATTGGTGACAAAGAAGGATCGGCATTTCACATTCACAGAGGAGCTGGGAAACTGTTTGCTTTGAAGTTAAATCAAGCAACCAACACAGCCAAACAGAAAGGGAGAAGAAAACGTTAAAATTCCTCCAAAACTCATTGGAAAACAACAGGGTCAGAAATGGTTAATCCAAAACCCAATTCCTAAACCTCAGGTTTCTCGGAGAACCACCGGAATATCCCACAAAGCCTTGTGTTTGTGTATGGCTGCTCTGTGAGCAGAGTATTTGGAAATGCCTTGTCTAAACCGGGGGAACCCACATGCTACAACTAAAATGATTAGGGAAATAAGAAGAAAAAAAAACCCAGTAAACTGTTATCCTTCAGTCTACAGCAGTGGTTCTCGACTGGGATGATTTTCCTCCCCAGGAGACATTTGGCAATGTTTGAACACATATTTGCCTGACGTAACTGGGAAGGAAAGTTCTACTAGCATCTCGTGGGTAGAGACCAGGGATGTGGCTCAACATCCCGCAAGGCACAGATCAGCCCCCAATAACAGAGAAGTTATCTGGCCCCAAAGGGTAATTGTTCTGCAATTGAGAAACCCCAATCTAGAGTTATAATTTTCCAGTTTCACTTAATTCCCTTCCTACGCATGCTCCAAGGGGCCTTGAGAACTATGCAAAATCTTAATAACTGAAGTGAGTCTGCCTCCTCGAGTGTCTTGTGCTTCCTGATTAATGGAGGTCCACACCCCACAGAGATACTGAAAGAGTCCCTCTGGGGCGACATTGTTGTCACTCCCACTCACTGTCCAGCGGGGCCTCTAGACATTTCCTGCTGGCTTTGTGTTCGAACCGAAAGCAGAACCTTGGTGACCAGCAACGAAATGAGATGGGCTGGCCCACGCCCAAGCTGTTAGGAGTCAAGAGACTCCTGGAGAAGAGTAAAGCGAATGAAGAAGGAGTTGTTCATTTTAGCAATTCAGTATCAGATAAATCCACGCAATAGAGAATTCCCTGAAGTAAAATTCACAACAGTGAGATTACCATGCCTTTCTCCCCAAGCAAACAAATATGATGGAGCTTGGTTTTATTGTTTAATACCTTAGGGGAATGACACACAGTCAATATCCAAAGAGATAAAACAGAATGCTTTCCTAAATCCTACCGCATGTTCCAAGCAAGCTTGTGTTCTCCAAACTTCCCTTTTAAGAGGAAGTGGTATTGACTATTTAAGGAAGGCCATGCCCCTTCAGGTGGCGCTTTCCTTAAGGCCCCGGGGGGACTGTGTGCAGGATCCCAAGTCTTGGAAAATCATCATTATCATCATCAACAAATGTTGCCGAGACCCATGAGAGGGAACTTGCCCAGATTGAACTCGCTTAGAAGTGAAACGCTGTTCTCCACATGATGAGGCCAACTTGCCTGGCTCAGGACTTAGTCCCCAAGCGACTGGGCTCATCCAGAAAGGAGAGGGTCAGTCAGAGATTGTTTTAAAATGAAGAGACACCCTTGAGCGGAATATCTTAGACACCCTGATGCCATTTCATCAGCTCCAACATGTGAATCACGGTCTCCTCAGGTAGACGGTTATTTTGGAACCAGAGGCCCCAGTCCACTTCCAAATGATTCAGAAATGCCTGGATTTCTTCCCAAGAAGGAACCATTTAGTATTTAGGAAAAACTCAATATATAGAGAGAAATAATCAGTTACAACCTCTACCAAAAAACATACATTTAAAAAAGAACCCACTCTCATTAATACAAAATGAATATGCACACAAAGTCCGACATATATCTCCAATTGTTTAGCATAACTCAGCTCTAATCCAAACAGGAAACCTACTACAATGGGGGATCTTCCCATCGCCCCAGAAGAGTATGAAAAATACTCACAAGAGACCATGTAATGGATTGTTGAAGGCATTTCCCTCACCTGGATCCCCTCTGGGAGTAACTTCCATGGTGCCGCCTGGAGGGCATATACGTTTAGCATAGAAATTCCATTGGACCAGTAGGAGCAGAAATCTTGATTCTAATCCAGCTTCACCTGTCCACAAAGATACCCCCAGGACCTGGTCCCAAATTGCAGCTTCGGAGGGGAAGACGCAGAAAAGCCTGGGGACAGTTTTTTGTGTGTATTTTTTTTTTTTTTATCAGTGAATTGCCGCGTCCCTCGTGTGCTGATAGAAAGAGTCCAAAGGTTCTCTGCCTCTGTGGGAGCACCTCCGTGGCACGTCCAGACCCGCACGACGGGAGCGCCGTTGTTCCGGTCACTGTGTACTTTCGTGCACACTGACAGCGCGCTCTGGCACTGCTTCAGCTCGGTTAGTAAATATTTCCAGGTGCCTCGCTCTCATTTGAGGAAGGTCAAGTTTGCAAAGGTGACCTAGCAAGCAGGACCTCTGTAAGCCCTTATCAGCTTGGAAAAGCAAACTGTAAGCACAATGTTCTGAGAATTTAGAACCTCTGGCTTCTACAACCCATCTTCAACTTCCAAAAATTAACTGATGACCACCGTCCCTTTTCTTAATACTCATGGAGTTCCTTTGTAAGGATGAGATAGAATGATGAAGGAAGGAAGAGCCATTATATTAGAAGGAAAACAGCTTCAGAAACCCTCTCTCCCAAAGAGCAGGGGTCACTTGGAGATCGCTTAAGGAACAGGGGCAGGAGGCCAATCATGGCATTTGGCCAACTCCAACATGATTTAACTATGAAATGAGAAAAATTAAAATGGTGCTCCCTGTAGAAAAGAGTTCACCCAGTAAGTTCCCCAAATTTCAAGGAGCTTTTGTTTTATTAGATGCTCTTAGCTTCATGTTAGTCACAGGGAAAAAAAAAATGCCCACATACACACGCACGACTAAATGTAGTCAGTTTGCTCAGCTGTTGCTGACGTCACTACTGCCCACTAGGAATGAGTTACTGTAATAATCCCCCTTTTATTAATCATAGGCTGGAGGAAGCAGAAAGTGGGTGACATCATTAGGCAAAAGACCGGGCTAACTCATGCTCCAATTTACTCAGCTTTATTATAACATTTCTCAAGTGTCATATGAAAGCGATTACCATTTCACACTTTCCCCCTCTGAGCCATCATCCCTAACCTTCAATCCAAACTCCCATAGAAGAGCTTAGCTTTCAGATGGAGGCACGTAAAGGCCAAATCTCATCAAGGGTCCTTGTTCCAAGAAGGAAGGTCGTCCCCAGAAACAGCTTCTTCCTTGGCTTAAGAGGGAGGCGTTCTCAGGAACCACAGCATCCCAAATGACTCTCGGCTCACACTGGCCCTGGTGGCATCTGACTGGGCAGGACAGCCCATCATGAAAAGGACCCAAATGATCTGGGTGGCTGCAGCTACCCATGGCCACCTGGTAACCAAAGGCCCAGGCTCTGCACCTCCAGGGATCTGAAATAGGAAAGACTCCATCTGAAGATGTGCCAAAAGGTCACAGTTAAGGGAGCTGGTCCTGCAGCTAGACTGCCTGGGTTCAAATGCGGCTTCCACCACTTTCAAGCTGGGGGATGCTGGGCAAATGACCCATTAGTAGCTCAGTTCCTGACCCATGAAAGCTGGTAATAATGGCACCCCCTTCAGAGGATTGCGGCGAGGACCCATGAGCTGAGCCCTACAATGCACAGAGAGCGTGCTTGCTACACAGTAGGTGTTACTTCTCCTTTCTCTAAAAAGTTCTGCAAACGGAACTGAACTGTCAGTGTCCTGCTCTGTGGAGCACAGAGAGAGGGGAGGGGACGAGCTATGAAAAGCAATCAGGGCAGACTGGTCCTGGGGGGACCCGGCCACACACTGTGGCTCTGTCGCTGGCGGGAACGTCACTGATCAGTCTACTGCTCTCTGCTCCGTTGTCCCCACCTCCTGCGTTGGTCAGAGGAGGAGCCGCTGACCACTCACAAAATGATGAAACCGAAGGAACTAGAACCAGAAGAAGACTTTGGTTCAAGGATGCTTACGAGCTCAGCATCAAGCCGCTGCTGGCTTTTGTAAAACGTTTCCGACGAAGTTGTCAGGCTGGCCAGTGGCCCCCGCCCCTCCCTCTTTAACACAGGTTCTTTGTATGAAATGTGGAAAGTAGAGATAAATATAAGAGATGTAAGTCCCCTATAAGCATCCCTCCTAGAAATAATCATGGTTGAAAGAAAAGCATCTTCGTGATGTGTCTGCATCAGAGAAAACATGCTTGTACTGTGGGTGGAGCTATACTTCATTCTCTTAAACTCGGGGCCCTTGCAGAAGCACTTTGATAGATGTCTTCACTCATCCTTTACTTGCAGTCCCATCCTGACGGTACTTTAAGGAGTCAAAATAAAGCTTCCTTAGGCGTGTGTGAGAGAGACAGAACGATAGGCCAAAAGAGAAGTCTGGGGCTTTGCAACACTTAGGTAGTGATGAAACTGGCTCAGCTAAGGCAGAGTGCACTAATTATCCAGGACAATTTATTGCTCAGATTCACCTTTGCTCAGTATTGAGTTACAAGCCCTCTTACTCGGTGAAAGGTTTAGGCTCCCAAAATGGTCAGCTAGTGCAGGAAGGCGCTGCCAGGCCACGTTACACACTTAGTACAATAGTAATACAATATGTAGCAATGAGAGGGTCTTCAAATCGAAGCTTCCTTTCCACAGCAGACGATGCCAGGATATCTGCTGCCCCCTAACTGATACCAAGAAGAATAGCATGTACTTTTCAAGGAGCGAGCTGGTGGCTGGGTCAACCTGTTAGGTTGTAGGTGTGAACTGGGCCACTTCCCAAACCCGTGTGTGGCCAGTAAGGCAAAGCCATTGGCTAGAGTCCTGCTTTGGCTCAGCCTTCTGCTGACGAGAGGGACCCAAGGTTTCTAGCAGCCTCCTGGGTGGAACCAGGGCAGAGGGGTGACCAAACACAAGCTCACCACACTGGGTGTTTGTTGAGAGTGGGACCAGACGGAATTCTTACAAGGCATTGAAAACGACATATCCTTCTTCTGTGCACATTTCTGGAAGACCTGGAAAAGGAATGAGACCACCAGGGAAGTGAGACTTTTCAGGTTAGGATCCTACTGACTCATGTGTGGAGGGAGCATCCCTGATCCCTGATAGGTAATTGAGCTGTGCTGCTTGTGGGGAGAGGCTGAGGCGCCCTCTTCTGGTGTATCTGAATAGAACGAAAGTCAGGGAAAGCGGCGTTAAGGGGTGCCGCCTTCTCTCTGATCAGACACTCCCAGTACAAAATTCTTGCTTTTAAAATGGCATCTATCTTGATTTTAAAAGTAACACGCGTTCTTGCAGAAAATATAGAAACTATAGATGAATACACAAGTATAAATCTCAATCATGTCTCCCAGAAATAATTAAAATTTTGATATATACATCATTTATATATACATACATATATGCCACATAGCTACCATACATACACATATACCATATATGTACCATATATATACACCATGCTCTACACGTATATGTAAAACAGAATTGCAGTCATACGGTAAACATAATTTTGTATAATAATTTTTATTTATCATTATATGGTTTTCAATGGCCCAAGTCCTTGAAACTATTAGTGACTGAAGAGTAAGCTATCATATAGATGTGCCTTTATTTTCAAACCTGTCTACTATTATTGTGCATTGAAATTGTTTCCAAAATTTTACAAATTATTGTACTGCAGACAGATTTTTACTCTGGAATGCATCTCTGATTATTTCTTTAAGATAAATTCCTAGAAGTGGAATTATTGGATCTAAGAGCATGGACATATTTAAAATCTTTCTATATATTACCAAATCTTCCTCCTAGAGGGTTTTACTTATTTCCATTACAACCAATAGCGTAAGGGCATGGTTCTCCTGCATTCTGGCCTGGATGTTATCACAGTCTTTCCCCCAGGCCAAATATAATATATGGTTTGTGGTAACTTCTATTTTTAACTATTAATTTGGATAAAACATGCCATGGTCCATCTGAACAGCTTTCTTCTGAGTAGCTGTTCCTATCTTTGCCCATCGTTTATATCTTTTATTTATAAGAACTCGACTCATAATTTTACATTTTAAATAATATTTCCTTACATATAAATGTATATTGTATATGTATTTAAATACATTTTATTATTGATGAGACCTTTTTATAGTAAGGACCCTGACCCCTTGTCGGCTACATATTATTTTAATTTCTCCCAGTTTGTTCTTTGCCCTTGAATTTTGTTGATAGTGTTTCTGACCAAAAGAGAATTGACGTATTTCTGGAGACGAACGCAGGAATCTTCCACGTTAGGCTGAAGCTTCTTCTCCATCAGGGAATTAAACAGATACTCATCCACATGTTCCTCTAATTTTTTGTTGACATTTTATTCTTTAATCCAAAATATCTGGGCTGTATTTTGGCATGCAGAACAAGGAAGAGTTATAACTTCAAAAATTTTTTCAAAGCTTTAATCGGAATCATTTATCGATTTCCTTTTACGGAATGCCATTTTTGTCACTTATTGAATGTGTACAAGTATAAACCGTACCCTTTGTTCCATTCACCGTTGTTGAGGTTTCTATTCCATTCCATTCACATCTCTTTCCAATTTTGATGTTGTTCTTTTAACTTTATTTTATTTTTACTTTTATGCTGTACACTGCACCCTAGAATTTATTTGTCTTGTAACTGGGAGTTTGTACCTTTTAACCACCTGTACGCATGGCACCCGCTCCCCACCCTCCACCTCTGACAACCACCGGTCTGCATCCTCTGTATCCGTGAGTTCATATTTTTAGATTCCACATCTAAGTGAGATCATACAGTGTGTGTCTTCCTCTGTCTGATTTACTTCGCTTTGCATGATGCCTTCGAGGTTTATCCATGTTGTTGCAAATGGCAGAATTTTCTTCTTTTTCGTGGCTGCATAATATCCCATTTTATCTATATACTACATTTTCTTTGCCCACGTATCAGTCAATGAACACTTGGGTTGTTTCTATGTCGAGACTATTGTGAATAATGATACAATGAACACAGGGGTGCGATATCTGTTTGAGATCATGATTTTTGTTTCTTTTGGATTTATACCCAGAAGTGGGATCGCTGGATCATAGGGTAGTATTATTTTTAGTATTTTGAGGAACCTCCATACTATTTTCCACAGTGGCTGCACCAGTTTGCATTCCCTCCGACAGCGAGAGGTTCCCTTTTCTCCACATCCTTGCCAAGACTTGTTATCTTTTCCTCTTGATAAGAGCCATTTTAACAGGTGTGAGGTGACCTCCCATTGTGGCTTTGATTTGCTCTTTCCTGATGACTAGTGATACCGAGCACCTTTTCACGTACCTGTTGGCCATCTGGATGTCTTCAGAAAAATGTCTCTTCAGCTCTTCTGCCCGCTTTTTAATCAGATTGGTTTTTGTTATTACTGAATTGTATGTCTTCTTTACTTATTGTGCTTATTAACCCCTTATCAGATAGGTGGTTTGCAAATATTTTGTCCTATTCAGTAGGTTGCCTTTTTGTTTAGTTGATTGTTTCCTTTGCTGTGCAGAAGCTTTTTAGTTTGATGTGGTCCCATGCTTCTATTTTTGCTCCGTTGCCTTTGCTTTTGGTTGCAGATCCAAAAAATCATCACCAAGAATGATGTCAAGGAGCTTACTGTGTATGTTTTCTTCTAGGAGTTTTACGATCAAGTCTTCTGTTTAAGTCTTCACTTCATTTTGAGTTGACTTTTGCGTATGAGGTAAGACAGGCATCCAGTTTCATTCTCTTGCATACAACTGTTCAGTTTCCCCAACACCATTTATTGAAGAGATTGTCCTTTCCTCGTCATTTATCCTTGGGGCTTTTGTCACAAGTTAATTGACCACATACACATGGGTTTATTCCTGAGCTCTCCATTCCATTCCACTTGTCGATGTGTCTGTTTTCCTGCCAATTCCACACTGTTCTGACCCCTACAGCTTTGCAATTTGTAGGATAGCATGACCATCAGGAAGTGTGATGTCTCCAGCTTCGTTCTTCATTCTCAAGACTGCTTTGGCTATTCGGGCTCTTTTGTGGTTCCATCCAAAACAGTAGCTGCAGTCTCCTTTATCCTCCTTTCTACTTTTCTGAACACCATGAACATCTTAGTCTTGGACCTTTAGCCCTGCGGCGGGGGTGGGGTGGTGTGGGGATTGCTGGTGGTCTCTGGGCCTTGGAGAAGAGCTGAAACCATGAGCAGGAGCTGTGACCACTGCCACTCTGCCAACTTGGGAGCACATCCCTTTCTCCCGGAGGAATTCCCTTTAGGTTTTCTGGTACCTGGCTTTGGAATTAAGGGTGTTGGAAAGATGCTTCGCGTTGTGCCGTCTATCCGTGGCTCTGCTGCACGTATTTGACTCTTGGTTGACTCCCACCTTTACTGCTCTTATTCCTCATTCTCTTCTCTCACCTCTAACAAACCCTCCACCCCCCCGATCTCCAGAGCTGAGCCTGTGCCACCTAATGAAACTTAGCGAGAGAAAACAAAACCTGCCTCATGCGCCCTGGGCCTGGCACATGCTCACAGCTGACTCGTTCCCTGGAGGGAGCTCTCAGGCCATCTTTGAGTCCTTCCACCTGCGACCACCATGGGGTGGGCCACGGCCCTCTTGCGGCCGCCATGGCCCCTTGCCGGTCCCTTCATCTATAACGGCCCAGGCATAGTCTGTGATCCTCTTTTGACTGATTTAAAAATAGGCCCATTTGAGGGGCCCCTGGGTGGCACAGTCAGGTGAGTGTCCAACTCTTGGTTTTGGCTCAGGTCTGATCTCAGGGTCGTGAGATCGAGCCCCACATTGGGTTCTGTACTCAGTGTGGAGTCTACTTGTGTTTCTCTCTCCCTCTGCCCCTCTCCACCCCACTGGCATTCCTTCTTGCTCTCTCTAAAATAAATAAAATAAATCTTAATGGGGCGCCTGGGTGGCACGGCGATTAAGCGTCTGCCTTCGGCTCAGGGCGTGATCCTGGCGTTATGGGATCGAGCCCCACATCAGGCTCCTCCGCTGGGAGCCTGCTTCTTCCTCTCCCATTCCCCCTGCTTGTGTTCCTTCTCTCGCTGGCTGTCTCTCTGTCAAATAAATAAATAAAATCTTAAAAAAGGCTCATTTGCAGGTTACTGCTTGCCACCCTATCACTGCCACTTTGATAAACCCACCATCCCAACTGACTAAAATGTGGCATTGCCCCTGAGTTATTGCAATAACCTCCTAGCAAATATCCCTAGTTCCACCTTTTCCTCTATAGAATGATCAGAACTCAATACTCAAAATGACCCTTTAAAAAATGCAAGTCAGATACGGTCCCTCCCCTATTCATAACCATTCCACAGCATCTTAACCACTCAGAGTCCTTACTGTGCCAGAAAGGAATAACATGATCTGGCTATGCTCCTGGCACATCTCTGTTATCCTTGTCCTTACAGTCCACCCATGTAGGTTCCTTTGCCATCCCTCCAGTATACGGAGCCCATACCTGCCCCAGAGCCTTTGCACATATCCCTCCTGCTGCCAGGAATTTCCTCATTTTCTCCACCAGACAGCTCTTTGCCTCACTTCCTGACTTTCTTGTCAGTTGTCCCAGTTTAATAAGGCCTTTCTTGACAGCTTAATATAAAATAGCAACTGATTCCACCTTGACACTCCCTAATACCCAGGCTGGTTTGTTTTTGTTTTTGTTTTTTCGTTATACTTATGACCATTTGAGATGTTTCTTTGTTGTCGACTCGAACAGCTAAATCTCAGAACCTAAAACTGTGCCTGACATTTAGTAGATGCTCAACCCATATTTGTGGGCTGATGAGGGAATCCTAAGCACAGGTAGGATTATCTGTAAATAGGAAGAAGAAATAAAGCGTGGACATAGACAGATGGGGTTGTAACTGACAGAGAAGGGAATTGAGAGAATTCTCATTAATTATAATTGACTTTTGCAATGAAAAGGAAAGCCAGCTCATCTGCTGGGGGTGATGAACCTTGAGGTGGTGTGTTGGAAGGTTTGGGGAAACAGATGAAATTTTGTAATGGGGGCAGAAGGAAGCAGGCTAATTCAGAACAGCTCCAGGCATCCTTAAGGACCACTGAGGTTGACATACTGAAATTTCAAGGGGTACCAACTTAATAGCTGTTCTGTCTGACCCAACAGTGTGCTGAACCACAAGGTGTAGAAGAGAAAAAGTTCATTGTTTGAATAAAGCATTGCTGTCCAGTAGAACTTTCTGTGATGATGAAAATATTCCATAATTGGTGATGTGCCATAGAGTGACTGGCCACCACATTGGACACTATGTGGGGAGAGAGCTAGACTCAGGGTCTGGTGGGGCAGAAGCCACAAAAGGACAGCAAAGAGCGGGGCCAAAAGGAAATGTCAATAAAGAAATGGTAGGTGGACTTGGGGATCTGAACTTGGTGACGAAAGAAGTAAAGCCAGAAAACAACTGAGAGTTTGTGAAAAATACAACCACCCAGGAATTAGAGGCATGGATGATGGGAAATGGTATGTTTGGAGCCAGATGGAGAGAGTTTACAGTAAGTGTTTCTCAGAGGGTAGAATATCGAAGTTTAAGATTTCAAAAGGCCAACATTTGTAAACAGTGAAAACGTGAAAGGTGTGGCCATGGGGATGGATTTCTTATGCGGAGCGAGTGTGAAAGTCCTTGGCATTAAGGAATTCCAAGGTCCGTGAGAGAGGGTAGAATGAATAAGAAAGCTGAGGTGAGGTCAGACATAGAACATGGGCAACTGGAACCCAACGCCTCAAAGCTGATTTTATACGAGAGTGAAATATGATAAAGGTAATACCATTGTTAGTTATTATTTGTCAAGCAGTCACCTCTGCTGGGCATGGGACAATAAGCTTGACATATGTGTGATCTCTGACAAACATGAATGACCTTAAACTTTCATATTTAAATACAATACATATGGTATCTCTATATTCATTTCTCACGACATGAGAAAACTTTTAAGTGTGATGATGACCTGTATTAACAGGGATTAGAAGAGAACTAAAGAGGAAAAAAATTTTAATTTATGAGTCCTTGGTTAGCATAGTAGCATTCAACTGGTTTTTGCCATACCTGCTTTCAAGAGGATATTACTTACACAACATAGAAATTTCTAGAAGCATTGAACTAAGAGTGGGAATGAATCTTAATCTGCATACATTGGTGGTCAGGATAGGTAACTTACTTCGCTTTCCTATAATTGCACTGAGTTTCCACCATGAGCCTTCCTTCAATTTTCCATATGCCAGTGAATGAACGTCACTCTATTTGGTGCCTCCCAGTTGTCCCCTGCACCTAAATTCTGAGATGGCAGGAGTAGCGAGGAGTGAGAGAGGTCACCGAGTTTCCCAATCTCATGGGTTGGAATGCATAAATGTACCATCACCTGTCTCACCTATGTCCCCCTCAGATGTCTAGGTCTAGACAGGTCATGGCTAAATTCTTCCTCATTCTTTTCTTTCTTCTTCTTCTTCTTTTTTTTTTTTTTAGAGAGAGACTGGGAAGAGAGGGGGAGAGGGAGAGGGAGAGAGAATCTCAAGCATATTCTGCAAGGAGCGCAGAGTCCTATGTGGGGCTTGATCTCACGATCCTGAGATCACGACCTGAGCCAAAATCAAGAGCAGGATGCTTAACTGACTGAGCCCCCCAAGCACCCCTAAATTGTTCTCATTCTTAATTTGTAGCCTCTTCATTATTTTGCAAGTTCTGGTCAGTATAACAAAGCAAGAAATAAAAAAAAATGGGAAAATCTCAGGAAAATAAAAACAAATTGTTACACTTATGTCTTGGTAGATAGTATGAGTATGCTGCAGGTGCAATTTCTCAGTGCACGAGTTCATGCAAGACACATTCCATTTCTTTCGTTCTCAAATCAACACAAATCAATGGCAAATAGAATCTCTGTTATGATTTTTTGCCTTCCCCTAGTTCCAACGTTTCTTGGGTCTTCACCGAAGGAGAACCCCTGTATTCATAGGTCCCCAACTGGCTGGTGTTGGTACTCTATTCTGTTGGCCACAAGGTCCCATAAGGACTGAGACCTTGCCACTGTCTCAGGACACTGTCCAGCCTCCTGCAAGTTTCCATTGCTCCTCGAAGTGGGTGCCCCTTTCCATCCACCTCTCCTTCTCTGCCCTGGGCCATGTCCTCTCCTCTCTTCCTATTCCAGATACCCACCATCGCCTTTTCCAAATTTAGCAAGAGTCTGTCCAGAAACAGCCAGGGCAAAGATATACAAAAGACCTGGCTTTCTACCTGTGTTTTGGAGTAAAGAGAATCCTAGGGAGAACAAACTCAAAAGCAGCATTAAACCAAACTGTATTCACCACTGCATAACCAGACGAACCCTGACTATGTGAATTCACATACTAATATGAGAGTTCAGCCTGAGGACAAAACAAATATCCTGAAATTAATATACCATTCATAATAGAAAAAAATAATGGATAATACTTGAAATCATTTTAGAGCATAGATACTGCTCTACCCTACATTTTATAGATGAAAGACAAGACATAGAAACAAAATGACAGGTCCAAGTTTACGCAAGTGCACAGTGCCAGAACTAAACAAATTCAAGTCTATCCAGATCCAGACTGTATACACCCAATCACTATAATACACTGGTTTAAAAAAGTAATACATGTGTATATGTATACACCTCCAGCATTTGTCGAGCCTGTGTTATATGCCAGGAACCTTGCTAAATACTCTGCAGACATTATCTCTTAATCCTATTGTATCTACTGAGAGAGGCCTTATTCATTCAATTCACACCTGAAGCAGAAAAAGAACTTGATGAATTCGTTTCTTATTCATTCTTTAGCTGTAACTCGCTTGTTCCCAGAATGACATTAAAATCGTTCTGACAAATACCACCTACCAATCATCCTCTATGTAGAAAATTCCAGTGAACTGGTGCCCATCTCTGACCACTTCCTCCCCAGGCCTCTCTTGTCCCGTGGCCATTTGACGCTCTGGTCCCAGAATCCCCACTCACTGAGTGCTCCTTCCTAGTCTCTCCCTCAGGCTGCCTTGGCCTTGGCCTTGGCCTTGAGTTCCTGTCTGTCTACACTCAGACTTTCTTTGAGTGATTGGATCGGCTCTGGTTTCAACTGATAGGTGGGTGATTCCTAAGTCTCTCTCTGGCCCGGACTTTTCTCTGAGCTTGAGGCTCATTAAGCCACCGATCTATTGATCCCATTCCTTCTGATAGCCTTCAGACATCTTCAACTTAACATGTAAAACCGAATATGTCTCCTTCCTCCCAAAATCTGCTCCTACTTTTGCATTTCTGATCTCAGATGTTGTCATCCAACCACCTGAGAGTTACCCCTTGACTATTTTCTCTTCCCTACAACTAAATACACTCAGTAACCACATTGTAATTATTTATCTTCTAAAGATTCCTCTGATCTAGCCCCATTGTTCCATTAAAAAAAACCTGGTGGGATAATAAAGCAAGACATTGCGGGTTAGGACCTTAGCCCAGATTCCAGTACAATGGAAACCCTCAACAAATGTTAGTTATTATTTGTACTAATACACAAACAATAACAACCACCACCACCACAACAGAAGCAAACCGTGCCACCGCAGCCCCTGACTGTTAATTAATCAGATGTTGGCACTTTGGGAGTAATGCTCCCATTGTTTTCTTCTTTCTTTTTTCTTTCAAATGTTTTTCCATATCTCTGCTCTGTGTTTTGAGAAACGTCTTCAACTTTACCTTCCAGCCCTTCCTTTACTTCTGTTTTAACTTATATTTTTAGTTTGTAAAAGCTTTGGTATTGTCTCTGTTTCTTTTATGTCTTTGGGTTAATTTCTTCTAAAAGAGTTCTAAGGACAGTTTTGAAAAGCGCTCTTAGAAAAGATACTTTCTGTTCTGTGCCTTCAATTTGTTTTATCCACCAGTGTTTTTTCTCTTCCTCTTTTATAACTTTGGTTTTCCTCATGCTGGTGATCCTAGGTTGTCCCCTCGTAGGGAAGATGAAATGTGTTAATTACCACATCTGGCGTACTAATTACAGACTAAGACGAACACCCTTTGCTTTAGTCTAGGTGGGTCTGTCTGTCCCCAAAGGCTAACTTTTGATGGTAGGAGACATGAGCACGTGATTTTGTTTGGTTTAGTTCTCTATATCTTACACTCTAATGCCTAGAACAGTGCCTGGCACATACCAAGGACCTTAAAAGTACAGAACCCATTGTTATTGAAGGCCTTTCTTGTAGTTGACAAGATTATGAGTGGAATCTAGAGAAAATTCTAATGAAACATAGGCACTAACCTAATCCTGGGAAGGGAAAGAAAAGAAGAATTTAAGCATGATCGATCAACCCTTCAAGCCAACTTTCTTTTTCTTTCCTTTTTTATTATAGAAACTTCCCAAAATTAATTCAAAATTTAAAAAGGTAATACTAATCTGATAACTAGTGCCCTCCGCATCAAGAACAGAGGATACGAATCCTGATTCCATTGTATTACTGAGATTCTGAGACATACCACTTAATCCAGCTAAATCCTAGTTTCTCTAAACAGAGAGACCACGAATTTCATCACTGTTAGTTTCCCAGGGCTTTTTGGGAATTTAAGTCAATATCTTATAAAGTTATTTCAATCACCTTGGAAACAATACTTTTTTTAATACCCTTCACCAGCCTTCATTCATAATCGTACCATAACTCGTAACTGTCCTGTAGCATCTGTCTACAAGCCATTCTTCAAAAATGTGTGCGATAACACATTTTATTAAATTACACGTATCACACAATGCCTTTCTGGGTTGTCACATATGAGTAAAAACTTGATCGAATCCAATTCTCAGGCAGTAATTTCTTTTTTTTTAAATAATTTTTATTTTGTTTTATTAGTCACCATACAGTGCATCCCCAGTTTTTGATGTAAAGTTCCATGATTCATTACTTGCGTGTAACACCCAGTGCACCATGCAATATGTGCCCTCCTTAATACCCATCACCGGCCTATCCCAATCCCCCACCTCCCTCCCCTCTGAAGCCCTCAGTTTGTTTCCCAGAGCCCGCAGTTTCTCATGGTTCATTCCCCCTTCTGTTTACCCCTCTTCATTCTTCCCTTCCTTCTCCTACCTATCTTCCTAGTTCTTATGTTCCATAAATGAGTGAAACCATATGATAATTGTCTTTCTCTGGTTGACTTATTTCACTTACCAGGGAGTAAGTTCTTAACCTTAACACCCTATTGATGTCTTTCTGTGGCCTTCACGTGTTTGCTTCTGGAAAAGTCCTAAGTCAGCTCGATTTTTTTGTTGCTCTCAAAGTTAGCTTGTTACTATCCTTTTATTCTCTTCATGGATGCTTATAAACTCTGTTTTTTTTTTAATCTTCATAATTCAAACACTCATCATGATAGAATCACATGTGCTTCTTTTTATTAGCATTCCCTGGAACCAATTTAGCCGTTTTCAATCTGTACATTGTAATATTTCTTCCAGTTCAAGAATGTTTTCTTACAATGAGCCTTGTTTCCTCTCCAGGAATATGTATCATTCCTAGCTTGGCTTTGCATTTTAGGAACGCTATATCTTTTCTCTCCATGTTCATCTCTTGGTATGTTTCTTCTTTCTGGAAGAGTCACTGAGGTGTGTGACTGTCATTAATGCCGAATTTCATTCCATATGGAAGTTGTTCCTTATAGCCTCTAGTAAAGATTTTAACTCTACTCTGGCAAATTTAGTTTCTTTACAATCCTTTTTCATCTCACTTAGCTCTTTCTTCATTCTTTATTTCTTTCTAAATTATTCTATTGCCCTTTATCACATCTTTTTAGGTCACTTTTTCTTAGCCTGCTTTAGGGTACCAAATTTCTAAATATTTGAAATAGTAAATAATTGTAGGAAGAATACTTTTCTGCTGAATGTCAAATATTATGGGTACTTTCTGTTTTCAACTTAGTTCTTATGGTTTTTTTTCCTCTTCATCTTCAGTTGGAAAGAGAGCTATTCCTATTTGATATTTGCAATCAGATAGGGTATGTGGATTCTTTGGTTCCGTTCTCTGACTTCTGTGATATGGTTACATACTCTGAAAGGAAGGTCATTAGTAACTCCTAGAATCTGACAAGCATTCTTCTGAAGATGACTGATTCTGTGATACTCTGCACCAATGGTGTATATGAAAACCTACAATTTCCAAGGCACCTTTTATAGAAGTACTTCCATTGTGTCCTCTACAGGAGGGCTTTACCAAGGGGATGATATTTCCAGGGCTTTACTAAGTGGATGATGATTCCAGTGTCAGTATCTGTCCCCTTGTTTTCTGGAAGTGGCAGTCCCACAATTGATGCAGAAAGGTTAAAGGGACAGAAAGAGAAGGGAAAGAAGGGAAAAGGGTCATATGTTCACCCCACTGGAAAGGCCTGCCTATGCAGAGAAAGGGGATGCTCAGTTGACTAGCTAGGAGTCACAGCTTGGGAGGATAACATAATATCCTCTATTTCATGGGTCATGCATAGTTTGGCCAATCAGGTCCCAGTGAAATGACAGTTAATGAAACTATCCTCCCGATTCTTGATTTGGTTGTCAGTGCTGAAGGTAACCAAAAGGTGAACCACGGGTGTGGTTTCTCTGTGGAACAGCAGTCAATTCAAACTGTGTTCCTCTTTTCCACCAGTAACGTGATTCTAGGGAAATCAGATCTTTATGCAAGGCTTTTATGGTGCATTTGAATCAACCAATTTTCTCCCTAAATATTACAGTAAGATTATTCTATCACACAATAAGATTCTGGACAAGAACAAAGATTTCTCTAGGCTTTACCTTTCTCTTGCCTCATATATAACTTGCCAGCCTATATCCCTGTATTCAGGCCATTTTCTGTTAACCAGCCTGTTCCTTTTTAAAATGACATGGTTACTTAGTTTCTATTACCAATCACAATTTATCAACCACCCAAGAGAGATGATTTGTCTGATTAGTGATGTTTTTAAAACATGCTAACAAGTAAAATAACACATAGAACCCTTAGTGCATTAATTATTAGAACTACCATCAACAATCACAATAATTGATGCTTCTGTGTTCATCACCAACCCAAGACACAGTCTCATAAGCAGGAGGCATCTCAGGAGTTTGTAAAATTGCCACGGAGCCACAGATTCGGCCAGCCACTAGGGTCTTCATGAGTCATGGGTTCTGCCACAGCCAGGAGCTGCCAACTTGCAGCTCTTCCCCACACTTTTCCACAGGAACTGGGGGTGCCTCTGTGTTTGGAAAGCTACCTTGTACCCTGTCCACACTCAATAAACACTGCTTAATAATGACAATGGGAATGTGTGTTCCATCTCACTTTTCTCCTGAATGTTTCTATTTAGGGAGCCCCAAATGTTTCCCCAAGTAATTTATTCCATTGCTTGATTGGCTGCACAGTCAAAAAAAATGTTCTTACTGCCTCCTTTAAATGTTTCCATTTTCTTTTTGAGCACCAGCCTGGGGCTTGCCCTGTGCATGTACACTCCCTGAGCTGTGCCCCTGGTTAGCAAGTCATGCCGGGAGGACCCTGCTTCAGATGTCTTATGTCCAGGTCGCCAGATCCAAAAACATGTTCCTGGAGTCTAGGTAGAGGCTGATTTTGCTTTGCCTCTATTCTTGACGAGAAAATAATTTTTTCCACTTATTTTTTTTTCCTAAATTTTTGAAACAATGCTGACTCAGAGGACCGCGGATCCAGAGGGCTGGAGCCAGAGACTGCCCGAGTCTGTGGTTGCATGGTGGCTACCATCCTTGCAGGGTCTGCAAGATGTTTAGCTGGCTTTCCCAAGTCGACCTTCTTCCCCATGAATACTCTTTAGAAGTTCCCGGTGCAATGACATGTGTCTGTGCACGTGAGCCCGCCTAGAGGAATGCAAGTGTGCGTGTCCTTGTGTGTGTGAGTACGTGCAGTATCCAGGCAGGCTGTGTTCTAGGGAGGCATGAAAATGCCAATCACTTAGGATCTATTCGATGCAGCAGTTCCCATGCTTCCTTCTCCAGCATTGTTTCTAGCTCTAACAGCCCTGTGTAGTGTCAGCCCTATGAGATATCTGAGTCAGAACTGTGTATCTTTGACACAACCCCAACCTCCCCTTCAGGCAGAACTACCCCCATGGCAGGTAAGACAGCCTAAGAGAGAGTCACTCCTTTAGGCTTCAGGAATTGTCAAAGTGACCTGTCAACACGGCAACATTGCTGACGTTGCTGTTGGTGCACACTAACCCACCAGTGTAGTGGGTGCCAGGAATGGGCTATGGAGGGTCCGTGAAGTCTTCTAAACAAGTGAACCAGGGCCGGAAAAGCAAAGCTGCGTTTTCTCTGGAACCGCATCGTGAGATCCCAGTAATAAATAAGTAAGTAAGACAACCCCTGGAATGTGATCGAAGCTTATGCTTCTTCCAAGGCGTGTACCACAGAGGACCTCCTTTGAGCTTTCCACCAATCCCTCCCCTCCTGCCGCCCCTGCCTCAAAGTGACGGGGGCACTGTCACCGCCCTCTGTCCGTGAGTGCAGAAACCCAGCTCTAGGAGGCTCCAGTGAATTACCCAAGGTCACAAGCTCTTGAGTCAAAGAGCAGAAAGTGGTGAGCAAGCCTCCTATTTCAAGCGCAGGAATCTTCCTAGAACAGCTTTCAGAGAAGTTGGCTGAGGAGCAGGGAGAACAGTGTAGAAGGGCTGAGCCTCAGACGCCCAGCTCTGACGGCGGGCCTCAGGCTTACGAATAAATGCAGTTCCTTTAAAGTGGCATCATGGACGGGCCTCGGCTTCAGAGTCAGATCGAAGCTCGAGACCTGGCTCTGCCAATGACTGGGCCGAACCGTGCACATGACTCAATCGGGTTGAACCTTAGCCTCCCGCCTACACTACACGACTCCTTCCAAGCCAGCAGGAAGATTGAAGGCTCCACGGGGACACACAGAGCCAGGCCGTGATACCTTGGAAGTCCTCGGTTACTAAGTTTCCCTCCTTTCTCCTTTAACCCAAGACAGAAGATAACCAAAAGTGTTGATTAACTGAATGATAATAATCAAATGTCCCTGAACAGGAGAAGCTCTGGAAAACACACTCCAAGTGACCGAGCCGCCATGGAGACTTCAGTCCCAAGAAGTGGCTGTGGTGACTCAGGAGGGAAGAGGTAACTCATGGATGGACGCCGGCTTTTCCCACGGACATTGCTCCAGGACCCCAGGGAGCTCATTCCCACTACAACTGAAGGAGGCCTAGTGGGGTCTCTTTTAGGGGGAACATAAGGCAAAAGATAAAAGAGTAGAGGCAAAGTTGGGGTGCATCCATACTGTTTAACTCAACGAAGAATGCATTTTCAGTCAAATTCCTGCTTCCAATTTGCTCTCATCTTTATTTCTTAAAAAAAAAAAATGTTTCCCAGTTTTGTTGAGAAATAATTGACCAAAAAACACACACAAATCATTGCATACGTTTAAGGCATATGGCATGATGGTTTGATTTACGTTCATTGTGAAATGATCACCATGAAAGGTTCAGCTAATCAGTGTTGATTCCTTTGCTCCAATTTTAACTTGTGTTACTTTGTAATAATTTATATTACCTTTAAAAGATTGCTGAAATTCTTTTGTGAAAATGTAGTCCTAACTAAAAAAAAAAAATAGGAAGGCAAAGAAGTAAATAAATTAGATTTATTTTTTTTTAAAGATTTTATTTACTTATTTGAGAGAGAGAGCACAAGCAGGGGGAACGGCAGGCAGAGGGAGAAGCAGGCTCTCTACTGAGCATGGAGCCTGATGTGGGACTCGATCCCAGGACCCTGGGATCATGACCCAAGCCGAAGGCAGATGCTTAACCGACTGAGCCACCCAGGCGCCCCGGAAATAAATTAGATTTTTAAAATTTTTTATATCATTCATACTTGCCAGCTCTCAGACTGATAGATTCAGTATATGAACTTTTAGGCTTCTCCTATTTTTGGGGGGCTGTTACGGTACGTTGCACAAAGTTTCATTTAGATAAGAACTTGCCTTTAGATTTTAATATCGTCCCTGTGTGGGCCCTTTCCTGTAGCAGGGTGTGGCCGTCGTCCTTGGCTGGTTGACTCCAAGTCTATCCCTTAACTCCATTCACCTTCGGCCACCTCCTCAATTAAGGCAATGAGAATTAAATTCATGCTTTTCCAGCTTTCTTTGCAGCTAGCAATGCCCATGTGACTCAGTTCTGACCAGTGAAGCCTATCCTTTCCTGATAAAGGGATAAATGGTTCCAGTGATTTCCTTTACCTCTGGCATCGAACGCAGATGAGATGGTTAGGGCCAGAGCAGCCATCAATCGACACTGAGGCAGTAAGCCGTCATACCAAGAATGGCAGCCCAGAAAGATAAAAAGGCGGTTCTTGGGCTCTCTGTCTCCAGAGGCATTAACTAAAAAATACAAGCTTCTGTTTGCTTAAGTCCCTATTAGTCAAGGTTTCTATTAGCTGAAGCCACAAACCTTCTCTAAATTGATATATATATATTTAGTATATTTATATATTTTATAAGTATATATTTATAAAATATGATGTAATTCAAATGTAATATAATAATTATATATTGTATAATATATGGATCTGTTGAAAATGTTCTGATTCTTTTCAGTGTTAGCACATAAAAAAAATTGTTTCATTGTTCTATATGACGTGAATCCGTAGACTAAATTCTCATCTGGACTCAAACCTATATGCGTAGTGACTCAAGGCTACTTCTTTGGGATGCTCTGTAAAAAAGCCCACTTAAATCTGTAGCAGTAACAGGAAGGCAGACACAACAAATTCCACATCAGCTCCTTCTTCTCGAAGATAAAGTTTAACTGCATGTGAACAATTATCCCCAAATCTACAAAGAATCTCAAGTAAGATGAGGCTAAAAATCTCAGGAAAGGGATGCTGACGGAATCTCACATGACACTGAAGATAAATAGCTTTGGACCCCAAAGCAACCACTCTGACGCCCCCCCCCCCCCCCCCCCCCCCCCCCCCGCCAAATTAGGAACGCATTCTTCTTTCCATCACTAACAGTCTCAAAGTTGCAATAAATTGGTGGTGTAAGCGTTTTGGAAGACCGTTTTTATCCAGACTGCTCCTGGCTGAGCCAGGCTGACTGGCGGGCATGTACATCAATTGTTCGGTCCCCTTCTTTCTCTCTGTTCCCTTGATCCTCATGTGCTTTCTCTTGCTCGCACTGCCCTGACTCTCAATTTTCGGATTCGTTTACCAGTTGACATCCACCTCTGTCCTTCTCCTCTGATGGTTGAGAACATACTGACTCACCCTCGAGTATTTAGAACCTCAGCTCTCTTGGAATTTATAAATGCAGTTCCTCTTCTAGAATGACTGTCTCCCCAAACTCTACAGTGCATCCCCAGTTCGGGTTGACTGAGATGAGAAGGACTCCAGCCCCATGCCAACAGAAAAGCCCCATTTTCCTCTCCCTCGCCAGTAACAGCAGGATTTCAGAGAGATAGAATGAAGCCTGAAATGAAAGCACAGAGTGGGAGCCTCATGACATGTCTTCTGGTCATGAATAATTTTATCTGTGTCACCATTCCCACAAAAGAAGGGAAGACAGCATCAAGTTGATCATAGGCAAGAAACCATCTTGAAGAGGCCCCTTGAAAATGGAAAAAGGAGGGAAACAACTGGTATGAGGAAACTTCTGGATCTTTTTGCAAGAAAATCATGCAACCACAAGGACAGTAAAAACTGATTATCTGAAATTTACAATTTGGCCATGATGAGTTCTAGAAGCAACACGGCCCTCTTCTTCCCTCCCCTGCCATCACCACTCAGTAAGGCTTAAACAGGAACGATGGAGCAGATTTGCTCCCATAATCTATATCATGGAGTGTCATGCTTTTTATTTGTTGTTAATTACCGGGATCAGGATTCAAATACATTTGGTAGGTTTAGGGGATGCTGCTTGTGGGATTTAACTTGTGCTCCCAAATGCTTTGAGTCCACTGAGGATAATTTTCAAACTGCGAAATAAAGAGGGCAGTCTCTACCCAATGGAATTGTGTTACTTGCATGGAAAGATTTGTTGTCTTGGGTACGTCCTGTGCCTCCGGACCACTCTGAAACCTACCAATGAGTCTCGTGTGCATGTTTACACCTCACATTGCCTACCAAACCCCCACCGGCCATCCCCTTCACCTCATTGAACTTGGACTTGTTCACACCCTCCTCGTATTCCTGGGCCCACTGACATTGTCTGGCTGCAGAGCATGGATGATGACTGACCCAGGCTAACTACGGTCCTTCCTCTCTGTGAATGTCACTGTGTGAGGATGTGATACTGGCGGCAGTCATCTTGTGACCCTGAAGACAAGACTTTTGCAGGCCAGCTGACATCACTGAGCTACCAAGTGAATGTTCCTGGAATTACCCTGTGCTCAGACTTCCTGTTAGGTAAGCTCAAACATGCCTTTATTTATTAAGCCATTTTTAACTGGGTCTTTTGTTTCTTACACATACAGTGGAACATATCCTAAGTGTTACAAAAATCATCCCTAGAGGCACAGAATCTTGAGACTGGTTGGTTGGACTGGAGAAGGAGTAACTTACAGACTCACAGAGAAGACGTGGCTTGCTTAAATTATAGAAGCCAGACTTGCTGATGCGAGTGCTGTGTGTTTTCCCGTCTACCATGCTGCCACGTGGAGTGTGGCTTGTTCATTTCAAGACCATTGGCATTCACTTTCATTTGATTTTCCTTCAGTACGATTTTGATGTTATTTTAAATGCAATATTTAGCTTGCCTAACCAGGTAATGGGAAATTTTCAGCTGGACGGTTAGAAACTAGATTCAACCTTGTAATTTATCGCCTACAACTATAAATCAAGCCAATGTCAGAAAGCTGAGAAAAAGAATAAACAATAGGACAGCTGCCGCCTGATCTGTCAACAATATATGGCAAGGCTAGACATGCCCAACAATCACAACCAAGCCATAAATATATATTCTATATTTAACCCCACAAGCTTAACGTTGTTTGATTTTCATTATTGATGTTTGCACACCCTCAGGGTCTTAAATTTTAAATCCTTTATCTTGTACTGTCATGTTATTAGGAAGAAGAGAAAGTGCTTTTTAAAAAGTTCCATTTGCATAGCTTCTCAGACCTTTGCCCCACTGGCGTTTGCATCCTGAGCCTAAGGGAGTGAATACGAGCGTATGACTGCAGAATCCCACCACTAAGGTATCCAGAAGAGACAGGACTGAGTTTATGAGTGCTGGGAAGGCTGCGCCTGGTGAGAGTAGGGGCAGATAAGGGGAGTTGTTTAAATCATAAAGTTTCAGAGTCTTGTAACAGTGCCTTAAAAAAAATCCGTTATATATAAGTCATAAAGCCATAACACACTCTTTGTAATGCCAGGTCCGCGATCTCTGCCAAGAAGACTTTTTTGGGGAGACTCCTCCCATCCCTTTAAGCAGCCTGCATACTACCTAAGAAGCTAATTCATATTGATAGGTCATCATTATTACAGGAAGCTGGAAGTGACTCCCATTCGCTGCCTGCATGTAACCCTTCCTCAGACGTAAGATGTAAAGCCAAACCGAAATGTCCTCTGTGTTTGGAAGAGCTGCTGTGCTTGGATCATGGCAGCCCCTTTGTGGCAAAGACCATAGCTGCAGAATCACTTGACCCCGGGGTCTAACTCCTCCAGGAGACTCTTTGACAGAATACTGACAGCCACGTTACCACTGTTCACATCTTCCACTGTAATTCTGCCAAATTGGCAACCAAAGCCACACAAGGCTAATCTTGTGCTTGGAAGATTGTCTTCCCTCAAGTACTAACAATACTTGGATTTCCACAGCTCTCTGAAACACGAGGTCTTCTGGAATCTTCCCTAAGAACCCCTCGTGGGCTGTGTGCAGTGGCCGCAACCTCCCTGGGAGCCCCCTCCCTCATTTGTGGCACAGTTTCACCAGCAAGGGATTTTCTCTTAACGTAGTCACTTCTGTCCTACGGGCACTTTCTCAGCTTTCTCATCACTGAAGGATGTTTGTCCAGTAGCCCACAGGATAATTCCCAGATCATTTGAGATCCCTCTCAAAGAAGTCAGACGGGAATGAAAATGAAACCCGAGGGTCAGATGTCCATTGTGGATGTGCATTTAGAAAGCCCATCGTGTCTCACAGGCAAGAGATGTTCCCTCCTACTTTTAGCGTGCGCCAAGAGAGAAAATGAGTTTCTGGGGAGGCATGTTCTCATGTGATCACTTACAGGATCTCATTTCATGTGAGTGAAATTTACACGCGTGACTAGTAATTAAGTCTCATTAAATCAGAATTTCTCTTTTTCATTTAAGTAAGAGCTTTAATTATATAAAACAATTGCTGTAAAATGATTGCATGCATTTATTTGAGCTTTGAGTGCCCTCTACTGGAACAAGAAAAAAGTAAAAAATCAATAGCAGGGAGGAGGGCTTGCATGGCTGGGTCCTAAGGACTAAAATGCCATCCTTACTGTCTGAAAAATAGTAATAACTGTAAGCACTCAATGTTTGTTATTCACAATTACCGGATAGTGATCAAACCTTTTTCTAAAAACCACTGCTTAAACGGACCTAATAGTGCATATCTTCCAGGTTTTATATTTAGAAAAATTCCTCAAGGATACCGATCAGAGGCATCTTTTAGCCTCTTGGCTTGCTGTCTGATTTCCAGGAACTACATGTCTCCATACTATTGTGTTTCGTTTGCAGCCGTGGCGTCCGAAACAAGTGGGCCCCTGGACCAATTTTCTTCTTTAAACCTGTTCCTTCCAAAACCATGCGTGATTTAGACTTCCATCTGGACACTGCATTTCGTATCTCAGCTTTATGGGCCTTTGAGCCCCTGGGCTGGTCCCTCCCCCACTCTCTGCTTTAGCTCCTTCTGCACTCAGCCCCTTGGGCTGGGTTGCACCTCGGCGGTCCCGGGTCCCCCCAGCTCCCACCTTCCGCCACCACCACACCCTCCTCAGGCCCACACTCCCTGTCAGCAGGACTGCACCTGAACTCCCTTCCCGGTCTCCATCCAATCAGGTTCTCCAGCCTCCTTGTTTCGATTCCTTTCCTAACTTGAACAGCAGCCTCATGATCCATTGGAGCCGACTCTGATTTCCAAGCTGCAGAGCGCCGCCTTTGCCCATGGCCCGATGCTCCGTCCTCCCGGCCAGGCTCAGGTGGGACCTCAGGAAGGCTCCGCAGTGTTCATTCTTATCGGCTGGTTGCTCGGTTTTCTAATCCCTCAAGGATTTTCCAAACCTTGACTACTCTCCTTGTCAAGACTTGATTTGCTTCTTCATTTCCCAGAAAACAGCTGGAGCCACTTGGTGGCCTTTAGTTTCCTTACCCGGCACCGGCCAATTTGTCTTTTTCTGTGCCCCTTCTTCCCTTCCATCACAGGAGACCAGCCTCTTCTCCATTTGCTTTGCATTCTATTCCCTCCCAACCGCTCTCTTCTGTTCCCGTGATCTGTTCAGTGTTTCTCCCTCTTCACAAGTACTCCTCTCTTGGTCTCAGACTATACACGTTCCAGATTCTCCAGTGTTCTGCTCCCACCCAGAAAAGGCATGACCCTCTCCTAACCTTGACTCTCGCACAAACTGCTGCCCCGTGTCCCTGTGGCCTCACTGTGAGGCATCTTGAAAGCGTAGACTCTCTCCTTGCCTCCAGTTTCCATCACCCAGTCACTCCTCCATATAAGCCACTTTGGTTTCATTTTTCTACAGCTCATCAGGAACTGATCTCTCAAAGGTAATGAAAGGCCTCTGTAACAGCGGGTTCCCAGCATGATCTGCCTTATTGCCCAGCCAGCCGCAGCAGCTGATGCAGGAGAGCTCAAGATGGCCGCTTGTGTTCCTGCGCCCTGGCCAGCCAGTAGGAAGAAGGAAGTGACGTAAAGAGAGGCGCTCTTCCGCTGAAGGATACCTCCGGGCCTGTCGGTGCGCTGCTTCAGCTCCCATCTGGATGGCCTCAATGCAGTCGCAGGTCTAGACCTGGTTACAAGGGAAGGTAGGAAAAATAGTCCATTCTGGTTGGTTAAATATCCCACTAAAATTTAGGATTCCATTCCGAAGGAAGAAGGAAAAATTGATATTTGAACACTTTAAATTTTGTATACCGAATGTTAGCCCAGGCACAAACGCATGCACACACACACACACACACACACACAAATGAGATTAGGGTTTAAAAATGCAATAAAACGCCCTTCCTTCCTTCCTTCCTTTCTTTCTTTCTTTTTTTTTTTTTTGTATGACTTTCTGGATTTCCCATCTGATACTTTGTGCAATACCTATTGTTTGCGAATTATTGAAATTTTGAATCCTAATATGTGCTTCATGTTTTCCAAATGTCTTCTGAATATATAAAAAGAGGACATAACTTTATTTTGAAGGTAAAATAAATAAATGCATACTAATTTATCCTTATGTATATTATATACATTTTTCTGTGTGCAAGATTTTAAAAAAATCAATCTTCAACAGACTGTACCACTCTTAGGTTTTCCCACGTAGTTTTCCTATATCTGCAAACGATTTTTTTTTGCAAAATGAAAGGTTTTTTCCCCCAAGATCACAAAGACTCTTGACAGTTATATTGACATTAAGATCTTTATTTTCTATTCAATAGTGATTTTTAACTCTATTAAGTCTATTATTTTAATAATAAAAAATTATTCCACTCGGGTCATCTTTTAGAGTAGCAAGCTACATATTTAAAGTCACATGCTCTAATTCTCAGCAGCACCGAGTCTGCAATATTCATTGTAAGGAATCGAATGCATCTTACTTCATCTACCCCTCTCTGTTCTACTTCTTAACTACTGTTAATTGACCCGGGGTACTAGATCCATTTTATTATTTTTTATTATTACATGATGAATTTCATAATATGCCACTGAATTTTTAAAGGGAAAATAGATAGATGAACATAGGGAAGGGAAGGAAAAATAAAATAAAGACTGAGAGGGAAACAAACCATAAAGAGACTCTGGACTATAGGAAACAAACTGGAGGTGGTGGGGAGATGGGTAACTGGGGGATGGGCATGCAGGAGGGCACGTGATGTGAGGAGCTCTGGGTGTTATGCACAACTGATGAATCACTAAATTCTACCCCTGCAACTAATAATATGCTATATGTTCACTAACTTGAATTTAAATTAAAAAAATAAATAAATAAATAAAAACTGCTTTGCCTTGCATACTTGTTTCTTTTATTTATTTTTTAAAATTATTTTTATTTTTAAAGTAGGCTCTGTGCCCAATGTGGGGCTTGACCTCACAACCATGAGATTAAGGGTCACATGTTCTACCGACTGAGCCAGCCAGGTGCTCCTACACATTTATGTTTCCAATCCGTATTTGCAAGTATTGCACATCACTCTTAAACTTCATTGATCTTTTTTTTTTTTTTTAAGATTTTTATGTATTTATTTGACAGAGAGACAGCCAGCAAGAGAGGGAACACAAGCAGGGGGAGTGGGAGAGGAAGAAGCAGGCTCACAGCGGAGGAGCCCGATGTGGGGCTCGATCCCATAACGCAGGGATCACGCCCTGAGTTGAAGGCAGACGCCCAACCGCTATGCCACCCAGGCGCCCCTAAACTTCATTGATCTTAATGTTTACCTTGACTCCTTTGTCGTAGGACTTTTCCATTCTTGAATTGTTACTGTCACTTTAAATCTCCATCTTCATCAGTTGCAGTGCATCTTTAAGTTTAGCTTGTTTTGTTTTAGTAAAGGCACACAAGAGTTGCATTTTCTGACTGCTTGCGTTTTGACAACTTTGCATTGCCTTACACACAATGCTACTCAACTGGGATACGTTATTCTTGTAATATGCCCCAGATACATGGACGACTTCAAATAATCAACGGGAATATAATAGAGGCAACGCGGAAGTTTTGCAACATGGTGGGCGTTGATATGTGTGCATCAGTGGTGTTCCCTAAACCACAGGAACTCACTTGTTGAGAAGTGTCAACTTAAAGCGCTATAAATAAAACACGTTTTGTTCTGTTTTTCTTAATCTTCCCCTCCCCAAATTTTGCCTTCAACCATGCTATGGTGAATTTTCTATCCATATCTCTTAACAGCATCTTGGATGGATTCTTTCATACTTTAATTATTAAAATGTATCTAGATGGAAGATTCAAACATGCTATTGATTTAAATAACTTCTCTCTTGGGGTGCCTGGGTGGCTCAGTTGGTTAAGCATCTGCCTTCAGCTCAGGTCATGATCCCAGGCTCCTGGGATCGAGCCCCACGTCGGGCTCCCTGTTCAGTGGGGAACCTGCTTCTTCCTCTCCTTTTGCTGTTCCCCCTGCTTGTCCTCTCTCACTGTCTCTGTCAAATAAATAAATAAAATCTTTAAATAAATAAAAATAAATAAATAACTTGCCTCTTTTTCCCAGCACAGTTTTGATCCATGGCACTAAGAATCTGAAGGGTGAAGAAAGACCTGATTACCACTTTTACTTATACTCTCCCCTCTGCCCTATGGAGAGCTTTTTGAACTTTTTGAGGTTTTTTTAGCCAGCTATGCTAAAACTGCAAAAGGCAGCTCCAGGCCGAAGGGACTAGCAAATAAATAAATAATAAATAAAATATATAAACGTGTACTAGTGAAGTGAAGAATTAGGTGTGTTCTAGGAACTATTAAAAGGCTAAAGTGACTTGAGATTAGACAAAGAAGGGTGCAAAAAGGCATGAGTTGTTGAGGAGTTGAACACTGGCCAGATCATGGGGGTTTCTGAAGGCCGTAAAGGGGCTTGAGGGTTTATTCTTGCCACAATGGGAAACGATCAGAAACTTTTGGACAAAGGAGCTACAAGATCTTTAAAAGGTATCTCTGACCACTATGAGAAGAATGGTCTGTGGGAGGCACGAGTAGAAAAAGGAAGGCCAGTTAGGGAACGATGGCAATGGTCTAAGCAGAAGATGCCCTCCACAGCCTGGAGCAGGGTGGTGCCCAGAGATGATGAGAAGGCCCCAGACTGTGCATGTATTTTGAATATCCAGATAACAGGATATGCTGATGAGTTCAGTGTGGTGTGGGAGAGAAAGAGAGTGAAGAATGGCTTCATATCTTTGACCTGAGCAACTGGGGGAAATGGAGGTGATACTGACAGAGATAAAATGTGCTGGAGGAAGAGCGAGGTGATGGAAATAGGGAATCAAGAATCCAGTTTTAGACATGTTTGCTCGAGATGCCTAGTACATCAAATGGAAATGTTCCGTGGGTAATGGTATATGTGAGTTGGAACTCCCAGAGGAGCTGCTGGCTACAGATATAAATGCAGAGCCATCAGAGTACGTATTGTATATAAAGCAGGGAGTGGAAGAGGTCCCTGAGCAAGAGTATATTTAGGAGAGAGGAAATCCAAAGACTAAGGCTTGTGGGGTTCCGACATTTCAAGGTTGGGATGATGAGGAGGAGGAAACAAAAAAGACTGAGAAGGAGTGACCAGAACAGTAAGAGAACTGGTGTGGTGCCCTCCCTAGAAGCCAGATTTAGAAACACTTCAGAAAGTGTTGCAAGAATCAGGTCAATCTCTTCTTTAGCTCCAGTGGCTTCATCTTAGACTAGCAGTTTCTCGAGAACACCAGAAAAAAATTTCCTGCTTCAACACCAAAGTATGTTTTTAGAAGTATGCTTTTCCTTTTGCACTTCCTGGCCAGCATTTCCTTTCCCTCTGTGTTCTTACTTTTGCAAGACCTCACATGTAGAAGATTACCCTTCCCACTTAGGCTGTAGTCACATCATGTGCATGTTTAACTCATGTGATTTGAATTACATGCAGTTGAAGGAAAGAGAGAACATACAGTGTGGTGGGTGATTCCACCTGGCACTCTACTCAAAGCATATGCCCAAGAATGGGGGAAATAGACGTGCGTCTGAAGTTCTCCTGAGGTTATACTCACAAATCAATACATTGTGAACCTATGGGTAGACAGTGGGACTTTTCAAGATAACTATCTCTAGCTGTATCTCTATCTGTATATCCTTATATGATTGTCTTAGAATCTAGCGTTATTCCACCCTACCTGAACTGGAATGGGGTGCAAACTGTCCAGGATAAGTTCATCAACTGAAAGCGTGTATGGAATGTTCTGAGCTCCAGTCGGCTTGGGTCCTGGCAAGACACCTGCACGTCCATCTCCTCATTGTCCAGCTGTTAGGCATCCTTTGGGCTCTGTAGGACTGAGATGGAGTTTTCCTCATCTAACACTCAGGCTTCCTGGCTCTGGTAGATTCCATGGACTTTTCCTTGGTCCCTAACATAGTCAGAACCCCTGTGCTGGTGGCTATTCTCACACATGGAACATCACTTTTATCAGAAATCCTCCATCTTCTCCCTCAGCAACAGTATTTCTACTGAGGTGACTACCTAGTCCATAGCAGTACTGTTTGGTGGGATGAATCTGTTTAATTTGTTTTGTTTGGTTAGTTTTTTTGAAAACTGACATTAAACAGCACCAGTCATTCCTAGTCTTAGCAGCAAAGCAGATCCCCCCCGTTTTTGGTTTTTACAGAGAAAAAGTAGTTAGGTAGACATTTAGTCTGTCTTTTGACACAAGTACATAATGGTTTTGCGGTTGGCAAGGCAGGTTGTGAGGCAAAGCTTCCACGGGTGGGTGAATCTTGGCATGGTCCCTTTCCTTGCCATCTATCTGCATCAGTAGAGTCATATAAAGGGCCAGATAGCCACCAAGAAGGAAAAGAATTAAAGATTTGAGGTTCTCATTTATTAGAGGATGTCTGATGGCCTGGGATGCCAGAATGTGGCCAGCAGATGAGAGAAGGGGCTTCCAGGGAAGCCAGATTGAAGCTTGAAATCAGGGCCTGTGTTAATGAAAAGGATGAAGAGAGCTCTTCTTCTTCTTTTTTTTTTTTTTTAAAGATTTTATTTATTTATTTGTCAGAAAAAGAAAGAGAGAGCGAGCACAAGCATGGGGAGTGGCAGGCAAAAGCAGGCTCCCTGCTGAGCAGGGAGCCCGATGCGGGACTCGATCCCAGGACTCTGGGATCATGACCTACACCGGAGGCAGACGCTCAACTGACTGAGCACCCCCTGGCGCCCCGAGGAGAGCTCTTCTGACAGAGCGTGTTCTGTGACCCCTCTGGAACCAGTGTCCAGGTACCATGGCGTGTGTGTCCTGGGGAAGCGTCCGTGTGTGAATGTAAAGTGATTGGATACATCTTGGAATTTGTGTCTGGTTCAGTGTGAAGCGACCATAGATGAGAATGTGCCCAAGAGCAGAAGCAGCTTCCTGCACAGCCTGGATCCAGCGGTGAAGCCAGGGTGCTCTTCAGTGCCCTTGGGGCTTCTCCAGAAGGTGAGGCCTTGCCCTGGGATGCATGGCGGCCCACCTTGGTAGCATCATCAGGAAGAGGCAATCACAGAAAGAGTCTCCTCAGAGGAAATTACCCAACATCCCCATTTCCTCCTCTATATAAAACGTTATTCATTGATCCCCTTCCAGTCAGAAGACATTTGTAAGAGCCTCTGGAGGCTTGACAAAGGCTTGCAGTCAATAATGATTTGGATATGAGGAGAAACGAGACCTGATTTTGCACCGTGAGCTGGTGAAGTGGGTCATATCTTCCTGAGAATTTTTAAGTAAAATTTGAGCAAATTGCCTATCACGGAAAGCTATGTGACCCCAAAGGCAGTGATATTTTCTTTAGCAGTGAGGAGGTAGGGCTTATGGGAAGCAGAATGTAATTAAAAGTCATATCCAATATTCTGCTGCTCAACTGATGTCTTATTAAAAATGTGTGCTTGTGGCCAAGGAAGTAGGAGGTGCTCTCTCAGCTGTCAGGCCGAGAAAAGAGTGCTGTGCCCAGGATCCATCCTGAAAGCCCTGCTCACTCAGATCCCCGGTCCACGAGGAGGGAGTCGCTTCCATCGCCTTCCCACATGACAATCAAAATCACACCACAGACTTCACTTTTCTCACTTCTCCTACACAAGGGCTCATGGTTGGGCATAAGATAATGAGGACAGGCTCTGTCACCCACAATGTGGCAAGATAAGATGTAGCACAGTCAGGAGAAATTATTTTAGGGCCCCCTCCCCCAGAGTTCACACCGGTGACTCAATTCATCCCCTTTCTGGCTAATGGGTGAGAGTAGATATGGGATCCTCAGATGCCCTAAGTTTTAATTCTGGCTCCACCACTGACTTCATTTCTGTAATAGGTATGCTAGAAACATCTCCTGCATATGGCTCCTGGAAGACAGTATTCAACTGTAACTCACCTTACCAAGTTATAAGGAACATCAAATTCTATTGCAAAGTCCTCTGTGAAGTGCAGTCAAAATTTGCATCATTCTCCAACCTGCCCGGTGCCAGTCTCCCTGATGCTTTGTGAACAGTTGCTGCTTATAAATTGAGATTTACCCAAACATAATTGCAGCAAGATTATCAAATCGTACTCATTTTTTGTCGTATTTGTAATTACGGCCACTAGAGTTAGTCCTAGGAAACCTCAGTGACTCCGCCAAGTAATGGGTTTCTTAGATTGGCCAGTAAAACCCATCCTCTGCCTCATATACTTTGCACAGCCTTTAGTTCTGTCTCCAAGAAGATAATCCCTGATCCCAAACGCAGTGTGTATATTTTACATGAAAACTGAAAAATTCTTGGTGCCAGTGAAGATAATAGAAACGCTAAGTAAAGAAAAAAAATCAACTAATGTCATTGAACTGCCGAAGACAGAGCAGAAGAGGAGCAGAGGAAGAAAGAGGAGGAAGAAGGAGGGGGCACAGGAATTACGGAGTTACTCTCTGGACCAACAGTAAACTTAAAAGTGGGAGAAGGATGTTTCCTTTGTTCCTGTGCCTCAGTTTGTTTATCTGGGAAATGGGGTAACAGCTCAACTCCGTCTTAGTATTTCTATTTCTGCCCTATTTATAACCATAGTTAGTGTTCACTCACTAGCTGGAAAACGATAAACGCCCATCAGGCACATTACACATAAATTTCCATAGAAAATAAAATACCATCATTGGTCCCTGAATAATTCTACCTGCAGATTACGTGTGTTTGAGGGCTGTATTTTCTTCCTTTGCTTGTTTCCAATGAGGTTAGAAATGTGTATTGATTACGGTAATGTCATATTTTTTTAAAACAACAACCTCTTTATTATGGTACTTCCATATAGGATTCCTAAGTCCATAAAACTCTAATAAATCCATGAAAAATTCATTGCTAAAGATTTAAGGCTTAAATATTAAAACTCCACAGTCAGCAAATGTTCCCAAAGAAATGAAAATACCTCGGAAGCTTATAAGCATGTTTTTTGGCCTTTATTTGAATATTAAAGAAAGGGATGGCTTATATACCCATTTAATTACATTCCCAGAGAAATGTGTATGAATCAAGTGATAATAGATTATACGTTGACTAGTGCAAACCGCTTCCCAAAGTGCATATTAATATCAGATCACGGTTCTTGAACCACAACCCATGCAGGCTAGACTTCAGAATTTATAGTATTTCAGAAAGGTAACACGAGTACATGGAGTATATTGTGCAACGTCCCCATCGGGGGCCAGAGGAAGCCCTCAAACCCATTAAATTTTCTATCATGAAGCATATGAAAATTCACACTAAGTGGGATAATCCCTATTAAAGATTCTCACACTGGTTCACATAATTGACCCAAAATAACGAGTTGTCAGACTTGTCCCCTGGCCCACCCCTGGAATTACGGAATTGTGCATAAGCAATTGTTGCCCCGTATTCTTTAAAGTATTTGGGGTGCTTTGCAGCCACCGGTGGGAAAGTCTCTGCAAATTTAATGAGCACCCACGGGAGGATATAATATCACATATAAATAATAGCCATAGGCTCACATTTTCGGGAACTCACCAAATATGTAAGCCTGGGAAGTTTCCTGCCCTGGGTCCCAGGATTGAAAATAAATGAATTCACGATACTGCCAGATCGTGTTGCAAGGAGGGTGGGAAGAGGAACCGTCAAAGGAGAGAGAAGAGGACCTACAGAGAGGGTGCGCCATGTAATATGTCTCAGGAAATCATCTGGTATTTAATAGAAGAAAATCAATAGTGGGCAGGTTTGCGGAAATATTATGTAAAATATGAATTGAAACTTCTACTAAAACCTCAGTCTGGTTGATAGCACGGTTCTCAGCGGGCTTACCCCTGGGCTCCAATACATGGCCCTGAACTTGGAAGGACGCACCCTTGGTCAGTGCTCTGCTCTTAGTGTTGGATTCATAATCATTGTTGAACAGGGACACCCCCTCCATTTAATTTTGCAGTGGTACCCACACATTATGTGGCCAGTCCTGTCCACAGGCAGGCCTGCCTCTGGAGTGGAGTGGAGGACAGTCTCTGCTTTCTCTTTTTGCCTGAGTAGGAAAACCTGGTGCTCCAGGAGGAGCGAGTCTCACCAGGGGGAGAAGGTTTGTTTTGCTGATTCCTCTCGGGTCTCTTCCTGGGACATGCAACTTGCACAAAAACTTGCAGATAAGTGATGCATGACGTCCCCCTCTCTTTAAGAGAGCTGACAGCCGTCTCCCTATAAACTCCATGTAAGCAATGGCATTGTAGAGGGCACGCAGTCTCTGTGAAAGGGGGAGTGATGGGGAACGCTATCTGAGCAAGTGCCTTTGTTTGTTTAGCTTAAGGTGAGGTTTTCGAAGGCACAGTCTTCCCAAGCAGGGTAATGGACATTATTGGATTTTATTGATTGATTGATTCATTCATTCATTCAGCACACAAATGCCCCACACATCCATGTACATTTCCACATACACACCCCTCCACATACACCCCCACATATATACCATATCACACACATACATACACCCCATACATGCCTACTGCCCTCCGTTTACACACCCTCACTTACACACTGTACCCCCACATACACACACATTTTTATTGTGTCAAGTTCAAGAGAAAGAGCTGGATTCTTTCCCACCTTAACAAAGAAATCTTTCCTCACCTCTTTATTACTAGTTACTGTCCTGTTTTCCTCTTTGTCCTGTTTATCTCATTGGCAACTAACTAATGGCAATTGTTGTCTATCCCCAGGCTCTCCATCACCTTCCCTTTAGTCCTTATCCGCGGGCTGGCTTCTGCCACCATCATCCATTGACGAGGTGTTCACCATGGTCTTCACTACTACCAAGAAAACTTGTCTCTCACTCCTCGAGACCAATTTATAGGCATTTTCCAAAGCATTCCTTGCCTGACCATTAGTTGATTTTGGCACTGCTGACCACTGTCTTATTTGGGTAGGCTCTCCTTCAGTTTCTAGAACACAGTTCCTTTCCTGGTTTCCTCTTCCTGCTCTGGTATTACTCTCAGTCTTCCTTGGAGATTCTCTTTCTTTCCACAATGGTTGGGGTCACTGAGGATTTCCTCTTTGCCCTTCTCTCTCTCTCTCTTTTTTTTTTTTCCACTCTACCCTTCTTCCTGGGGAAAGGGATGGATGGCTTCCTGTGGTTTCAGTGGTCATTTATGCTAATGGAGGTATGAAGTGTGGTTAAGCACCTAACTTTTAGAACCATGGAGATTTGGGTATAAATCCTGGAACTTCTACCAACTGGACATGTGACCTGGGACAATATACATAATCCCTCAAGCCTGTTTTTACACACGTAAAATAGAAAAAAATAATTATCCTTAAGTGCTACTGTCATCGTGAAGATTCTCTCATTCATTTACCAAGATGTTTTGAGTAGCTACTATGTGTTATGCACTGGATATATAATGATAAGCAAGACATAAACATCCTTGTCCTTTTGGCACTTCTACTGTAGTGTGAGGCAGACACTGAACAAACGCACAAATGGGCCATTGGATATGCAAAGTGATAAGAGCTCTGAAGAATAAAGCAGAACAAAGATTAACAACTTAATGAATGGCAAAGTCTATACAGTGCAAATGCTTGCCACCACCATCTCCCTTGTCACCATCCTTTAAATCTCTGTCACTAGCCTGGACTTCTTTCTTGATGCCCATAGACACCTCAAATTAATATGTCTAGAGTTCTATTCATCCTATTTCCCTACCTCTTATATTCCCTTATTTTTTATTCCCCACCTTGGTCAATAGCACCCAAATCTCAGCCAATCATCAGTTCTACCACCCTGATATGTGTTTTGGCTACCCCTTCTTCTCCAACCCTCCTACTCCTGACCTGATTTCAGCCTTTAGCATTTCTCACCTGACCTAGTGTAAGAGCTAAGTTTGCCTTCTTTGGGTTTGCCTTGACCTAGTGTAAGAGCTAAGTTTGCCTTGTTCTCCAGTCAGTCTTCCACACAACTGCCATGATGGTGTGTTTCTTCTCTGGCTAAATTCATATGACGGCTTTCTATTACCATTGTCAGGGATCGCCCAAGTTCCTTCATCTGCCCACCACTCCAGACTCCCTACTGCTTCTGCTCAGCTCCTTCCCACCCCCTTCCTTCTAGCACTGTAGACTCCAAGACACTGAAGTGAGGAGCTCTTGACTTTAGGACCCTTCCCCTACCACTGCCATTTTCTCTCCCTGCAATGCCTTCCCCATGCCATTGCACCTGGACAACTACTGCTCACCATCAAAGCCTCAGCACAGACATCACCTCTTTTGTGCTCCTCCTTGGTCTCCACCTTACCCCTGCCTTCCTCCAACTGTTACCGCATTGGGTGTATCCCGGAAGGCTCCCATAGACACTGCTTGAATCTCTGTCTCTTTCATTGAACCCACCAGGTTCCTCTGGATTTTATTTTTGTGTGTGGTCCTACCACATGCTGTTGAAAGACAGGATTGTGTCTCACTTATTTCTCCAGGTTCTTTCAGGAGCACATCCACCCCCATCCTACCCACAAGTTGTGTGCTCCATGGCCCATAACTCTTAATAGTGAATTTTCCAAAGTCTGGATTTATCAATCTTACAAAATACCCTGTAGGGAATACCAATGGTTCATCCTAAAATTGCATATATGGAAAAGTTGCCTCTAACTTTTCAAGGTCACAGTTCAGCACTGAAGATATCCAATTTACATGATTAAACAGGCCACTTGACATCTCAGGTTATGGCATCTATATTCATGTTTATAATGACTTTAATCTTTTCTCCAATTACTTCTATATAACTGGAGTGAATTTTGCGAAACAAGAAGAATCTCTGGTAAAGGGAACTTCCAGGCTGTGAGTGGAGATACTTCTACTAAATTGTTGAGATCCCTTTCCGTTGGGTGCCTTATAGTAGTCTGAAGAACCTAGCACATCTCTTAGCATCTAGAATAAAAACAATTTTCTCTTCCCTTTTCCTTCCCTGCACCGTCTTCTCTCTTCAATCCCAATCTCTGCTTTGATAACCACCTGGAAACTCATATTCTGTTAGGTTCAAAATGAAACTAAGTTCCTACGTTGCCCTGACCCACCCTTTTCCTTCTCTCAAATTCACATCTCAGTTAATGGCACTGAAGTTTACATAAGGCTCCAAGTCAAAATTTTCTCAATGACACTTAACTCTTCCCCATCCCTCTTTCAACACACCTCACCATTCTTCAGACAGTGCACTTTGCCTTCTTCAGTTGTACAGTCTGTTCAGTGCCTGGTCCCATGAGTTTGCACTCCCATCTACACCCCCCACAGGCATGTAATCTCTTGCCTAAGCTACTTCAGGGTTTTCCCTGTGCCAGGAAACTCTTTCCTTCAATAGATCTTCAAACTGCTTCCAGACCTCAGGCCAACTGAGACTTTAAAGTCTGCAATATCTTATCATCACCTGGAGAACGAATGGAAATGCAGTAGTATGACGTATAAGGAGTTTTGCTCTCTGGGCCGCATATACATTTTCACCCTCATCCCTCTTCGTACTCCAAAGCACGGTCACTGCTACAGCCAACTCTGGCTTTTTCTCCAAATGTCATGGTTTTCCATGACAGGTAAGTTCTCCTTATCTTCCTACTTGCTGCTTTTTTTCTTTCTTTCTTGTATTCTCCCCCTACCTGTGTGCCCTGCCTAGAGAACCTCTCAAAATCTTGCTCAAACATCCTGTGGGATAATTGTATGACTCCCTCTTCTGTTCTGTAATCCTCTCTCTTCTCCAATCTCCCAACAGAAGGCAAATGTGCTGTCAGAGGACTTCCTTCTAACTCTATTAGTAATTCTCACTAGATTACATTTGCTTAAATATTTATAGCACTCACTAGACTGGGAAATCCCAGCACCCAGGGGATGGGTATCATCCCCATTTTTTTTATTCCAAGCATCTACAACAGTGCCTGGCACATAGTCAGAACTCAACAAATGTTTTTCAATAAACAATTGAATGATAAATATAGCAACGTCAGCAAAGCAAAGCATTCATCTAACATCCCATAATTTTTTTTTCTTTTTAGTGCTGCTCAAAGGATAATGAGAAACTGTAGTTTCTTATTGCCAAAATGATCAGGAGCTTATAAATATGCCCATAAAATTCATCCCTTACACAGTGGAGAAGATGGACATGAATTTGCAGATAATGACCTTAAAAAGAGATACTCCCAAGAGTTCTTTTGAGGGTTTACAGAACTGCTGAAATAAAGAAAAGGCCAACTGTAGAGACCACAGAGAAAGTCTCCAGGGGGCTATGGACAGACCAGTTATTTGTAGTAAACTATAAAGTTCTCCTTTCATGGGAGGACATTGGTGAGAAAATGAAAGACTGGTAATGAGAATGAGAGCAATAAGGAAGTAGGCGGGGATAAAAGGCACAGAAAAGGAAAACAAGTTCAGTAATGACGTTAGGAGAGATATAAATAAGGGGAATATAAATAATCATGTGAATGGGAAATTATCATTCTGAGATTTACTTCCTTAAAAATATTTTGAAAACAATGAGAGAAACATTAATGAGATTTTTAAATGGAATCAGAATTCCCTGCTCTTGACCGTGGTCGTTGAGGAGCATGTATTGAAATCCTTGTCTACGATGAAAATACGTAACCGAGATGTGCACATGAAATGTATCAGAGGGCTTTATTCTCATGGGGAAAGCCAACTTGAATTGAGAAGTGTGGTCAATGAAGACTGATGTTGACAAGTCATAAATCTTCAGATGGAATTATGGATCAAACGATGTAGCCATTAGACCTCCTAGTTACTAAAGATGTATTTAAGAAAGAACTGTCTTGGGCATCCACCTTGCTATGCTTTGGGTTCACATAGCCACTTCCCCAGAACACTGACCTAGTTCCAGAAGATTTGCTTGGGAAAAGTCTCCACACCCCTCTCTATTAGGAAGCAAAAATCCCCACTCTTCTTTGACAAATGTTTTCGTTTGTATTCGGGTTTGCAGCAAGTGGGGTGGTCCTCCCTTGAAGAAGCATTGTAACCCATGCAGACGCTGGTCTACATCAGTACTGTGTTTGAGGAACTGCAACTTCAAGAGCCAGAACCTCTCCTCCCTTCCCCACTCTCACACACATGGAGCAATTACTACAAAACCAACAGTGGTATCTCAAGGGTGGCAAGGAATTGCATCAGACTGGGCAGGACCATCTGTGTTCATGAATGATTCTGAGTCATAATGACAGAAGGCAAAACAGCAGAAAATAGACTAGTAGGTTTTTTAGATTCTCTAGTTATCGCTGAAAGACATTGCAACATCTTACTGGTTCCCTCGTTAATGAATTAAATAAAGTCCTTGGTGCGGTTTACTTTAGATCTTATTTAGAGTAAAGATTAACCCTCTTTTCAAATGTATCCTTTAACACAAATAAATAAGATGAGATATTAAGGCAGTGGAGATATACCCCAAAGCATGCATTTTAGCTCCTGCTGTAGGAAATGACTCCACTTAGTTCTGTGACTATATCAAAGAAATGTTCATAGAGAAATTAATTTAGTATCAGTCTCTGGATACAAATCTTTTTAAATTCATGTTATTAAAATGATTTTGGTTTATGGAAATGAGTTAAAGGATCTGATCTTTCCTATTATTGAGTGCTTGGCCCTTTACTTTACTAAGTAAATTTGGCATAATATAAAGTAAACTGAAATAAAGCAGAGATTTCTATCACCAGCAATACAGAGGACAGGATCCATAAGTGGCTCTGTTGCTACAAATTCTGCATTTTTTATAAATTGGCATCGCAGGGCTGACAGATTGTAAAAATACCTCTAAAATGAAAACAAAACAAAACAAAACACCCTGAGCTGGAAACCGGCCTTGGCTCTGAAGCACTCTGATGAAGCCTGGGACCCACGGGAAGCGAGAGCTGTCAGGAGTGGTAGTGTCCCCGGCTGAATTAAGCACAAATCCTCTCCGGAAAAAAAAAAAAAAACCCTCAGTTTAGGCCTCCAAGCTTTCCATACATTTAGATCAACCAAATGCACAAATGAAAAGAAAAATTCGGGCATGAATGTTGACTGAAATTGTATACAACCCCTAGAAATGTAAATTCTTATGGAATTTAAATAAGGGAATCATAAGAAAGAGGGCATACATTAATTGTACAAAAAAGTTAAAGGATTTAAAGAGAATTGTTAAGCTGGAAAATAGGTGGGGCCTGATGATCATAATCATAATAATCATAATCATAATAAGAGCAGCAGCCAAAAGGGAAAGGAAGTTTATCTATAAAGGAACAACAATTAAACTGGCGGCAGTCTTCTCATCAGCCATGATGAAAACCAAAAGCCAGTGGAATAATATCTTCAAAGCACCAAGTGTTGAGGGGGTAGGTTCAACTAGAATTGTGTATCCAAAATGTCTATTTCTCAAGAAAGATTGAACAAAAATTAAAGACACCAGCAACGAATAAGAGTTCCAATTCTCCACATCCTTTTCAACACTTGCTTTATGGCCAACATAATAGGCATTATAGAGGGTTTCAAGAAAGGAAATTTCTATCTTCTTTCAGATTTAGTTACCCTAGAAAAGAATAAACAAACCAGAATGAAGGTATATGTCTGTGTTATAGTCAGAAAATACCCACTACCTAACCCGTTGCCCTGCAAACACTTACTCACCATGGGAGGAAAAAAATCCCCCACCAGAGCTTTAATTTTGAAGTGAGATATATGTATGTGCATTCACATCAAACTATACTCAAAGTGTGAGCATGCAACAAGGGGGAAGGGGAAAATGTTGCTTTGTCCTAAGGGAATATTTATATAAATATGTTTTTCTGTATTTTATCTTCATCAAGACTAAGCATACAATAGACATTCCAATTTTTTTAACCTTTCACGAGAAGAAGGAGCACTCACGTTCCAAATTCTTTCCTGTCTTTCCAACTTTATCATTAGGAAAGTATTTTTTAAGTACCTGGAGACAAAGAAGAGCAGGAGTCCTCACCTGAATCTCCAACTCAGGAACAGAGAGACCCAGAGTACTGTATTGGGGGTCACGTCTGCACGTGGCCCTGATAGGCCTTCTTGGAGAATGAGTGAAAGGAAATTAAAGTCAGGTTCTTGGACACTAAAATGTAGATTCCTGAATAAAAAGAGGACCCTAACTTTGGGGTAGAATGTCCAGGTCGACAGGGAACACATCCCAAGGTAGCAGAACCTTATGGTTCCTGGATACTGTCTTTGGATCCCATTAGATGTGAGCAGAAAGGAGAGACTTGAATCAGTTTCATGAAAATGTTCGCTGGTCGTCCTGGAGAGAATGTGACACAACTGGCTCTGGGCTAGGGCTATTACAATAGACAGTGCTACAATTCCCTTTTGAAAAGCCTGTGCATGCAGACACACACAAAACAAATTTCAAATGTCAACACTGGTGGAAGAAGGAATTATTTCATTGACAAGACTTGTAGGCTTGGAAACAATAATAACAACTAGGGGAGTATTGAATGAAATCATGAAATGGAGGTTAACATGGCTTTGTCCCCATAGGGAGCCACAAACAGCCATGGAGGACAATCTCTGAGAATTCCTTAGGACCTTGTGGGGGAATGACAGACGCTTGAGAGGAGTCTCAGTGACTCTGCAGGTTGGGGCCTGGAAATGCCGGGTTGATGAGATTATTCCCTGATCTTGGAACTCCCTCCTTCTTAGGGTCTGAGCCTTGGGAAGCACCAATGAGGTTTGCATCACCCTGTGATGATTAGCTAATCCTTAACTTCCCACCTTCACTAAGGCTGGTGTTGCCTGTGGGGGGCGGGGGGGAGCAAGAGTTACAAATATGTGACCAAGAGATTCTAGCAGAGAGTCAAGACAGCACTCTACAAGCATGCATTGAAGGGAAGATTTCAGGTCAATGGAAGATTTCGCGCTCCATTAAGACTTAAAGAGAAAGAAGAATAGTCACTTTCCTTTTTTGTGAAAGTGAAAGTCACTTTCACTTTCCACTATTTTTTCTTAATTTAAAGTTATCTATAACTCTATCTATCTGTCTATCTACCTATCTATCCATCTATTGCTATGGATGAATGTTTGTATTCCTCCCAAATTGGTGTGTCAAAGCCCGAATCCCTGTTGTGATGATATTTGGAGGTGGGGGCTGTGGGAGGTTGATTGGGCTTAGCTGAGGTCATGAAGGGAGAGCTCCCATGATGGGCTTAGTGCCCCTCCAGGAAGAGGAAGACACCAGAATCCTCCTTCCACACTCACATACAGAGAAAAGGGATGTGAGCACACAGCAAGAAGGTGGCTATCTACAAGACAGGAAGAGAACTCTCACCATCCACTGAATCTGTGGCACCTTTTATCTTGCACTTTCCAGGCTCCAGAATTGTGAGAAATAAATGTTTGCTGTTTAAGCCATCCAGTTGATGGTATTTTGTTATAGCAGCCAGAACTGACTAAGATATGAATTATTTTTGTTACAAAATAAAGCCACCATTGAATCCTATCCAATCTCATTCCCCTTCCAGAAAATAATCTTCTTATCACTTTTATGTATACCCTTCTTGGGCATTCTCTAGGTATATTCATCTACTTAGTGACTCTTGGACATATTACTTAACCTCTGTGCCTCAGTTTCCTCATGTATAATGTGGATAATAATAGTATTCATCTTATCATGAGTTTTAAATGAGATGGTTTATTTAAAGCCATTAATATAGTGACTGGCACATGGGAAGTTTTCAAACATTCTCATATCTGTATCTCTTATTTAGATTTCTATATATAGTTTGGTTTTATGTATCTTTATTTACACAAATGGAACCATGCTCTATGTATCTTTATGAAACTTGATTTTTCATTTTGCAAGATAGCCATGACCCCTTCTATGTCTACATATTAGCTCTACCTCCTTCTTTATAACTACTGTGCGATATTGCATGGTGTGAATACACCACAGATATTTTAACCATTCCATTGTGTGAAGGTTGTTATCAATTAGTGACAGTGACAGATAATGCTTTAGTGAACCTGGCTGGGTAAATGTGTAGATTCTTCCCCAGGATAAATACCTGGAAGAGAAATTTGTGTGTGGAAGGTGGCAATCATTACTAATTTTAGTAGACACAGTGGTTCCTTAAAAAAAAAAATCCACTAATTTGTACAAGGACAAAGCGTGTCTTTCCCAACCATACAAACTTAAGTTTTTCCACTTTTGTTTTGATTAGGTCTAAGGATTCAGCTTGTAATACTTAATGTGAAACATGTGAACCTGATTGGTGAAATGTGTATGGCCCATTTGTCGCTGACACCGTTCACCCACACTGCATTTACGACAGTAACATGGGGTCACATTCCTTCCTCCTTGGAGCCATAGCTCTTGGCCCCTTCAAGATTCTCTATCTCAGAAAGAGGGCACAGTTCAACATAGAACATAAAATTGGAGAGCATGTGGATTACTGAGAGGATTCCTAAAAATTCCCGGGAGTTAAGAACATAGTCATAGCAACCAGGGTTGTTATTACAAGAAAACAGAATAAAATCTGCTGGGGGCACTTGGGCTGCCTTCTCCCCGCCTTATTCCAGCTCACTCTGCTCTCCTGTAGCAGCTGGTAACATTCGGAACAGAACTGGGGGACAGAAAGTCACACAAGCTATCCCTTCACGTGTGCCTTCCTCAAGTCTGCACCAAGCCCTTAGAGTGAGAATGTTCCTCTAGCAACAACTGTCTGTATTTGAACTCTCCAGCCTCTGTTGAGAACTCATTCTTATATGAATGTGTCAGGGAGACATTCCTTTTCTAGAACAAAATTTAATTATGATAACCAAAGAGACAAAGACCATGACACATTATTTCCTCAGTAAAAGCCCTTTAAACATTTAAAGACATTTATTTTATTGCCAGTCAGACTTTCCTTCTTTAAAACCTTGTTATCTTTCCATTTTTTCAAGCCCTCAACCGTTCTTTACATTCATTATATGGCTTCTTTCCAAGTTTTCTCTTTGGCATGCAACGAAGAATTTTTAAAGCATCCAATCAGTTTTGTAAAAATGTTGTTGTTGCGAGGTTTTCATTTTGTTTTTGTTTTTGTTTTAGTTTTTTGCTTTGAAGTACTTTGGGAGATTCCAGTAAGTTTTTAAATTTTAAGAGTATGGTGATACCATACTTACTGATTTATTGAAAACTCACTTTCAGTTCTGAATGCTGTTTGGCTTTCCCGGTCCCATACTACTTCCTGTAAGTCAGACTCTCCAAATAAGGGCGACAAGCAGTAGAGGAGAAAGTGGAAAGAGGAATGAAGAAACACAGGCAATGAGCAAGAGGCTGACATGATTTTTCTAAATGTTTCTCTAATTTTAGCTAGCTTATCATGAATAAATCACACGGAGTCATCCAACCTATTTGATTATATAAAGCACAATTTACAAGTTTAGCTTGGAGGCCACATCAGAAAGTTTCATTGCTTAAAGATAGATGTTCTTTGATATTTTTCTGGCTTGATATTTTTTTTTTAATGGTCAAGGTGAGTGTTTGCTTGCATGTACTTTAAGAAGTTTAGAGGTTAATTGTGGCCATGCACAATGGTTTAGAACTAGGGGTCCATTGGGGTTTTTTTGGGGGGAGAGGGAATTTGGAGGGAGGTGTCCGTCTTCCCACCCAACTTAAAATTAAAATTTTAGATCCAGAGAGACAGATGAAGAAGTGTATGAGACCAAAATGACAGCTTTTTTATTTATAAGTTAGTCTGGATGACGTGGGTTAGATACGGTCAAGTGGTCTCTTGCTAAGACTTTTTCCCTGAATGAGGTCAACTTAGCAATCATGGGCTAGACCAGGCAAGAGCAAGTCTCCACCACATAGAAGCCTACCCTGATGAACATCTCCCTTAGGGCAGGTCAATCCCAAAGGGAGAAGGAGGAAGCGACTGAACCAAGACTGAGAGGCCAGGACCACAACTCAGGAAATTCCCTCATCTGATAACAGGAGGAGTGGAAAATATGTGTAATTGTCTCACCATAGCATTTGGCTCGCTGTTCTTTAATCGTGGTAAGATACACGATATTGAAATTCATCACTTCAATCACATCGGAGTGCATAATTCAGTGTCATGCAGTACATTCACAAAGTTATGCAACCATCGTCATATTACCAGAACATTTTCATCATCCCCAAAGGAAGCCATTAAGTAGTGACTCCCCAGTCTTCCTTCCTCCCAGCCCCTGGTGACCCCCAATCTGTCTTCTGCCTGTATGGACTTGTCTATTCTGGATGGTTCATAGGAATGGAATCATATAATGTGTGGCTTTGTGTGTCTGGCCTTCTTCAATGAGCATAATGTCTTCAAGGTTCATTCTTATTATAGCATGTATAAGTACTTTATTCCCTTTTTGCGCTGCATAACCTTCCATTGTACAGCTATATCGCATTTCGTTTATCTATTCATCTGATGACGGACATTTGGATTGCTTCCACCTTTTGGCTCTTGCAAATAGTCTTGCCATGAACATTTGTGTACAAGTTTGAGTTTGAATACCTGCTCTCAATTCTTTTGTCTAAACACCAGGAGTAGAATTACTGGGCTGTATAAAAGAATTCTATAATTATCCTTTTGAGAATTACCAAACTCTTTTCTATAGTGGTTTCACCATTTTACATTTTGACCAGCAATGTCAAAGGGTTCTAATTTTCCATGCCCTGGCCAACACTTGCTTTCTTTCTCTTTTTTGTTTTTTTTTTTTTAATTACAGCCATCCTAGTGCATGTGAGGTAGCGTCTTATTGTGGTTTTGCTTTGCATTTCCCTAATTACTAATGATGTCGAGCTTTTTCATGTGCTTCTTGGTCACTTGGATATCTTCTTTGGAGAAACGTCTATTCAAGTCCTTTTGTTACCAGGTGGTGGATTGTAAAATTGCTCGATTCTTGTCTTCCAGAAGGAAAGAATTCAATAGAGAGTTAAAGCAGCAAAGAGAGTTATCATACCACCCTCTGAGTCTGCCCTGGTTCCCCTTCCCCAACTTTTTGTGCATGTTCGTGTCTGCCATCTTCCCCCGAGCACCTAAGCCAAACCCATGGAAGGCGGCCCAAAACTGCAATGCAAATGATATTATAATGATATTACAACAGCCTTGAAGTTACTAGCTCAAAAGGTTTTCCTTAAGTGAGCATGTTCCAAAGTTAGAAACGTCCCTGCAGCCTGTATCTTTTACTTATCAGATTATGCTAAACGGCAAAAGGGGTTGTTCTAAAGGAGACAGGAGGTCTCTGGGCAGAGACTGGTGGTCCCTGGCTTTTTCCCATCTGCTATCTTCCTTTCTCCCCTCTTGCTCATGCCTAACTACCTACTCTGGCACTTTGACCATTTTTTAGTTTAGTTGTCTTTTCATTGTTGAGTTGTAAATACTCTTTACATATTCTAGGTAACAGACCCTTGCCAGTTACATGATTTTCAGATATTTCCTTAGGAATTCTGTGGGCTGTCTTTTCACTCTCTTGATAGTGTGCTTTGATGAACAAAATTTTTAATTTTTATAAAATCCACTTATCAACTTTTTATTTATTGCTTGTGCTTTTGGTGTCAGGGCTCAGAAAATGTTGCCAAATCTAAGTTCATGAAGATTTATCCCCGTGTTTTCTTCCAAAGAGTTTTATAGTTTTAGCTGTCATAGCTCACTGATAAAAACAAACAAAAACTTTTTTCTAAACATCAACTTTATTTAGGTATAATTTACTTAAAATAAAGTGCACCTATTCTAAATGTACAACTCAGTGAGTTTAAACAGATGTCTACCCCACTTTAACCACTACCACAATAAAGACACAAGATGTTTCCATAAATTCAGAAAATTTCCCTGTGTCCCCTCGCAATCTTCCCCACCTTTCAATCTATGTAATCACTGATTTTTATTTCCATCGCTTTAGATGAGGTTTATGTGTTCTAGAACCTCAAATAAATAAAATCGTACAATATTCTTCTGCGTCAGATTTCTTGTGGTCAGCATAATATTTTTTTGAGTCATCCATGCTGTGTTTGGTATGAGCGATTTGCTCCACTTTATTGCTTGGTACTATTGCAATGCATGGATATACCACACCTTGTTTATCCATTTACCTATTGGATGAATATTTGATTTTTTAAATATAAATGTCATTTACTTATCCCCTTCATTATAAATGCAAAGCAGGTTTTGGGTAGAAAAACTAGAACATGTAAGCAAGAAGAAGGCTTAAAAGTATCAAAGTGTAAAAACCATAATTTTACTATCTAAACGTTGTTAACACTGATGTATAACCTTTCTGAACTCCTTCTGGGAGCGTGTACGGGTATGTGCTTATTTATAAAAAAAAGTTGATTGGGACTTTTTCCATCATCCTGAAAATTTACCTGAAGCCCCAAAGCTGAAATCAAGGGGCACTAAGGTCCCCATGTGAGATAACGAGCCAGCCGTGGGGCTAAACACATTATCCCAAGGCTTGGTAAGGGGTGACAAAGTCAGGCCCTCCATGGCCAGCCAACATCCCATTAGTCCTTCCTTTAGAGTCTATGTAAGAAGAGCAAGGGAGAATTGTTGAAGTTATTGGCCTTATAGAGTGTCTAGATTTAAGGTAAGAATAAAATTTTTCACCTATTCCTCTAATGAAGGTGTCCGTGCTCTTCCCTCTTCAAGGACAGAGCCAAGGGAATCACCAAAGCAGACCGGGGGTACTTGCAAAGACAGGTGACTGGCAAACACTCTCCAGTTGGATGTCTACTTAGGTGGTGGACTTGCTTAAATGACTCCTGATTAGCAAGGGAAATGACCATAAGAGAGAGGGCAGGGTGGCAAGAGGCAGGGTCAGTGGGGCAGTGCAATTTGGCATGTTCTCAGGGCATGTGTCTCCTGCGTGGTCCAGTGGAAGCCACACGAGGAACCTGGGTCTGGCCCATCTCACCCTGCTGCCCTCTTTAGCAAGGGAATCCTGGGAGGAAATTGCATGTGATTGTGTGTGGCAGGACCTGGCAACGTGTGGGCATGTGATTCGGCACGACAGGCCTGTGCAAAACTGGGACATTTCGTGGGGCGCCTGGGTGGACAGCGGTTGGGTGTCTGCCTTCGGCTCAGGGCGTGATCCCGGCGTTATGGGATCGAGCCCCACATCAGGCTCCTCTGCTATGAGCCTGCTTCTTCCTCCCCCACTCTCCCTGTTTGTGTTCCCTCTCTCGCTGGCTGTCTCTATCTCTGTCAAATAAATAAATAAAATCTTTAAAAAAAAAAAAAANAAAAAAACTGGGATGCTTCGTGAGACTCCTTGCGAATTTCTGGAAGAGCCTGCGTTTGGATGGCCCCCTCACCGAGGGCGGTGCTGCCAGCTGCTGTGAACCAAAGCCACAGAGACCAGAAGGGTCCTGCCCACAGCCAGACCCTGAAGGAGGAGACGTTTCCCTGGGAAGAGCAGAGCGGGCTTTCCTTCCACCTTCCACATTCCTCTTGCTGACACCCAGAACCTGGGAGATGACATAAGACCCGGGTTTGAGATTGAAAATCTAAACCAGAGAGTACTTGTCATAACTCAAAGTGACTAGAAACGGATGGAATCGTCTGTTTTTAAGGGGAAAGGAAATGGGAGCCCAAAGGGCTTAGCGGAAAGAACTATGTGGAGGAAAAAAGTTATTTCATATTGAAAATAGCTATTACATATGCACAGAGCACATCAGTGCCATTTTTCATAAAAAAAGAGACCACACCTCATCCTTGTTAGTAAACCGCTTCATATAAAAGGTATCCGTGTATAACGTACACTGATCGGGTCCATAAAAATTCACCGGAGACATCATTTTAAATAGCGGGATAATATTCTGTGACACGCCGGTAGCACAATTTAGAGTTGGATGTGTAGTGTGTTCTCATTCTTTTCTCACTAATGTACACCGTGATAGGACAAATACCATATTCACACACATTCTGAAATAATTCCTCAGAAGGCAATCTAGGAATAGACCCGCTGGATCAAAGGGTGTACATATGTTTGTCTGTTAATAATATGCCTACTGACAATATTGTGCTAACTGATGTGGCCGCCAGCACGAAGAGCCCCTCTACTTGTTTTCTTTCTTTTTTTTTGTTTCTAATTTTATTTTATTTTTTTCATGATAATATTTTTTATCATATTATGTTAGTCACCATACAGTACATCCCTAGCTTTGTTGTAAAGTTCCATGATTCATAACTTGCGTGTAACACCCAGTGCACCATGCAATACGTGCCCTCCTTACTACCAATTAGACGTCTTCGTGAATTGCCCCGTGAGTTATTTCATTGTATTTGCGTGAAGCGGACTGGCCGACTGCACTTACAGAGTCTATGGCTCTGTGCTTAACCAGTCACATGGAATATCTGTTTGGTAAAGGAGACGCTCTCTCATTTGCTGCTGCCCAATGCCTCTCGAGAGCTTGACCAGACAAACAGCAATTCGTGGAGGGCTGGTCATCTCCTTATAGATCGTTGGAAACTTATCCTCGGATCAGCCAACAGATTCATGAGCAGACTTCCAGGGTAGCCTAATTTTACAACTCAGTTCTGCCCCACTCCCCATGGGCTGTTTGGCCCAGTGAAATCCAATATGATGTCCTTATCCTATACCAAGGGAAATTGTAAGTGACAACTCTGTGAAATCTGCCACATGTTTACAGAGAGGATTTTGTTATTACTTCCTGTGGTCTCCTTTGTATGGGGAGTCTTGGCAGAATCAGGGGAGGAAGTTTTCTGTCTCACTGTAAGAAACCGTTGTTCTTTTCTTGAACTAATTTGGTTTAACCCCGTGGACACAGTGAAACTTCAATGAGCTTTTAAGAAAAATCAGATTTTAGCCTACATTTACCAGGAGGAAAAGATTTCAAGCTATCCCTCTTTTATTCTGGTTCTGGGCTACATTGTTTAACCTCTTATGTGTTTTATTTCTTATCTTGAAATATAAACACGCCTTTCTTGTCCTCCCTGGGTCCTCTTTTAAGTCAGTTTGGAGTAAATAAAGTGGCAAAAAAAGATAAATCCATTAAAAACAAGAAAAGTGGGCCAAGATAGCAGGCGTCCTCTTTCTAGGGACTGAGGCAGATGGGTGGGACCCTGGAGGAAGGGGTTTGTAGTCTGGGATAATTAAAGGCATTTCGATGCAATAACATTTCAGTTAGGGACTTTTTAACTCGAAAGATGAGTAGCTTTGCTTTGATACTTTGGTTAAAGAAATCACAGGCTGTGTGATGGGGGAGCAGCAGCTTAAAATGCCTGTGTGCCTCTTGGCTAGAAAAGCCATGTGAGGCCCAGATGAGAAGTGACAGAAGGCTAGTTGCTTGGGACCAACTAGCTGTAAGTTCCATATTCTACAAATGGAGCCATTAGCGCCCCCGGGTTTCATCTGCGGGGCTCTGTGGGGACCTGAGAAGGGAGAGGGCAGGATGAGAAGCAGGGAGACAGACGCGGGATTTCAAGAGGTGCTGCTCAAGGCAACGTGTGTCCTTGCACAGAGCACCCCTTGGTCCACATCTGTTAGCAAGCGTGATGGCGAACGGCAAGCTGGAGCGCACAGCCCACCAGCCTCGTGCTCTTTCGTCGCTTGAAGCTGTTCATTTCCTCCCAGTCCTTGTTTGAGACCATTTTGTCAACAGAGAAGAGTGGTTTTAGACTTATACTTGGTTTTCTAAAGGGATGACGTCATCATTCGACAAAAGATAAAACGATTGAAAGAGAGGGAGAGAGAGAAAGAAAACACGTGCTCGAGTTGGGTGAGAGGTGGGGACCGTATCCTGGCCGTCATGCACAAGCACAAATTCTTCACTTTACTTGGGATGGTTATGATGGGTTCACATGTGGCTAACCCAACCCGCAGAGGCTCAAACCACGCAGATTTGTTTCTCATTCCTGTCACACACGCACCAATGGTTGTGGGGGTTCTGCTACAGATGCTTTCAATCCAGGACTTCAGCAGTTGAGCAGCCACCACCCGGAACATCGCCCCGTGTCCTGGCAGAGGACACCAAGGCCATGGTGAAGCTCAAACGGGGCTCCTAACGGGCTGGCCAGAATTGGCCCTCACATTGCATCGGCCGAAGCAAATCTTACGGTCACAGCTCACTTCCAGCAGATGAAGGAGATCCCTTCCACCCAGAAGGAGAGTCAGAATATCTGTGAACAGCCCCCTATAAACGTTGTGTCCTTTTGTTCTAATCCAAATATTAAATCCTATTATAGTGGCTATAGCCTTTGAGGAATTCTTACAAGCTACTTGAGGAATTCTTCCCGATACTGCCACAGGGAATTTGTCTGATGGAGTTGGGACACTCGAAGAGACCTCTTTGCTCACAAAGGGTTCCAGATCTAATAGAAGAAAGTTTTCCCCATGGTTGTAAATGTTCCAGATCTTTCATCTGAAAGAGTAAGTGGGTAAGAACAGCCAAGAATATTGGAAAAGAGAAGAATTAGAGAAAATTAATTTGTAATAAGGACAAGATGGATTCTTCCTGAGTTAGGTCCCCTGATGTGTGAGATTCCCATCGGCTAACCGGAGTCAGGAAAGGAGAGAGAAATCCCAGGCAGACATGGAGGGGAGTGTACATAAATTTGCCCCTGATAGCCACAGATATTCTGGGAGAAGAAATGGAGCAAAAGGCAGGAGAAGCAGAAGCTGGGAAACCAGAGGGAAGCTGTGCAAATCATGGGGAAAACTGAGCACGGGGTGTACTTGTTTCAATTTTATTAGAACTCAGAGGAAGTCACCTCGAGAGCTGCCTCTGCCCCTACCCAAGTGAGGCCCCATTAAAGCAAAGTGACACTGTGACACGCTATGTCCTATCACACTTTGGCGAGCTACACTTAATTTCTCATGGTGAAGTCAAGTTGGCACGGGCCCTGAGGGGGTTACACCAAGGCCACTGGGGTTGCTGTGAGGTCCCTGCAATGGGGACAGTGGAGAGTCCAGGGGGGTTGATCGCCTGGGGCAGAGGAAGACGACTGGAGGGTGTGGCACTAGCCCTGAGGTGTTCCTGGCTCTCCGGTGAGGTAGGCTGGGGCAAGGTCACAGAGGCTGCCAGACACGTCAAATCATGTTCCACCTGGGACCAGCTTGAGCTGCAAGTGACCAGGAGGACACATGATGTCATCCGGAGGAGCCAAAGACAAACCACCCAGCCATGAAACACAGTAGGCCACCTTCACCCACCCAGACACCATCCGACTGAACTGAAAGAGGAAGGGAGGAGCCACAAAGTAAGGGGTTTTTATGTAAAAGGAACTGAGTTATTTAGAGAATGATCACTTTTGGGGGTCAAATCGAGATCACTGAGTGGAAAAAGAGTATCCCAAAGATCAGCTCATCTAGAGGACTCATTTTTAACCCTGGTTGCACATCGTCTGTTGGAAGCTCCGGGAGCTTTCAATGCTGTCAGCCCATGCCCACCGCACCCCCAACCCCAACTCTTACATCAGAATTGCTGGCGGGGGGCTTGGGTGTGGGTGTGGGTACATACGCATGCAAGGTCACATCTGTATGCAATTTCCCAGGGTTTATAATGTGTAAGTATGAACTATCTAATCACCATAAAGCGTGTCATTAAAGGCCATGCCCGGCAGACACTTGGGGCTGGTGGGACCTGCTGTACGACTGTTGTTGTCCTCTCCCGATCGCCAAACACAGGGGCCTTGTACCCCCAGGCTGTGAACTCAGACCCCTTCTTTCTCTCTTTGACTCAGTCTCCAGTGCTGCCAACACCGCTTTGACGCGGCCCCGGCACCTTCCTCACCTCGTGTGGCCCCACAGGCAGCTCACCCTAGACCCGCCAGTGCTTTGGACGGAAAATAGACAGAAGTAGCCAAGACAGCCAGATGCCCATTGTGACAAAGGCCATGGGAAGCTGGTCAAGGCGCGAGCATACGCTCAGTGGACTGGCTGATTCTCACTGCAACAGATACTAAAAACGGGGGCTGTTGTTGTCAGTTCTTCTGTGGAAGGGAAGATAGAATTCTAGACTTTTATCTGAAATGTTCTGATATTTGAATATCATTCATTTTTTAAAACAGTGTCTATGCTAGAGAGAAAAAAAAAAAAAACTATTGAAGGGCCAGTGCCGGTCAGCGGGAGATGGGGAGCAGGGTCCTGCTGAAGGAACCTTCTGGAGCAGCAGAAGTTGCTGGACGAAGGTTCGAGAGGCCAAGATTCTGCCCCCCTTTTCCGGTCACGTGGGTTACAATGCGGGCAGCTAATTGTTGGAGCTTCGACTGCACGACAAGCTAGGCTTCCCAAGGGGCAGTTTTATCATAATGATAATAAAAACCAACAGCCAAAACAGTATTGGTGATTATAGTTTGGGTTTGCATACCTGCTTTAGAGAGGCCCGGAAAGCTTGCCGTGGAGCGTTTTAACCCTTCCAACATCTCTCCGGGTGGGGGTGGGGGAAATGGCAAGTCAGATTTTCATTTTACAGCTGGAGAAACACATGGGAGGCAAAAAGAGGTACTGATTTGACTAAAAATCCCCCGTTCTTCTCAGAGGTGGAGAAACATGTGGGCTTCAGGACAGTACTTTGTTCATGATTTTGAATCTGTATTAAAAACCCTTATCATGTGGCATATTTGCTCATGTTATCTCTGTGACTCTCCTATCTGCGCCAACCCATCCACATTGCACCCATCCTCCTAGGCCAAGTTCAGGGTCAGCTACTCTCCCTGGAAACCTCCCAGGCTGCTCCAGGCCTCGGCTGCCCCTCCCTCCTTCCTCTGCACCATGGCATTTGGTGGCACCTAACAATTAGTCATCCCTGTCCGCACAGAGATTGTATTGCCTTGTGTTTTTATTTAGCTTTTTAAATGCTACTTAACTCCTGGTGATTCCTTCTGGGCTGGGTTGGAATCCTATCCACCTGGCTTTGGGTACCTCTCAGGGCCCCAGACAGAGCAGGCCTCACAAAACACTTGTTCCCTGGTTTCTTGATCTTAGCACTGACTTTCAGTTCTCCATGACAATGGAGCGGAGAGAACAGAGCTGGGTGTGAGCTGGCTGTGGGCCCTAGTTCTGTCCCTTACCAGTTACCCAACCTCCAGCTACTCTGGGGCTCAGTTTCCCTATCCATAAACTGGGAATAACCATACCTAGCCCCTGTGACTGTGAGGAGGATATGAATGAATGTAGACGGTGCTGGAACATTACCCAGCACCCTGTGAGTGTTACCTACACGCTACCAGCTTTTTTATTGCTATAAATTATTATTATTACATCTGTATAAGGAGGTTCTAAGGTGCCCTAGTTAAATTATAGCAGGAAATTTCTTTATTTTAGATCCCATACTCATATGGTGGGACATTTCATTGAATGGGACATATTCCGCTTTTGGCTTACATTTATTCATTTAGTCTTTAAATACCTATATTATATTTAATATATATTAAATTCATATTTATATATATTTCTGTAGACCCAACACATGGGGACATAACGGTGAATAAGACGGGCAGGACCCATGGGCGCACAAGGCTCACCCAGTGTGGCAGGGAACAAGGTTGCTAAACCAACCATTACAACGGACAGGTTTTGTGAACAGAGAAACAGCAAGGGCTACCGAGGGCAGGACAGAGGGGCCTAACCTAACCCAAAAGATCTGGGAAGAGCTCCTTTCACCTTCAAAAGTTGTCATAAAATTTCCATGACAATAAATGGCCTATGGATGCTGGTATTTGTAGAAATGCTCCCCTTGAAGCTTGAAGTCCTCAAGGGTTGAAGTAAATCGATGCATACCGAAAACAGTAACAATTGCAACAGGTTTTTCACTCCTGCAGGTGGACTTTAGAAGCAGATAGAGAAGGAATGGATGGGCACTCGGCCCCCGCAGAACACATGCCAACCACCTCCAGCCACGTCCCCACCAAACTTATCTACTGACAACTGCAGTATTGGCCACATATTCCAGAAGATACCTAGAAGCATCAGAAGGACCGGGAATTCCCATCCTGGGTGGCCATTGAGTACTTCTTTGGGGGGCTGGGTGCCCTCTGGCAACTGTTCTATCTCCAGCCCAGGCTCTCCTGACAGTCACCTGCTCCCCTCTGTGGTAACCTCTGGGCTCTGACCAGCCGTGGGCGAAAATAAAGTGGAGATATCAGAACAGCAGGGATAGAGGAAGAGGGCCCTGTTGGGGTGTCCTCTAGAAATTACGTAGCACAGCTTCCTGCTCTAGACCCTGGAATCCTCACTTCCCCGGGCAGCTTGAAGCCCCTGGCCCCCTGGTGAGTTACATACCCACCTTTGGATACTTCCTTGACATCTGAATAACCTGAATCCCAAACTCAATATTTTTTTAAGGTTATAAAACATTCCACTACCTTCTTCTGCTCTATAACATTTCCAATGTCAGCGCTTTTCTAGCTAGGCTCTGGCCTAGAAATTGAAGTTCACACATGCTAAGGGAAGGGCTGCTCGTCTAATAATTTCAGTCCTACTAGAAATACCAACGTTGTCTGGGCCTCATTCAAATCATAATAATACGTTGGGCTTGTTTTTGACATTTCATCTGAGACGCTCCAAAAATCTGTGGAAAATTCAAATTCAACCAAACCCCCCCTGCCCTTAGAAAGAAAAAGGAAGTTTTGAATTCTTCTCCTCTGGCTATAAATATAAAAGTTGATTCAGGAAGAGAAAAGAAACCATTGCTTGGTCAAGGCTTCCCTGTTGCTGGGAGCAGGAGGTCAGCATGGGCGAGTGCAAAGGGAGAGTGATGCATGTCAAAGCCAGCCAGGCTGAGGATAATGTATTGAAATTGCATTTTTAAGCAATCCCTATCCTGTGGAAAGCGAACTGAGGGCAAGGATGGATGTAGCAAGACCAGCAGGGAAGTGTGGTGTGTATGGAGAGAACTGGATGGATTTCAGAGGACAGATCTGTAGGACTCGATGGATGATGGCTTGCCTTAGGGGAAGCGGGAGAAGACAGTGTCAAGGATGACATTTAACAGCTAGGAGAGAAAGATGGGGCACCGAGAGCCCAGAGATGCCAGGGGACAGCCATGGGGTGTGGGGTGCCATAGAGGTCCAAGGGTAAAGTCAGAATATTCTCCTGGGAGGTGATGATAATATTCACAAAGTGACTCCTTGTGCTTAGTCGGAGATGGTGTCTCGCCACCATGCCCTAAGATTAGACCAACTGAATACAGTAAGTTACCTTTGAAGCAGTCCCAGTTAGGTGCCAGGCATGACGTTGCTGACGTCATCTGCATCACGCAAGCTGATACTCGAAAGTGCAAATGGCTCTCTCAGGCAGGGCTGACTACTGCTCTGTCTTTCGGAGGAGGAAACGGGGGCTCTGAGCACATATAGTTACCAAAAGCCTCTCAGCGGCTCAGAGCAGAGCCTGGCCTCTACTCCAGATCTTTCTGACTCCAAAGCCCAAACATTTCACTACACGATTCTGTGCTCCTTCATAAAGGTCTAAACATGAAGTGCCTAGGAATTTGACTGAAATAAATAATTGAGCTTCACAAAGGGAAGGACATATTATAAACTGTATTTCCAAACCAGGCAGGAACTTTACAAATACACGTTATTGGTCACTGGGGCTCTGGATGACGCACGATGCCCAGATCAGCACAAATTCATGTGCTGTTTATTAGGAAAAGAACTCCCATCGCAGATCGCCGATTGGTGTGTGTGCAGCCTCGGAGTTACGAAGGACAGCGCACGTACCTACTCAAGGAAATGGAAAAGTAATGATCTGCCCCATTGAAAGAGAACAACTGACTTTTCCCCCTAAATGAAATATTATTAGATTTTGAAAGGCATTAACGTAAAGGAAATGCACCGAGGAAATGCTTTTTGCAGCCTCTACATGTGTTGAACATATGACCGGTACCCCCAAGTAGTTCCAGCCCACATTTTGGCCAATTCCTGGGGAGGAGTTTTGCTTAAGGGTAGATGAGATCCAAGGTGTTTGTATGGAGACCCCGTGGAAAGAACACAATGGGGGCAAAGGGGGGGAGACACAGCCTTAATGAGAAGAAAAAGAACTCAGTTACTGAGGCAGAAACTCAGGCGTGTGGGAACATACATGTAATAGGGGTGGAGGTGATCTTTTCTCGGTCCTCACTTTCAAGAGTTTTTTAGGTTTCATGTGGCTAAATGTCAACAGAGACCCAAAGAAGGGACCCAAGGCCCCAGTCTGAATAACACCTTCCCTGATTGACTACAGACTGAAGATTCCTTGTCACAGAGAGGACAAGGAGACAAAAGGACACCAGATGATGGGGACCACTCGGGGCATTTTCAGGACAGGCTCCAGCAGTGAATAGTGAGATGTTCGCAACAAGAGACTTGATGTCGCTTTTAATTTCACAGAAGTGTAAGTCTGTGAAGTCGAAGGAGCAGGTGGTAGCAAGGGGCAATGTGGGTGAGAGCAGAAGCCACTTTGCTATAGGACCAGAAAGGGAAATAACCCGATGTCCCAGGTCTGCTTCCAGAGAACAACGAGGAGCCCGAACCCACCCCCATCACCAAAATGGTGAAGTCAAACCTCTTCCGATTGTTACACGTTTGGTTCAGAGAACCAAAAGGTCCTCTTTTTGGCCCCATCTGCTGCACGGCTCTCTCTCCTACACAGAGCGCAATGGGGTAAGGGAGTGCTGGCCGCATTGGGGGTGCCATCTGGTGGAGCCTCAGGACACGCTGCAGACCCAGGCAGAAATCAGCCTCCCTAATCAGAGGGTTGCAAAGGATGCTGGTTTTGCTCGCTCTGTACCATAGGCTCTTGGCTTCACACCAGTGAAAGGCTACTGATTCAAATATTTGTATACGACAAAGCTGAGACCCTAAACTTGGTAATGAGAATTACAGCCATTGCTCAATCCTCTCAGATGTATACATAAAGGCTATGTGCAAATTAGACATGTATAAATGATATGTTCAAATCCATCTCTAGAAAGGAATAAAGTGGGGACCAAATGAATACTTTTCATAAAGAAGAATGCAACCGTTTCTGAGATCTTGCTCTGTGAATGCCTGTATCTTCCCAGGGTTTTTTTATGTGTTAAATCTTAGTGAAGTCAAACATTGTTAGGAGGACCGCAGATGAAAAGAAGCAAGACAGTATCACAGTTCCAATTAAAAAGAAGATTCTTAGCTACATTGCAAATGATGACTTAAGTCTGACATTGGCCCCGTGCCTCACCTCAGAGAAGGCCCAGCAACAGCGGTAAGTGACGGTGACATCACTTTGAAAGGCTAGTCTGCACCGCCCTTTAAGAGTTTTTTCTTCAGCAAGAAATGCTAGTAATGGACGGAGAACAACATCCGAATCCTTTCTGCTGGAACTGTCCCTGCCTCTAGCTGGCATTGCTCCTGACTTGTTTATAGACAAGTTCTTTTTAATATTCGATATTCCATGAAATAGTTGATACGGCAAGAGAAAGACAACATATTTTTGGCTGTGGATTTTTTAAAATCATTTTAAGCGTTTTGTTTTTTTTTTTCTCTAAACCCACTATTTTTGTAGGATTCTAACTTTCACACCGGTCAAGATTGTATTGTTATATCTGGTGAACTCTAATGGAGATACGGTGGTTTCTGATGTCTAGTCCCCAGTTCCTTTACACCAAGGAACTGGGGCTAAAAGCGGGAGGAAAGGTGAGTTCTTGTTTGGTGTAGACATCGCATGTCCTCTATTATTCATGACTGTTGGGCTTGGTGTGCTGCGAGGTCCGCCTCATGTTTCGGAGACCAGACGACTTAATGTTTTGCTTAAAGAGGAGTCTCTAGAAGGACTTCTATGCATGCCCTTGTTGACCTCCAGGAAACTTCGTCAATTTTAGCTTTAACTCTGCTGTGTGTGGATTTCTACCTCCAGCTTGAGAGGTCTGTGTCTGATTTCTCCCTCTGGGCTTGGGGTTCTCACTGCAGGATGGGAAAAGGTTAAAAAGCACACCATGCAGGTGCAGTAACGTACTGTTTGGAGTCAAAACTGCAAAGGGATCCTTTCTTGCAAGGCAACATGGTGGCCAGACACCATTCGTGTAACAATAAACAGCATTTCTGTTTCCGCTCTGCCCCAACAGTAGATCAGTATACAACTGCTTAATCACTTCGTGCTCAATATTACGCATTACGTCATGCTAACACCTCCCTCTAGTTTCATCCAAAGATAGTGCAAATTGCAGGAACACTCCATCTTGCCTTCTCACGTGGCTTCCCCAAGAACATAGCACTTCCATTTCGGATGACAAACAAGATTGGTCTCCAATCTTCTTTGAATGGCAGGCCTGGCATGGTCACTTCACAAGGGAGCTGTCAGCTCTTAACTGAAAATCACTCCTTGAAGTGATTTATAACTCTGCTATAAAAAGCTTTCATTTCAGCTAAAACTTGTACTTTTCTTTCAAGTTTTATGACAAACACACCCAGGCAAAAGCAAGGGTGTCTGCTTGAGCACAATATGCTTGCACACGTGCGTGCACATGGACGCGTACACAACAACTTCTCTTATGAAAAAAGAAAAGTGAATTTTTCAGAATGTTCTAAGACAATTTAAAGTAGGTGGGAGCCATTAGCCCCCTTTAAGAACTTTAAGAACGGCCCCTTGGCACTGCCTTTGGTTGCCCGCATCCCTGTTTGGGATGGCAGGTGTTTGATGGTTTTTCTGAGTACTGTACTGTTGCAGGGCCTTTCATACTTGACCTTAGTGATGGCAGGAAGGTGGCAACCAACTCTAATTCCATTCAAGGCAAAAAAGAAGCCAACTGCACAGTCTTGCCAAAATGTCTCGTCTCTTGTGTTCAGCCTTCTTCCTGCCACTCTTCCACGTAAATAACCCTTCTCCCATTATGGCGGCACATTTTCCTGCTCCCAGGGCCATATGATGCCGAGCTAACAGGTAAGCAGGCTGGGACCTCTTTGGTCCTGCTGCTATGATACATGCAGGAATTAAAAAGAAATGTACTCCTTATGACTGGCCAGACGCAGGGCTCTGGCCTCTTCGCTGGTTTCTGAGTTGCTGGGTTGCAGTTAGGACTTGCTTAGATGAAAGGCCTTAGTAGGATATGGAGAGAGACCCCACTAGCTGACCTCCCCAAGCCGAGTTCTAGGTACCTTGAAAGGCAAATGCAGAGGGAAAGGCAATGTTTCCAAAGCATAGAGCAGCAAGGCACTGAATGGAAGTCGACAGCTCTTGTAGAAGGACATAAATTGCAGAGGCGTACTGAGCCATATTCTCCAAAGGGATATATTTTCTCGCTGTAAATTAGGAAGTTCGGTAAACTGAACTGACTCATTCAGATAGGTACTTGACACCACCCGGCAGGAAACAATGAAATCCATTTTGCCTCAACTTCCTAGGTGATCTCCGAGAGAATCTATGCATGACAAGCGTTTTGGTCATCGTTGAGGGACGTGCTCAGATTCACTGCTATGAAATGGTATATTCCACACCACTCCCGTATGACTTTTCTTTTATTTGGCTTAATCATCTCTCCAAATCAAAGGTGAGAAGCTCAAGTTCAGGACAGATCTCTAGCTGGCTTCCGCTAGTTCGTACCATTGCAGTTGATAGCTTTATCTTGCAGTATGACTTACACTCCTAACCTGGGAACACTAATTCCTGTATTCTCTTGTATTATTTTATAGTCACTGCCACTGGGGCTGAGGGTGGGAGGGCACGTTACAAAGCTAGTAGACTTCAAGTACTATTAAAATTATCGGAAGATTTTTTAAGCCCCAGGAACTGGCGGAGTAGTGGGTCAGGACTCTCATCTAAAAAGGAAAAAGAGATTAAAAACAAATGAAAAATTCTAACTATTTATAGCATGTAAAACACATATTTGTGTCTACCATGCTAAACAACTTTGCTCCTCTCAAGGGTTCTGGAAGGGAAAAAAGACTTTATAAGAGAGTCTAACTTAGGAGCTAGTGCTAACTCGACTTAGGACAAGTCACTTAATTGTGACCACCTGCTCCAACACCTTTAGGAAGTGGGAAAGCACATCTAGATCCTTATTTACTTTATGGGTGTGTCACCCTATGCCATCTCATAATAAAAGTATATGGAGCTAGTTTTCATGTTCATGTCACCGGTTCTTGTAATAGGAGTGGAATTCCATAGGGCATAGGAAGGTCACGTTTGGAAAGGAGCCCATTTCTGCATTCAGTTCGTTCAATATCTTGATTGGAAGTGTATTTTGTTTCACCTAAATTGAAGTGGCTCTTGCAGGTGGCATATTAGGTGATAGGAACCTCCTTTACTTAGAACACAACGAAATCCAAGCAAAACGTAAAGATCTGCAGAAATAAAATTTACAGACCAAGAGTCTCCTAGGATTCATGCAGAGCAAACAGGGTGCTACAAAGATAGCTGAAGACGGAATGCTATGCCAAGTGGACATGCTCAGCATCAAGTCTAGAAAGGGATTCCAAGGACCAGAACTGAGGTGTCGACCCGGGGAAGAGGCACGTGGATCATATTTTGTTATGGGGCGGAAAGGGCAGATGTCTCCTGATGAGCACTGAGTCTTATTAGGCGCCTACACAGAAAAGGGGATGGTCTTTTGCAGTGTCTCTGATACTTTACATCATATATCATATATCTCAATTTGTGTATATTTATTAATAAATTACATTTACTTACGACTGTTATTGGCTAATACCTCCAGGGACCATACATTCTTAGAGCCAGATTATCCTTAGCAAGTCTTGTAAATTCCTATCTAAAAAGTTTTCTTGCTAACTATATTTTTTTGGTCAATTTGTTATTAGATTAAAATGTACTATTATGTTTTTAACTTCATGATGTGGCAGAAGGACTTGGAAGAAAAGTAATTGCCATACTTTTTAAATGTTTTTAACTTGGTTTGCATTATTAGAAATATCCTCAATTCATGATTTCTTTGTGGAAATTTTTAAAGATACTTGCAAATACTTGGTTTAGTTGAAATGTGATAATATAGCGTAATATGGTGCGTTTATAAATGCAAGTCTCAGTCAGAGCAAATCACTGAGGTCATGCCGATTGTCCCTCTGGTCTCACATCCACACTTTGAGAAGGGAGTGAGCCTCTGACATGCACACCCCTGACACTGCACATTGTAAGTTAGCAAATTTCATCTCTTTCCTATTTTAACATCAAAATGGAAACAGAAATTTCCAGTCTTGTCCTCCCAGCACCCAGTGGCAAGTCTGGCATCCCTGTGAGGAGACACAGCCTCTTAATTACAGACATTAGTGTCTCAGTCAACATGATGATAGGTCCCGTGCCGTTAATTAATAAATCCACGCCGGAAGAGAACATGATGATGGGGGTTGTGAATAATCTGGACAAAGGGATAAGGTGTCTTCTTATAAAATAGCAAATTATTCCAAGATGAAGAGGCAGAGGCCAATCTCTAGACCTGAAATCCAGACATGGATCCAGGGGCACGGAGTGGAGGTTCAGGGTACGCCACGGTCTGCTGGTTGCCCAAATGCCAACAGGGTCCGTGCAACCCTTAAAACATCACGCTCTCAACTGCAACCAGCCCTGTTGTCCTTTGGACATGCCACGTGACAGGCTCTTCCATCAGTTAGCTGCAAAATGAGGAAATGTAAAAGACCACCCAGGTCTTTGTATCTGTGGGAGTATCTCTGCTTCATGCTTCTAAGCTTTTTTTGAGGGTGCTACACACATGAAAAACTTGCTTCAGTCTCATCAGACCACTGGCTGCCTCCTGAATTAGCTCACATTTCCTTTAGCACCCCTGACGCGGTACCTGGGCCTTCTTCTCCCTGTGTGACATCTCCGGCCCCTTGTTAGTTCAAAGGCAGTCTTAGCCACAAAGCCTTTATCTCCATAAAAAGATTTCTTCCTCCTCTATACTTTGGTAACACTTTGTACTCAGTATAGCTTTTATTATCTTTTTGTGAGTTTCTTTCTCCTCATTCAAAGTTAAAACTCCTTAAAAGCAAAGATCATGCTTTATGTTCTCCCAAACATAGGGTGTGGTGCCTTAAAAAGCAGGCGCTCTGACTGAATGTAGAAATGTATTACATTGACCCTCATGCTTTGGGATTCCTGGGCACCCTTTTCTAGTACTTTCTTTTTAGGCAGTAGGTTAAATAGCTCATATTTTAGTTGATACCATAAAAGATAAGATTGCCAAATACATGATAAGATATCCAACGTCAGGTCTACATAAGTTTAATGGATTAACTGCATAGACTGGAATGAGAACATAAATTCCACTGGCACTTGTCAACAAGACAATCTCATAACTCCAAAGGAAAACCCCTTCGAAACAGGCTTTTAAAATCACTCTAAATATTTTGGCACCAAAGTGGACCTTGCAGAACAACTATTTTGATGCATGAAGGATCAGCTAATCAGAACTACTGAAATACGGGTGTTTTACAGACTTAAGGAGAAAATATTTACAGTGTGTGCTGGGTGTGATGAGAACCTAGTTTGAGAAGTTCCAGCAAAATAGAATGTTCTCCAGTCTCCAATTCCCTCAGCTTTGGAGCATCCCTGTGTTTCTTCTAGTCTATGCCACTTTTTGGTGTTGTAGAAATAGTAGCTTCCCCATAAAGAACGATATGTGCTCAACATCCCCGAAAGCCTTGCGGATAAAGGCAGTAAGCTCTAATTGGGAGTCTGGAAGTTCAGTGCCTGACTCCATCCTGGGCAAACTTCGCTCATGGGCTCTTCACTGTCTCCATTATTCAAAGGAGAGGAATGATCTCTGCTGTGGTTGGAGGCCTGGGAAATGAATAGGAAGACACTAAAAAGACTCTCTGAAATCTCTACTACAAAAGTGTGGTTAAGGGGCACCTGGGTGGCACAGCGGTTAAGCGTCTGCCTTCAGCTCAGGGCGTGATCCCGGCGTTATGGGATCGAGCCCCACGTCAGGCTCCTCCGTTATGAGCCTGCTCCTTCCTCTCCCACTCCCCCTGCTTGTGTTCCCTCTCTCACTGGCTGTCTCCATCTCTGTCAAATAAATAAATAAAATCTTTAAAAAAAAAAAAAGGAAAGTGTGGTTAAATGATAATGACATACAGTCCAGTTTCCCAAGGAAATTATGCTAGCAGGGAAAAACAGTACAGTCAAGAAATACTGTCTAATGTCACTTAGTCTGTAATGTATTCTAAGTGGAAACCATGAAATCCCTCGATTTTTCACTTTAATGAGGCCAAGTGAATTTTTTAAAGTGTCTCACAGTCTCAGCGAAATCGGAATCTTTTTTTCAAAGGAGACACCAAGGCATACGTTAAGAAGCAACTCAACAAGGGTTGTAAACAGTTCAGTGCGTGAGGTCTTGACTTAGTCATATGAACCTGCCCATGTAACATTATCATAATTCCTACAGTGAAGAGTACATAGGAAAGAAAATAATGTCAAAGCAGTGGTATAAGACACTCTCATTTGTTTTGAGATGTCTTAGTCAAGAAGCCAACAGACATACACAACTCCCTCAATAGGAAATAAGCACTCCTTCTCGTTAAGCATTAGATGACTGCCTTGTGCATAAGCCATTTACTCCCAGTGTGAATTATTGGTAATCGTCTCCAAGGCTCCTGTGTCTGCACTGTGCTGTCCTTGACCCAACTCTTTGATGTACTGGATATAAATTCACTTTTTCACTGAATCAGCATGTGTTACGTGTTGGCTTCTTCTTCCCAAGTTGTTTTGGTTTTCTGCACTTGTGTGCTTACTTTGGCTGCAGTCAAGATGTCCTACCTTCTGCATGGCCTTGTCCACAGTCTGTGAGCCCCTGGGAGCCATGATGAAGCAGGGAGGAATCTGGTTCCCAATTGATATTTGTTTGTTATTTTTGGAGTTCTCAAGAAAATTACAGGAAAATTGATTCTCTTCAGTGACCTTCTGCACCTACTCAATCCCTTCTGTGGCTCTAACATGGTTTTATTTCTTTCTCTGGGTAGGATTTTTGTATATGTGCCATGGAAGATTAATAGAATTGATGGAAATCATTTTGCCTCATCAGAGGGAGTTTTTGAGGCTCATACAACGAAATATTTCCTATCTAAGATCTACAGACGAAGTGTTCCATTTCTTGCTGATGTAGTTATTTGGATATATTCACTTGTCATGAAAATTTGAATTACCTTATCCTATTAAAAAAAGGGACTGCCTTCTGCTCGTATCTGATCTTTAGGATGGATGTTCACATATAGTGCCTGTCCCTAAGTTATTTCTAGTTATTATCCAAGCCAACCAACTGTATTTCACTTTGTATCTCAGATATCCAGTTTTATCATACCATAACTTCAAAATTATGGTTTATCTTGAGCTCCAACTTTCCTATAAAGGAATTTGCCCTGCCCGACCATGGTGCCACTTTACTCATGCCTGGGCTCCTCCCATTACTTAGCTCCTCAAAGCAATCCTTGGGAAACCACCCAACTATGAGGAAGTCCACTCTCCTTGAGGAGTGATCTTGGGCAGGAGCCCTGCCCTCTCCTTGACTACTTAACTCCAAGCTAGTAACCCTCGTGTCCCAACAAAGATTAAATCCAACCTTGAACCATATTTGACCAAAAACTCGGGTATTGGAGAAGGAAAGTGTAACTCTGGACTGGAAGTAGTGAGTTTCAGAACCCTCACTCCTGTCCTGTCTTCAGGGATCTTCACACAGTCTGCACCTTTCTCAGGCTAGCACCCAGCTCATGTGCCTCGAGATCCCGCCACCCTCAGGCCATCGAGGGACTAGTCATCCTCAGAATCCAGGCCCACTTAAGCTCCCTTAGGTCCTGAAAGAAGATCCCTTCCCTCACTCTGAATACCATCTCCTCCCTCCTCACTTTCCTAGGCTGAATGTCCTATTCTCCTGTTGACTGACATGGAAATATTCCTTTCCTCTGGAGGAAACTCCCAGCAGAAAAACTACATCAGAAAACCTGTAAGACACACTAGGTGCCTGGTTGATCTGCTTTTCTATAGGTGCTCTTTTCCCTCAGTCCTTGGGTCTCAGCCCCGGAGTTCTGGAAAACACTGGATGCATACACAGAGATGTAAGAATAGGACACAGTTTGAAGCAAAGTGCCCTCAGAATCAGACAGGCCTAGAAATGCTGGAACGTGCACCCCCCACCCAGCCCACCCCTGTCCAGACAACTATGTCTCCCAGACAGAAATTTGGCTCAATCTTCTCCCAAAAATTTATGTTATCAAATAGAACACTTAACTTCTCAGTCTCAAACATCTGTGTTCAGGTTAATACTGACTTTACATTTCCCTCTAGAACAGTGGGTGAATATTTGATTTACATTTTTGTAAATAAATGGCAGACTCAAGTGGCTTTCCCAGACCAAAAGCAACAATTTGCCTCTGAGGTAAATTCATGTCACTACCCTTAGAGACTGGAAATTGCTTGCAGCTTTAAATGTTTTCCTTCTTTTCCCAGCTACTAAAGATCAAGTTTCTAACAATATCTTAGGGTCCGTGCCAGCTAGGGTAACCCATTGCATGTCTGTGGAATTATGAGAACCATGGCTATTTTGAAGTCTCTACTGACTTTACAATCCCATACACCAGTGGTTCTCAAAGTGTGGGCCTCAGACAAGCAATATCACCTGGGAACTTGTTAGACGTGTGAATTTTCAGGTTTCATCCAAGACCTACCTACTGAATGAGAAACTCTGGAAGTGAGTTTCAGCAGCCTATATTTTAGCAAGGCCTGTGGGTGAATCTTATCACTGGTTACACCAGCCATAGCAAAATGCTTCTACAGGAACGATTGTGTTCTGGGGGCAGACTCACTGGGGAGATGCATATAATTTCCTCTAGGTGCACCTTCTGGGTTCTGCTGGTGCCCTTTGGGTCTAGTTAAGAGGGTCACTACCCAGTGCACCCCAGGGACCACAAACTCTACAATAAAAGATGCTTGACTTTTCCTTGTCTATGCCAACAGATTTTAGAAAGTTCGGTAATTACTTGAACAAACAAGGATTATGGGAAAGGATGGTGTGAGCTAAACTGAACTACCAGGCCCGAAAAAGAAGGGTGAGAATGCTTGAGAGTGTGTGGGGGTGTAGGGGTGGGAAGGGTTGGCCATGTTCACAGCCACTGCCCCAAGAGAACAGAGTGTCTGCTGTTGTTTAAGTTGGCTGCCCTCCATTGCCCAAAGTAGATGTCTAGCAGACCAATTCTCCAGATATCTGTTCTCTTGCTCCTCTATATTTAGATGGTGTCATCCTAGAAGGCCCTTTGAGCTACCTAGGAGTCCTGAGTCAGACAAGGGTGGCATAAGGGGAAGGACGCAGCCCAGCCTGTCTCCCCAGGAAACTAATTCACTACTCACCCCAGGTTCCCTCAGGAATAGCTTTCACCTCCCTCTGTTTCAAGAGGTCCATGCAACCTGTCAGGCTGAGGACAGGGGCTGGGCGGGGGGAGAGCATTGCCTTCAAATCATAAGAGCTAATTCAAAGAGCAGGCTACAAGTTCAGGGGTAAAAAGACAAGCCAGTGTGTAGACATAGTTTCATGTGTAGCCTTCACATATTTAGGCCTGGGCTCCATGCAACTCCATTTGTGCTTTTCTTGCAGGCAATACTGAAGGTATGCCTTCACGTTTTAATATAATTATTAAGAATTTAAATTCAGTTCAATCCGTTAAGCAGTGAAAGGCCCAGTACTAGGTTTCATGGCTCATGGAAAGATGAAGTGAGTCCATCTCTGTCCTCAAGGCCTATATTGCCTAGCAGCTGAGGGCATAGATGTGCATGGCCAACTTAGCATACGCCAAAACATAGTATCAACCCCAAGATATCTACCAGGAGAGTCCCGTGTAAGAATCACAGAGGGAGAGGTAGTACTGACCTTGAAAAATCCGAGAAGGTACTTGGAAGACATGAGATTTCAGTAGCTCACCAATCTAATCTTTCTTACAGCCTTGGGAGCCACCCTGGGAAAATGCCCCATGCCTGTCCTTGCCTGACAATAAATAGTAAGTGGTAGGCCCACCTGGGTGCTATAGTTAGTTAAGCATCCTACTCTTGGTTTTTTCGGCGCAGGTCTGATCTCAGGGTTGTGAGATCGAGCCCCGTGTCGGGCTCTGTTCTCAGTGAGGAGTCTGCTTGAGTTTCTCTCTCTCTCTCAAATAAATAAATCTTTAAAAAAAAAATAGTAAGTGGTAGAAAGTGGCTTCTAAAATCCAGCCTTCTCCTCTACAAGACCGTCTAGCTCAGGTTCCAGAGGGGAGTTTGGAAGGGTAGGCCAAGCGTGAGTGCTCCCATTCTGGTGATGACTGTATCTGTGCTATGACTGTCTGCTGGTAGAAAAAGGAAAGTCTTCTTTCAGGATATATTTGATGAAATTTATCCCCCAGAATGACTTCCCATATACAGCAGTCACCTCGCAATCATATAACATGCTTCACCATGCATTCTCCTTTGTAACTATCTTGGAGAATAGAACTTTGTTCCCTTCCTTTGGAGTTGTACACTAAGTGAACTAACTCAGAGGTTGGAAAATTGTGACCTGTGGAACCAAATCCAGCCCATTACCTGTTTGTATAAATAAAGTCGTTTTGGGCCATATCTACACCCATTTGTTTAATAATGGAAGAATGGGTAGTTGCAACAGAGATTGCAAAGTCCACAAAGCCTAAAATATTTGCATAAAAATCTTGCCAATCCCTCACCCATCCAAAGTCAATCAATAAGCTGGCAGGAGAAAGTCTCTGAGTTCCTCATCAAACCCTAATATCTGCTCTGAATAGCTCTGTTTATAGTTCAGGGTTGGAGAATATTATAGTTCCTAACAAACGAAGGCCAGAGAGTGAGGCAGGAAGCACACGTACCAAAGTCCTGGAAGACAACACAATTCCCTGAAGATGGTTTGAATGAGGAGACTTTGATGGTAGGTCATTTGTAGAGGTATGAAAAACTTAAGGGGACAAACGTGGGGCATTGGGGTAGCCAGAGGTGGGCAATAGAGGCCACCGTACCAGCCCGGGGCTGAAGAAACAAGGCAGGAGAGAGGTATAGAGCCAGGGAAGAAGATCCTCTTCTGGGAGCTACAGTCATGGATGGGCACAACTTCTTCTAAGGCAGAAAATGCAGCTTCTAAGCTGATGGGAATGTTGGAGAAACACCCTCATGTCTTCTTCTGTCCTCCCATATGTTACTGGTGCCTGCCTCCAACTTGTTGAACCTAAACCAGAAGCCAGAAATCACTAGAACCCAGGTGATGCAGTCCAAAATGTTCAACTTTCTGAGGGGCAGATAAGGGCAGGCCGATTGAGGTGTGAGCAAAAGGGTGACTGACGAGCACATATGCCCAAATCCATAAGACATGAAGCAAATGAATAAATGTCAGGATATATTAATTAGAATTTCTGTTACAAGTACAGATACCCAACTCAAACTGGTTTATGTAATGAGAAAAAAATGCATTGACTCACATCAGAGGAAGCCCAGCAGTTAAAGGGCTGGAGGGTGGGTTGATTTAGGAGCTCGTGATCGCCATCAAGGAGATCTAACGATTGGCGTCTCCCTACTCTACCCGTCCCAGTAAGCTCAGCTTGATTCTAAGGCTGGTTCACCAGTAGCAGTTAAGAATACATGCCTTCTTGCTCATGACCAGGGATGGCCAGGGCTGAGGAGACAAGGAAGCAAGTGAACAGTGTTCAGATTATTCCCTCTCCATTCCCACCAGCTTCAAACCTGTTTGTGTTGGCAGCTGGATATGTATACATATTTTCTCTCTCGCTTTCTTCTCTCAAGTAGTTTTTGTTTTGTTTTGTTTTGTTTTTTTAAGCTATCCTAACTCTCCTTACATTTTGCTAGCTCGGGTTGATTTAGGCCTGACAATTCTGAACCAGTAGCTGGGCAGGGGGAAATTACTTACACTGGGTGAGAACAGCTATCTAAAGAATGGAAGAGATGCGAGAAGGGGGGAGTGTCACCTACGAAGTCAACCATGTAAGATATCATAGCAGAGCACAAGATTATCTTCTTCCAGGTGTGTTTCCTCTGTTTGTGTCACTTTGCTCATATGTATCTGCCACCCAGACCTTCATCTGACACACGAGGCTTCTTTCCACAACAGAGTAGCTTACACTGTGCAAAGGTGGTATGTGCTTTTGTTCAGAACTGGAACCGATTTCCTGACCCAGGCAATTCATGAGACCCCAGAAAAGCTACAAGAGAACTTATGGGAAAAGACAAAGCTACCAAGTTTAAGGTCCTAATTAGATCTTCTCCCAAGTCTTTGATAAATCACCCACCCTTTGTGCTTGAACTTCCTTCTACTTAATGAAGTTTGCAGCCCTGCAGCAAGAGAAATTACATAATGTGGGCTCAGAGGGTTTAACAGCTGCAATTAATTTGAAGGCCTTTTAAGAGGCGCTAGATGTTTGTCACACCTTTCCCTGCACCTGGTAGGTGTGGGGTCCCGTTGCTGAAGTCTCCATTTGGTCCTTGATGGATGAGTTTTACGTCAATGTCGTACGGCAATCTCAGAACTTGCCTACATGGAGACTTTCCACTTCATCACGAGCACCCTCTTGCCATTGACCTAATCCTCACCTTCATCTTAGCCAGAAACGGCGATTTTAATTTAGTTGGTACAGGAAAGCATCAACAAAACAAACTACCTACTATTCCCAGATGTTGAGAGACTGAACGGAGGCACTCTGAGAGGAGAGTGTGATCATCATCCTGGGACTTACCTGTCACTGGCAGTCGGCTCCCTGGGATCAGTGACCATGAGGAGGCAAAGCCTCCTGTTATGTAACAGCAGTTTCACTGAATATATAACCAACGAACTTCGGGTAAAGCTGCATTAAAATTGGGAGGCTCTTAATTTTCCCAACATACTTCTAATACTTGACCCTGGCTTGCGGACCAGAGTAGACTCACCTCCGGGCTTTTAAAATCAAAACACCCATTCTATGGACAGGCACGATGGCAAAAGCCTCAGCAGGTGCTTGGATGTCCATTTCTAAGAGCATTCAGAGTCCACAAACTCCGTATTTCTTAGGACATCAGTAACTGAAGTCCGGGCCAGTATAAATAAGCTTCTTCTTTTCAAATCCAAATTTCCCTGTGCAAAACGCAGGCACATGTTTATAGTTTCCAAGTCATTTCTCTTACAAAAAATTAATCTAAAACTTTGACACACACCACAGTACTTTTATGAGTTTCCATCATGGCTTTTCTATACACAGTGCAATAAATTCCTTATGAAAATTATTATTATATTAATCAGCAGTGACTCACTTAAATTATAGTTTGTGATTTTTTATTTTTAAAAAAGTCCAATTTCATTTTTGTCACTGCCCCAAGTTTATTTTTTACTTAAAATTCACATCACAACTCAGAATGGGAAATGCCACGGGAAAGTTGTTTTTCAAACCAAGAATTTTGCTTCCAAAAAGAGAGAATGCGAGAATAAATGAACATGATAATGCCAATAATTATGTGCTATGTGATTTTTATAACCAAGCACTTTATTGCAACTGCTTTTGTGGGTGATGCAAAATATTTGAGCAGGTTTTCAAACCAGTTGGCAATTTATTAAATATTAGTGACTGTTATTACAGGTTGAGTTTTATGTTCTATGGTCGATTTATTTGTATGGAAACCAAAAGGACACAACCAGGCTAGCATTCTCTTTTGAAAGTGTTATGCAGTACCTCACTCACATTTGAGCCACTTATGAATGTGCTTTCGGGCTCCAAAAGGGGGAAGTTGCTGAGAAAGCAAATAGGTTTCCAAGAACGAGGAAAAGCTTTTGAATGGTCTTTGCAAAGCCAGTTGGATATCTATGCACAACCATAAACTTGACAGCCAGCCAAAAAGAAAAACAAACCTCAGATATGTATATTTACGTTGATTTTGGAGTATCTCACCTCACCCAAACTAATAAACATCTCATCAAATAACAACCAACTCATATCTGATGTTAAGACAACCGAGAATCCCAAAATTGATGGGCTTAATCATTTCCTACTCCTTACTTAGTAATACCAGCAAAAAAGTAGGTGGAGAGATTAATTTGATAATAGGCTAGGTTAAATTTGCCACTGTCACGAAATAAATACATTCTTGTTTTAATCACAATAAGTAGTGAAGAAAAGGATTTCTTTAGCAACTCATAAAATTGTTAACAAGTTCAGAACTTAGGACAATGTTCATAAGAAGGCATTTCAACAGTAACATGAATTGGTTGACTGCTTTCAATTGTCAATTCTTAAAAACAACAACAACAAAAAGCAAATAAAAAACCTAAAGACACAATAACTTGTCCTGGCCACCTTTGGGGATGACCAAGCTGATCATAGATCTGGCCAATTTACATCATATCAAGTGTCGTCCTTAACTCAAAGAGGAATCCTCTCCTCTCTTTCTGAGAGTCTGTAAGTTCCATGAGGGCAGGCATCATGACAATCTTCCCCATGCCGAGTAACATCTACTCAAAATAGCCATGCAATAAATATTTATCAAAGACATGACGGAATGACTGCATGAGTGAACAGCGGACAGAAAGTGCCCAGGAGTTCTCTGTCCCTCTCTCTGTGTCTCTGTGTCTCTGTCTCTCTCTCTCAAGAACTACAGAAGCTGCAAGGTTTACTAAAGGATTGCCCCAATAAAATCCAAGGATTTGGGACACCTGGGTGGCTCAGTGAGTTAAGGATTTGACTCTTGGTTCAGTTCAGTTTATGATCTCGGGGTCGTGGGATCCAGCCCCACATTGGCCTCTGCACTGGGCATGGAATCTCATGCTTGAGATTCCCTCTCTCCCTCTGCCCCTCCCCCACCTCCCTCTCTAAAAATAAAAAAATAAATACTTTCTGGGTACTTTGTGGAAGAAAGGAAAGGAAGGGGGCAGGGATGAAGAAAGGAAAGGACAGAGGGAGCGAGGGAGGGAGGGAGGCAGGGAAGAAGGGAAGGAAAAAGGGAGAGAGAGAAGAAGAGACAAAGGAAGAGAGACGAAAGCAAAATTAAAACTCAATTATATCAAGCACAAGGGTAGTCTCGCAGCTCACGTAGTCAACAATTAACTGAGAGAGTAACAAAATTTTTTTTCTACCCAACTACATTTTTATTTTAATAAGTTAGAAATACTTGTTCAGCAAGAGTAATATTTAAGCATTAAAACTCATAATTATCCTCTTAGCACACAATGTAACAGAAACATTTTATTGTTTTTTAATCAAATTTATCAATTTATCAGTATTTCATTTTCTTATTTTTTTGCCATGCTCCTAAAGGTCTTCCTTTTACCAATATTAAATAAAAATTCTCTTTCACTATTTTTGTAGTTTCCCTGTTTACACTTAATCTTGTGTCTATTTTGCGTTTATTTTAATGTGGAAAGGGATAAGAATTCCATGTACTATTTTCCCCTGATAAATATTCAAATGTTCAATGTCATCAATACTATGCCATGATTGTTTTTTCACATATTCAATCCCCGTATGTCTTTGGACCAGTTTCTGGAGTCTTTATGCACTCTATGCACTTACACTGATCTGTTTATTTATTTAAACTCCCATGCCATGATGTTTAATTACCGAAGGTTTATATTATAAATATACCTCTATACTCCAATTAGTTTTCCTGTTTAGATTTTTCTGGCCTTTCTTCTCACAGTTTCCTTACCCATGAACTTGAAAGTTAGCTTATCTGGTTCTAAAAATATTGCAGTATTATTTCTGTTGGGCTCACAACAAACTTACAAACTGATTGAGGGAGAACTGACCTCATTAGGGTATTGAATCTTCCTACGGAGGGTAGGATAGGCCCTTCCAAGTTTTCAATTTTTCCTTTGTATCTTTCAGTGATTTAACACTTTCCTCACATAGCGTTTGTACAATTCTAATTTTCTTCCTAAACATTTTCTCTTTTTTATTGCCACTGCACTTTTTTCTTTATCGCGTTTTTTAAACATGAGGTACACATTAACCAAAACCATTTAAAACAGGATTCAGGGGCGCCTGGGTGGCACAGCGGTTAAGCGTTTGCCTTCGACTCAGGGCGTGATCCCGGCGTTATGGGATCGAGCCCCACGTCAGGCTCCTCTGCTGTGAGCCTGCTTCTTCCTCTCCCACTCCCCATGCTTGTGTTCCCTCTCTCACTGGCTGTCTCTATCTCTGTCAAATAAATAAATAAAATCTTAAAAAAAAAAAAAAAAAAACAGGATTCAACAATCTTGAAGATAGAGACCTACAGGGGTTTTGCAGCTCCCCAGTAGTGGGCAGGGAAAGATTAAAACTGTGAAATGTGTGATAAAGTCATTCCTGAGAAGTTTATGAATGAGATGAAGAGATGCCATGAATTCCCATGGCCACTACAAATATGGGGGAGTTGTCCGAGTGGAATCAGAACTATTAAGAATCTGAAAGTCGATTTTATCCTTCTGAAAAGGCGAAGAGGAGAAAACAATGAGTCACAACAGAAGGATGAAGTCCTACACAAACAGACTAACCATTTCCTTTGTAATGAGCAGCTGCTGTTTTCCAGAAAGAAATGAAGGAGAGACGTTCTTAAAATCCTCAAGTGCGTGGATCTGAGCTGGAGCATGACACAGGCTCTTTACTAAAATAACAAATGCTAAAAAGTTGCAAAAAACAAACAACAACAAAGTAATATTTCTTGAGGCACATGGGTGGCTTAGTACGTTAAGTGTCTGCCTTCGGCTCAGGTCACAATCCCAGGGTCCTGGGATTGAACCCTGCATCACATTGGGCTCCTTGCTTAGCAGGGAGAGTGCTTCTCCCTTTCCTGCTCCCCCTGCTTGTGTTTTGTCTCTCTCTCTCTGTCAAATAGATAAATAAAATCTTTTTAAAAAAATAATGCTTCTTGTCTAGCTTGATGTAAAGAGGTGACCATTCCAGGGTAGATTTGTACCAGACGCCCAGAAAAGGATCAACAAAGAACCCAGGTTATGGATGATGAAACAACAAAATGAATGGAATTTAGACAAAGACCCAACCCCTACCATCCCTACATACTTCAGCAATTAGAACCAGAAGGAATTAGAACTTGTAGTCAGAATAATTCTTTGGGTTACTTCTAGTGTGTTGTATTGATATGATGACTATCGGTATTATAAATGAGTAATTCACGTATAGTATTATTCTATAGTATGGATTCAGTCGTTCTTAATTTTTTCTTGTCTTTATAAAGTGCTATATTAAAGAACCCCTTTTGTATACTAGTATAGACAGACACTAGCTTTCTGAATCCCAAATGGCAATTCAGAGAAGGATTCTGGCTTTTACAGTGTTTGGTTAAATAGTAAACCACACCCACAAAACAGAATACTTTTTCACAGAATGTTGTTGTACCAGGACATATTTCTCCCTATATCTGCTAAATATTACACTTTTATCTCTTGCAGTCTAAGTACAACTAAGAAGTACGATTGACTTTTGTGGGGGTGCCTGGGTGGCTCACTCAGTTAAGCATCTGCCTTTAGCTCAGGTCATGATCTCAGGGTCCTGGGATCAAGTACCACGTTGGGTTCCTTGCTCAACAGATAGTCTGCTTCTTCCTTTCTCTCTCCCTCTGTTACCCCTGGCTCGTGCTCTCTCTCTCTCTCTGACAAATAAATAAATAAAATCTTAAAAAAAAAAAAAAAAAGAAAGAAAGAAGTACAATTGACTTTTCCATATCGGTCTTATATCTGGTCAACTTGATGATTCATTGATTATTTCTAAGTAATTTTTCCATAGAAACATTTGTGTTTTCTATGTGTATAATGATATTATCTGTCAATAACGACCCTCTTCTCCAGACCTAACCACCTTAATATTTTTCTTGTATCATTGTGATAGCTAAGGTGTCTTGTATAATGTTGACTATGGTAGTGATAGGAAGCAGTCTTACGTACTACCTAATTTTAAAGAGAATGGTTCCCTACCCACAATTCTGTAATAATACCTTGAAAATATAATTTTAAAGACAACGTTTACAATAGAAAAATCTATAAAATTTCTAAGAATAAATGGAGCAGAATATGAATAAGACCTGTATACAAAATAACCCTTACTCAAAGATACTAAGGAAAATCTGGATAAGTTAAGAGAAATTGCATTCATGGTCAGGAAGGCTTAGTAACATTCTAAAGGAGCTAATTTGACCCTAAATTACCTGTAGATTTCTTATAACCTTGATTCAAATCTCATGTTGCTTGATAGGCTGATTTTAAAATGTAGCGGAAAGAGCAAAGGACTGGAAATAGCAAAAATGCTTCTGAGGAGAATAATTATGAAAGACTCATTATAAAGTGATAGTAATTAGGCAATGTAATATTTGTCCAGGGACAGATGAATTAACCAGTGGAACAGAATAGAGAATCCAGAAACGGATGCATTGATGTTAATGGACCTTTGATATGTGACAGGGTGTGGCATGGCAGATCATCAGGGAACTGAGGGCCTATTCACAAATAAATATAGAAAGATTATTGACACATACATGAAAAAGAAAGGAAATTACGTTCCTACACCAGCTATAAATAAAAACCAACTCCGGGGCGCCTGGGTGGCACAGTCGTTAAGCAACTGCCTTCGGCTCAGGGCGTGATCCCAGCATTCTGGGATCGAGCCCCACATCAGGCTCTTCCGCTGGGAGCCTGCTTCTTCCTCTCCCACTCCCCCTGCTTGTGTTCCCTTTCTCGCTGCCTGTCTCTGTCAAATAAACAAATAAAATCTTAAAAAAAAAAAAAAAACCAACTCCAGATGGATTAAATGCCTAAATGCCAAAAGCAAAATCTTAAAATTTTAGGAAAATATTTAAGTAAATATTTTTTAGACTTTAAGGTAGGGTCGTCTTTCTTAAGCAATCACAAAAGCATAACTACAAAGGAAAATATTGTTAAGTTTTAAATATTGCTACATTTAAAAGTGAATGCTTTTGTTCATCAAATAATGTCATAAACTTGAAATACATAGTTATAACACATCTGCAAAAAACATATCAGACTATATAAAGAACTTCTATAAATAAGTAAGAAAAAAGAAAAACAACCTAACAGAAAAATAGAAAAAATAGCTAGGCTGACATTTCACCAAAGAGAAATACATACAGCCAACAAAAACATGGAACAAGGTGCTCACCTTCACTACTAATCTGGGAAATGCCAAGTGTGCGTAAGGATGTGGAAAAATGGGTACTTATGACACAGTGCTGATAGAAAAATAAATTTGTACAACTACTTTGGAAAACAGGTGGGTACTACTGATGAAATTGAGATGTGAATTGCCATTACCCAGGAATTCCACTCTTAGGTATATGTGTGTATTAGAAGCTGTCCTTGCTTTGCACCATGTCGTGTTAACTGAAACTTTTGCATATTAAAACTGTGTCCTCACTTTGCATAGTTCCACAGCAACTGAGGTAGCATCGGTAACAGTTACCACAAACCTGCCAAGCCCAGACACAGTTGGGATATGCACGAGTTTTCATCAACATGGTTCTGTGCGATGCAAAGACTGCCCATATATATGGGTATGCGCAAGTGTGCATGCACACGTTTCTGTATAAATTCAAAAGAAGTTTATGCATATGTGCACCAGGACAAGGGGCAATTATACTACTGCTAATAATATCCAAGACTTAGGAAAAAAATCTAAATGTTTATCCAAAGTAGAATGGGTAAATGAACTGTGGTCTATTTAGACGGTGGCATATTATACAGCAGAGAACCGGGCTGAACTACAACTGTGTGATAATGGACATGGGTCTTATAAGCATAATTTGAACAGAAGAAGCAACACCTACAAGAGATCATATAATATAAATCAATGTACACATCATTCAAAAATGAACTCTTGTTTAGAAACTCATACATAGGTGGTAAAACCTAAGAAAAGCCAGAAAGTGATTATTGCAAGAGTTAGGATAGTGGTTCCTTCTCCTTGGGAGGGAAAATTGTGCCGGGGAACACACGGAGTGATTTCTACAACTCTGGGATTGTTTATTACTTGGCTTCAGTGTTAGTTGTATACTGTACTATTAAGTGTGAATTGTTTTACAATTTGTTTAAGCCACAGAATTTTAGAACTTAAGGATCGTTAAGTGTAGTTTTGGTCAGTCCGCCTTTTCTAGTCTAAATTAACAAACAAACAGGAACCACTGAATGCACTGATTCCCAAACTTGTACTCCTACCCTAAACACTTGGGGACCATAAACACAGATTCCTCATTCCCCCCTGGAGATTTAATTTAATGGATACTTGAAAGGGGCCCTGTAATCTGAAATTTTAAAAAATTTTTTAAGTGATTTTGATGCATCCAGCTCAAGGATGACATTTTAGAACTAATGGTCCAGCTGGTGGTTGAACATCTGTAAATTTAGGAAACTCAATAGCCTTTGGACTTTGAAATAAAGCCTTATGACTGAACTCATACATTTAAAAGAGTAAAGGAAATAAAGGCAAGTTTTTAAAGTCTTCCAGAAAAGCTTTATTGTTATTTCAGGGAAATTATCTAATATCAGATCCACAAACTTTTAAGTAATGTTACCTAATTTTCATGCCATAGAGTAATACTTTGAACTGAAACGATATTATTTTTTAATTGCACAGTTTGTTGATTTTTCTACTGATTATTTCTATTGAAGTACCTACATAGAAAATTTGCTCAAGTAACTTTCACCGAAGTTTTAAACGTAATTCAAATATGAGAATGAGGCTTGATTTAGTTTTGTGCACAAATGAGATGACAGGTTTTTTAAGATCTTCTCTGAGTAATTTTTTTTTTACTATAATTTTTTAGGTATAGTGTTAGGTTTACAGCAAAATTAAGGGAAGGTCCAGAGATTTTCCACATACTCCATGTCCCCACACACGCACAACTTCCTCCATTACCAACACCCCCCACCAGAGGGTATATTTATTGCCATTGATGAACCTACGTGACACATCATGGAGGCTTGGCTCTTGGTGTTGTACATTCCTGTGCCTTCTGCCTCTTACTGTGACAGTTGGTTTTGCACAATTCTATGTGGCATGGTAACCTGCCTCACAAAAAATTAAATTCTAAGAAGTTTTCTCACCCATTTTGGAAAAACTAAAATGCAACCTAGCCTCTGGGATCAATGCTGAGAGTAGGAAGTAGTGAGAGATTAAGAAATTAGATCTTGGGGTTCCTGGGTGGCTCAGTTGACTGAGCGACCAACTCTTGATTTCAGTTCAGGTCACGATCCTTGGGGTCATGGGATTAAGCCATGGGCTTCACGCTCAGCCGGGAGTCTGCTTGAGATTCTCTCCCTCTGCCCTCCCCCCACTCTCTCACACATGTGCATGCAAACTCTCTCTCTCTAAAATAAATAAATAAATCTTTTTTAAAAAATTAAAAAAAGAAATTAGATCGTAATGCAGCTGTTTTCTGTATCATGTGTGTATATGAGTATGTTTAGAGAAGCCCTTCCTATTGAAATAGTTGCTCATATTTTTATCCAAAGTCAGTTGAGATTTTGATGTATGAGGCCAATTCTTGAAATTTTCATGATAGGAATATTTCTAATGAGGAACTGTAGCTCCTGTGTATTTTCATTTTTTTTTTTTCATTTTGAGAAATCAGGGGCTTACATCCCTATAGTAAGTTCGTGGTAACGTTCAAAAATAGGCCACAGCCTCCCAGTTGTGGTTCCACAAGAGAGACACTTGACCAGCTCCGCGCCCCCGCCTCCACCTTCTAGGTCCAGGCAAACCCCTCTTTCACATCTTCCCATTGACTTCTTTGGTAGCAGGTTTCCAGGAATGGTAGGGCCAGATGGAGAAATCAGCTGGGAACTTTATGCCTCATTGACAGGAGAGGAGGGTGGGGAAATCCTCCCAACTGAAATGTTAACTCATTGCCTATTGTGGTTACTTCGGACTGTCATCAGGAAAGTTTCAACTGGCTGGTAAGGAAGTGGGATGTTTTTCAGCTTTCAAGCTTGTGCAATCTGATTTCAGAAGAAATAAACAGAGAAAACTGGTGTGTGTGTGTGTGTGTGTGTGCGTGTGTGTGTGTGTGTGTATGGATATGTGTCTGTGTTCAGCACAGAAACACAAGATCATCTGGAAGTATACGGGTATGTAAGGGAAAAGGAAGCAATGGTTGAACCACGACAGCATGCTCATGAACGTGACCCAGGGCTTTTTCTACATGGTTTGTCTTCAACAGTCAGTGTCCAACAGTTAAGAGCCTGGACTGAAGCCAGGAGCTGCACAATGGGGTGGTGACAGGGCGTGGGGTAAGGACACACTGGCGATGAATTTAAAGAGAACAATGCTTAGGTACATACGGAGACCTGCACTTGTTGCCACTGCCAGTCTAGGAAATGAAGAGTCTCTCCGGAGTCGTGGCTGATCTAACCCAGCCTTCCGTTCGCCTCCAAATGCTATGTGCACACATGTGCAGACAGAAACTTGAACTGAACAGAAGTGAGAGGTGACGAAAGTCCTGCTGACTTCTATTCATTCAAAGTAGGAAGAAGAGGCAGTCCTGGTCATGAAGGGAATTCCCTGGGCTGAAATTACTTGTCTTCAGCCTTCTAAGTGGCCCACAGTGTGCGGCAGAGTGACGACCTGTCGGGACACCTCAGGGCTTTGGGGCCACAGCACAGGCACAAACGTCACGAAATAACCAGCAAATGAACCCATGTGGGAAAGAGCTTAAATCAAAGGGAACCCAGCTGACTGCCTCCCAAAGCCGACCCTCACATCGCACCTGCTTCTTTTCACCTTCCCCTCCACAGAATTTTAGCAAGTATCCCAGTTAACTAAAATTAAGATTTCTGCCTCATGCCTTTCCTTTGATCTTCTCTGGAAAATTCAGCGAAGGCACACACAAAGAAAAAGGATGAGTGAGTTGTAAACTCTATTGTCCGCTAGGACCCTCAGTACTCACAGCTTGAGCCGCAATCTCAGTGTCACGTGGGAGCTTGAGAGAAATCCAGCATCTCAGGCTCCATTCCTACTTCCCGAGTCAGAATCTGTATTTTAACAGGATGCCCAGGCCATCCCTGTGCACTGTAACATTTGAGAAGCGTTGTTCCAGTACCTTCTTCCCATTATGCTATGGTCTAAATGTTTGTGTCTCCCCTTCCCCAATTCATATGTAGAAATCCTGACCCCCAAATGTGATAGTCTTAGGAGACGGGCCTTTGGGAGGAGCTTAGGTCATGGGTGGAGCCCTCCTGGATGGGATTAGTGCCTTATACAAGAGGCTCCAGAGAGATCTCTAGTCCCTTCCGCCATGTGAGGACATTGCAGTAAGACTCCAGCCAGGAACAGGAAAGGGGCCTTTAGCAGAAGACAGCCATGCTGGTGCCCTGATCTTGGTGTTTCCAGCCTCCAAAGCTGTGAACCAGAAATTTCTGTGCTTCATAAAGCTACCTATGTTGTATCTTATTGCAGCCGCCCAAGCAGACGAGGACTCACTGTCTTTATCAGAATGGCTAATAACAGTAGTAAGAGTTCGCTACATTTACTTTTGTTCTCATCTTTAACCTCAGAGGTCCTGATGGTGTGCTACGTAGCCATATAGAGAAAGCAAAAAGGGGAAGAGAAGGTAAATATCTCTTAGTTCCAGCTACTCGAAGTGTGGACCTTGACAGCAACATCCATGTCACCTGGGAGCCTGCAGAAATGCACACTCTCAGGTGCCGTCCCAGACCTACTCAATCAGCATTAGCATTTTGACAAGGTCCCAGGGGATGTGTGTGTATGTGTGTTCATTTGAGAAGCACTGGCCTGAAAAATGATGAGACTGAACATTCCCATTTAATTTTGCTTCTTGCTTTTCTTCATTTGAGTACAAGCTCTCCTACAAAGTTAGGTCGAGTACTCACTTAGATCCTTTCAACTTATTTTCTCTGCTTATCTAGTCCAGTCCTCAGAGTTGCTGAGAAGCCAGGAGTGAGGAAAGTATTGACTAATAAACAGGGCAATTGCTGCCACTCCCTTTGCTGTGGGCGGATGCAACCGTCCTCTGTCACCAGGGTTAGACCGCCAGGGCATCGGCAGGACCCAAGAAACAAGCTAAAGTTTTCCTCTTTTTCACCAAAACATCTCTGCTATATAACCTCTGACTTAGGTAAGTCTATAGAAATCACAAATGATATGGAAAAATCTATCTAGAAATCAAACTTGAGTTTTGCTTCTTTTATTTCATCAAGTCTTCCTCTCCTTAAGATCTGGGCTTTCAGTTTATTAATATTATGACTAGAAACTCATTATGATCTTATGTGTAAACCCTGTATTCACAATAGAAAGATATATTTCTGATTTTTTTTTTTTTGGTGGGGTGACATTTTTAGGGTATCGAAAATTCCATGGATAATCGAATTTCCATTATCTGCTCTATGCTTTGTAGGTACCAGAAAACCATTTCAAACTATACTGATACCTGATGTCTCAGAACATGAGAGACAGATTTCCTGATGTCTTCTTACTTGGACAGCCACTGACAGTAGAGGAGGGAAATGATTTTACCTACATTAACTTTACACCTAACGCAGGGGCTTCATTCTGAGAACATTTGTAACCACCATTAGGATTCCCACAAGCTGAGGCAACAATAGAAGGGTTGGTAGCCGGTGGCATCTATATACTTGAGAGAGAAACTGTGTGAAAAGCTTCCTTGCAGGGAAAGGAGGAAGAGCTGATGCTTCTGAGGCTTTATTTATAGAAGAAATGGGGAAAAGGTACATATGAGAAGCTATGATTCTCCAAAGCCCAGGAGCCCAAGGGGCGTTTTGAGTGTTTAGGTGCCAACACTAAGTGACTTTAGAAGCAGTAGAGATCAATGAAAGGGCCCTGATTGAAAAAGTATGCGGCAACTATCAGCTAGTTCACAAAAGTTCATCTCCACAGTGTGGAGATGTAACAACTGGGCAAACCATTGAAAGGGTATTGAGGAGTTTATAAAACATTGCACAAGCCAAGGGAAACTGAATCAGGGGTTAGTGGGAAAGCAATGGCCACCAAAAACTTACGAGGTCTAGGGTAACTCTTGTTACAAATCAATTCAGGGCAAGCTGTCCTTCCAGCACCTCAGCGTATCAATGATGTTCTCTAGGTCAAGAAGCCATGTGGCTCCTCTCGTGGCTACAGCCTCTTAAAGATAGCATGTTTGAGGGTAGAATCTTTACCATAAATCAGGGAGAAGAGTTATCATTATCATCACTGGGCCAACAAGGAAAACACAACACAGACGTCCAACAATTTATACCAGCCAGACCATCCTACATCTTCTGGGCTTACTTCTCTTAGAAATCCATTTCAGGTAAAATACATTCACCTGGAAAGAACTTCTGCTTGATTACATGAAATCGGCTGCACATTTTTATTTTATTTCATTTTGAGTCACTGTCAAGAAGGCCAGGTGTTGTTCCCTTTTGAGTGAAGAGGAGGAAAATTGTTCATGGAAATTATAATTGGGGTGGGAGGGAGCAAGCAGAACTGACCTTAGCCAAAAGAGGAAGAGTTTTTCCTGAATCTTCCATCTCTAGATTTCTAGTTCCTCAAACTACTCATATATGCTATCATGAACTAGGAAATGTCTTCTGACCTCATGGAAATCAGAACATTTCAGGGGGTGTAAGTTCAGCAGCCTACATCAACACCTCACAACTTGAGTACATGGCTTGATTCTTCATAATGATCCTAGTACGAAGGGGAAATTCCCATTTTTTGTATCTTTCTCAAAGGAGAATAATCTAAGTTCTAGGCCTAATTGAGTTCAAATAATTCCCAGAAAGCAGGATCCTAACCAACCTCTGGGTACTGAAGAATTTCCAAGTAAAGGGATCTGTATTAGACAAGACTTGACCAGCCTACAAAAAGCTACAGATTTATTGGAATTCAAGGAGTCCTGAGGACCTGCCTTCGCCAAGTGCCAGCATATTTCATAAAACCTATGTGATAGCATTCTGAATTTTTATTTTCCAAATACGTGTTAAATAAACTTCATTCAGTCATGAGTTACAGTACTATTGGCCAGGAGTTCAATGTTAAGGAATCAGTAACATAGATCAAATATGGTGTCTTTAAACAGAAACACACTTAAAACCAGGCTTTATTGATCTATTAATGAAAACATGGTGGCCAGCAGCTTGTAGGAATGACCCTTACATTTCTCCTGGGAACAATGCCTCCTCATTTGCTAATTCAGCACTCTCAGTGACTTCATAGAATAATACCTACCACACACAGATAAGGTGAATCAGCTATACATCCATGTAAAGCAAGAAAGGGAGGAAGAGAAAGATCGAACAATCACAGCATCCCTCCCCACTTTTTTTCTTTACATTTTTGTTGTTGTTCATTGTTTTAGGGAGAAAAGATTAAAAGATTAAAGAAAAGTTATATCACCAAAGAATACATTTTAATAATTCTACCTAGAAGTGAATTTCCAGCCTCACACCTCTTAGAGTTGAGAAGTTTTACTTTACAATCTCAGTTCCCTTCTGTTGATTAGATCTTCTTGAGGGGCATGAAGAGCAAGCTCTTGCAGTCCAACATACAAAATTCTTGAAGTTATTTACTCTATAGTTCATGCCAGGAACACTGGGTGATTGAAATGTTCCTTTGATTTTCACAGACTTTATAAAACATTTCCTGAAAGATGCATTTGTGAGTTCTTTCAAGCCATGAAACATTCCTTTCTTTCATTTCAGCCATTATTTTTCAGAGGGAAATTTCATTAACACCAAGCATGTTTTTCAAATTAAGTAAGAACTGGTGTTAGGAGAACAATGAAGATTCTTGTTTGGAAATTATCTTTGGTTAAGCTTATAAGGCTGATGGGAGACAAAAAGTTAAAAAGAAAGAGACAGAAAAAAGAGAGAGAGAGAGAAGGCATCACTTTTAGTCAGTCCCCAGGACCTGCAAGCCTGTGAACAGTGTTTTATATTTAGCCATCCAATATTTTGAGTAGTTCTGAAATTGGAAAGCAATGTTTTTCCACGAATTCCCTGTAATAATTTTTCCTAAGGCAACTCTAACCAAAATACCTTTTGGTCGTGTTTTTCCTTTTCTTTGTGTTTTTCCAAGTCTAGAGAGAATCACAGAGTTTCCCCCTGCTACAATTATATCTTCCCTTAGAAGGGTGGGGAGGTTTGCCAAGCAGGGCAACCCTAGTCTAGTCAACCCCAGGACTAAATTCATGATGAGTGGATGGACACTACAGACAGATTCCCTCCGCTGAGAGGAATAGGAATGACCACAGGATTGCTCTCCACCCTCCAAAATGCAATGAATTTCCAGAACTTCCACCAAAACTGACAGATATTTTTTCCTTGGCATTCCATTTTCCCAGGTGGAATCCATGACATCACCATCACTGACCACCTACATCCTGTGTGACATTTCTGAGCACATCTATTAGCACCACCTACAAATCCCTCCCCTGCTCCCCTCCAGGAACCAAAAAATAATAATAATAATAATAACGAGCTGTTTCTCAGATACAGTTTTTGATTAGAAGTCTTAATAGTTTCATTGAGAGTATCCTCAAAAGGTCTTGGAATTGCAAAAAGCCAAACGGGTACTCTTGGGTTCCACCTCTCCTCCAGTCTGGAAAGTCTGTGCCTTCGAAGTATCTGCTATGGACAGATTGCTTCAACCCTTGGCACTCTACTCTATTTCTCCACCCAGGGCTGGCTCCCAGGCCAGTCAGCTGTACCCTCTCCTCTCACCGACACACTTGAACACAAGTGGAAGGAATATATGTGCTTCATCTTGGCTGTGGGCACTGATGAAAGGTAGCAAAGGAACACTGGTAAAGCCAATTACAGAGCTGATATTATGAAAAAATGAAAGGGTAACAGCTCCTTCCAGGAAGTGTCCTATCAGGCCAATGGCAAGAGCATCTTAAGCCAGGAATGATGAAGCCAGAATGTGATCGAGGGGATTTTAGTGAGCGTGGGAGGAGAGCAGACTCTGAGAACTGGAAACTTAGGACCATGTATGCAGGCCTCTAGAAGTTCTGTGATACAAAGGAGAAAACTGCAGCAAGTGGAAGACCAATGATTTCAGGGGTATGGTTTGTTTTTCAGGGTTTTTCTGTGTATGTTTTTGTTTTTGTTTTTTCCTAGCTTTATTTTTTTATGCTTTTATTTAAATTCTGGTCAGTTAACTTACAGTGTGACATTAGTTTCAGGTGTACAGTTTAGTGATTCAACACTTACCTAAACACCCAGACTCATCACAGATGCACTCTTAGCCCTCATCACCTATCTTACCAGTCCCCTCTCCCCCCTCCACTCTGGTACTCTCCAGTTTGTTCTTTCTAGTTAAGAGTCTGTTTCTTGGTTTGCCTCTCTTTCTCTCTCTCTTTTTCCCTAGGATTATTTGTTGTATTTCTTAAATTCCACACATGAGTGAAAGTATATTGTAGTTATCTTTCTCTGACTTACTTCACTTTGCATAATACTCTTTAGCTCCAACCACATTGTTGCAAATGGCAAGATTTCATTATTTTTATGGCTCAGTAATAGTCCACTGCATGTGCACGCGTGTGTGTGTGAGTGTGTATACACAGTACATACCGTGTGTATATATACTGCATCTTCTTCGTCCATTCATCAGTCGGTGGATATTCCAGCTTCTTCCATAGGTTGGCTATTGTAGATAATGCTGCTATAACACTGGGGTGCATGGATCCCTTTGATTTAGTATTTTTGTATTCTTTGGGTAAATACCCAGTAGTATAATTGCTGAATTGTGGGTTAGTTCTACTTTTAACTTTCTGAGCAACCTCCATATGTTTTCCACAGTGGCTACACCAGTTTACATTTCCATCAACAGTGCAGGAAGCTTCCTTGTCCTCCACATCCTCGCCAACACCTATCGTTTCTTGTGTTGTTGGTTTTAGCCATTCTGACAGGTGTGAGGTTGTCTTTTAATGTCATGACTCTATTTTAGTGAAATTTGGATCTCATCACCCCCTACCTAAACCCCCTCGGGGGTGTCCTATTGCATTCAGAGGAGAATCTAAGTCTCAGCTCACTCCCTACATTCAAGCCTAATTGGATCCATTCTCTTCCCAGAACATGCCAAGCTCTTGACCATCTCAGAGCATGCCCACCTGGTTCTTTCCACCTGGTATGCCCTCCCCTGGGCTCTCTGTCTGGCTGTCTCCTTCCCGTGTTTTATGGTCATCCTATAACACAGCCTCCCCTACTCCAATTACCACCACCTCTTACTCCCTCCAATATCACCGTTTACTTCTTCATTAGCACTTCTTGCAACCAAAATTTGTTTTAGTGATGTAGTTCTTCAGTCTGAAGGTTTATTACTGAATCCCCATTGCCTGATAGAAGTAGAAAATCAACAAAGATCTCGTGAGTGTATAAATGATGGATAGGGACTGAAAAAAATTGAATCGATTTCTATCATTAGGGGGAAAGAAAGGGTAAAACTGAGTTTCTCAAATAAAACTAAGAGTACAAGTATTATTCGAGCATCATGCAATTTGGAATATTTAAGAAGAGGCACTCTGTGACATTTTAGAAAACAAGATCAAGGTGATATTTCCTTGTCACTGGCTCTTTTAACCTTAAAAAACTTCCTTAGAAACTCATAAATTACCAATTTGTTCTGAATCTGACTCATCTTCACCCAGATTTGAACTGTTTTTTTCTTTGAACTTTGCATATGAATATTGACCTAGGCGATATTTTCGCCAGCAAATGTCTTATGACTTCCCAGGTAGACTGTCTGAGCAATGAGGTCCTAATGAAAATGAATCACTTGCCATGACTCCACATGGGACATGGGGCATGAATGAAAACTCCGCACAGCTCCAAAGCGCTGGCCTCACCCTCCCCTGAGAGCAGCTGGTGTCCCAGTGACAGCAGAGAAGTGAAAACAGAAGTCTGTACAATGGACAGAATTCCCCCTTGCCAGTTACCAAGCTTGCAAAACTTTGGAAATTCATGTCTTCTGACCATTATCTTTTAAAAAATAGTCTCCAGGAAATTACTTTTTTTAATTATTATTTTTTTAAATTTTTAAGTCAGAAGGCTAACATTTTGGCTTCATGACAGGTTTCTGAGAAAGTAATTGCTTGATTTTAATTAATTTCAAAATAATTGTATTTCTAGCCAGTTCATAGAGGATTCTAAAACAGACACTTGTATCTACAGAGAGAAAAAGGCGCTGGTTGGCATGAAGAATCCTCCTGGCTCTCTCAAAGCCCAAATGCAAATGATATTCATGTAAATAATTACAAATTCAAATCTCCCAAGGAAGGAAGAGCTGTCTGAGTCAGTGTATGCATCAGTATAGATGGATATGGCTGTGCATGTGGAATTGGACACTCATTTCTGTAAACTGATGACAGGATCAATATTAGTCAAATGAATAGAGAATTGGCAAATGTCACTAGCTTTCTTCCAGATCCCTACAGTTGTTATGGTAAAGAGGGTGGGTTATTTTTTAAATGTACTAGTCAATTAAAAGTACTATTTAAACTAATAATAGTTAAATTTTGTAGAATGTTAATACCACAGATATAAATCCAATTAAATAAATATAAAGCCAGTCTTTATGTATTCTTGAAAAAAAAAGTTCCCATCTTTTGGAACTTCCTTATAACACAGGAGCTTCCCAGTGAAAGATACAAACTTTTTTTTTTTAACTCCTTGAAATGACTAGTCAAAACGAACCATTTGGAATTGAAATCTGCAGCTTACAACAAAAGAAACCTAGTGGATTTAATCTAATTTATTGAGATTTAAGGAACAAAGAAGAAATAGTTTTTGCAGACTCATCAGGAGCTTATTTCCATGAAACATCCAGAAGACGCTTTCCCACCACATGTTTGTTTCCATTATTAGGCACTTGGCTGGGATGTGTTTAGTTTGGCAGTTCACCAAGTAGCGTTCACTGGGTCTCGGTGGTACCGAATTTGACAGAGAGCAAAGCACAGGGGGGAAAAGGTATTTCCAAATCACTATTTTCACATCAAAAATATAAAACCAAAAACCTCTTGGAAAATAAAAAACTTGACGACGCTTCTTTGCATTCTTCTATGATGGCAAACCCAGGTGTCCTGCCTTCCCAGACACCTCCGAACACTGGCTGGGTGGAGGAGGTCCCCAACCTGGAGAACAAGAATCCTGCAAACTCACAAAGTCCAGTCTAGTAGAACTGCCACACGCTTGTCTTTGCTGTGTCCCTTTGCCACCACAGAGCCTTTCCTTGGTTTTACTCAACCTCTTCTGCCCACTTGGAACCTTTCTTTACTGTGCATTCCAGAATGCCTTACTCAAGTGATTTCCGAATTTAAATTAACTGGTGGAGATGAATTATCGATTTGCCGTAGCCCTGACATGGATATCTGCTGTAAAAGATTGCAGTCTTGCAGCTGCATTATCGTTCATACTCACTCTTCTCTGCCTGTAAACAAAGGACACATCACTGTCACTTTCTCTGGGCTTGAAGACTACTGTGCTTATGTGAGCAGATACAACGTTTCCCATTCCAAGTTTCCATGAGTGCTCTTCCCTTTTCCCTCTGCCATAAGAAGGACATACTCAAATAAGGGCTGAAACTTCAGGATTGGTCCTGGAATGAGAAGATGTGCCAAGGAAAGCCATGACAGACCACGCAGAGCTGCCGACATGTAATGGGAACAAGAAACGAATGCATTTTTTATAACCACTGAGTTTTGAGGCTTGTTTGTTACTGAGGCAAAGCTAACCCATACATCAGTTACATCTATAACGTCATTTAGAAGATGCATCCCAGACTATGACAAAATATTTATGCTACATAATATCAGAGTCTCAGGACCACAAAAGAAGAGAACTTCAAAGGTAGACTCCAAGAATTCAGGCTCCAGAGACAGATCTGAGTTTAAAGTTGACTACCATTTACTCTGTCTTTGAACTTGGGCAGCTGATTTCTGATTTCGCATCTGTACGTTGTGGATACCGGTAGTAGCTGTGTCATAGACCTCTTGAGTACATTTGGAGAGATGATCTATGCAGAGCGACAACACAGCACAGGGACCCCTACGTTAACAGTGGTGTCATCAGTGAGGTTCTCCGGGAAACAGGAACTAAGATTCATGTGAGTGGACAGAGACTTACGGGGGGTAGTCCGGGGACAGCAACAGCTGTAGGGAAGTGAAGGGAAGAAGGGAAACTGCAGCGGAGCTGTGCCAAGGATGCAGAGGATTCCCCAGGGAGCTCTGGAGCTGTGGGGCCCTTCAGAGATGTCCCCAACAGAAGCAAGGGGCCAGGCTTCGTACCTTCGCATCAGAGCAGTCATTACATGTGGTTGTCCCCAGAGAGGAAGGTAATAGCTGCGGGCAAGGCTGCTCTGTCAGCCAAGGGCCATTCCTAGAGAGACTTGGCTGCCAGCCAAGGCAGGCAACGCTCCAGCAGCTGAAGGAAGGAAGGCCTCTGTCCAGGAGGGGCTGTGTGTCTGGGAAGTACCCCGCAGCTACCACAGCCCACCTCTGTGTGACCCAGGGTCACTTCCTTCATGTGATAAGTGGACCCCAACTGGATAAAAGTCTTGCAGAATCCTAAGTGGCTGCTTTTCCAGAGAGAATTATACACGAATTTCCATGGGATGGAAGACAATCTTGCTTCAGTATCTGGTCTCAGGACCTACACTGGGGCTCATCCTCTCCCTCCCCTATAGCTATTCTAGATTCTTTTGACCCTCAGCTAGCACCTTCCTACTCTAGGTAACTTTACCTGGGTGGTATTTTTCAGACCGTATGGCCATAGTTGCTACCCTTGTGCATTGACTGACAAAATTGGGTAGGAGACTATGAAGAAATGGTCCAGTGGGTCATGTGTTTATTCCTACCCCCACTTAGTAACAACAGCCCCTTCTCACCCCATAACCAGGCTAATTTTTCTGGGCCAGGTTGCCGATTCCTTCCCTTGCCTTCTGGTCTACTGATGCAAAGGCCGACAGAGACTGGGCAGCTGCTGTAGCTTACAGCTTCATGCCTTCTGGTGAAAATGTTCCTACAACTAGAACTATGACTTCTAAACCCGCAGATTTTTGAATTATAATGATAAGAAGACCTTCACCAGTGTTTTAACATTCATCCCTTCAAAAGGTGGACCCACCGTCCCCTCCCCTTGAATGTGGACCAGTAATGGTGACTCCCTTCCAACAAATAGTCTGTTGTGTCAGTGACAGCTGAGACCAGGTCATTAAAAGGGTAGCCTCCCCTTGGCATACTCTCCCTCCCCTCTCCCACGTTCTGTAGGAGGTCCAGTGCCATGTCATGAGGAAACACAAGCAGCCACTTTGCTTCTGACAGCTAAGTCCCACCAACTGTCCTCTTATTATTTCAAGATCCCACCATCATTCTGTAACAGCATGGCCCCTGGAACTTTCTAGTGATATTGTATAGTTCTCCCTGGCATGCTTCTTATCGCCTTGGGGAATGAACTTCCAGTTGTCTTGAGGAACAGAATGGGTAGCTGAATTTTCTGGTCTTACTCCAGTATGTCCATTTCTCTGAACTTTTTGACCTTTTTGTCCATGTAGGTGACAAAAGGCTGACGGTTTCTATTTCACTTGCTGTGGCTATTGCTATCTCCAAGCCTCAGAAGCCGTGGTAGCAATGTGTTAGTACTGCTTCTTAGGACCCTTGCTGGGGCAAAGCTCCAGCATCACAAGAGAGTACTTCTACATTGAGAAACTCTCATTTTATCCAAATGTAAGCTGCACCCCCTTTTGAGCAAACATCTTCAGCATCCTTCTATGTACACCCCCCCCCAGCTTCCTGCTGGTCCGTCTTGCAGATCTATGGAGATATAGTCCCTTGCTTCCTTTAGCAGAAAGGATGTTTCCTTTTTAATAAGGATGCAGCCTTATTACATTGTGACATTAGCCCAGTGGTTGGCTGGTGGCCAGGAACGGATATGGGGCAGATCCTAAAGGAAGGGAGTAGGATGTTTTAGGCAGAAACCTCACATTACCTTCAAGCAAGGGGAGAAGGACTAGACTTTTATAGGGACAAATGGTCATTTCTGTAGGCCCTAAGTGTCAAGAAAGTCTGGGATAATTCCAGATTTTGAGTGCATCCCAACCCCAGGGGCCCAGTCCTTCCCAAACAGGGCTCTGCCCTGAGCATAGCAAACTTGCCAAGGTTAAGAAGCCAGTCATCTCTGGGGCTCTGCTACTCCTTTAATAAGTCCCAGAACTTATCCTCAGCTTTTCTGCCCTCCATCTACAGAAGATGAGTCTTTTTTTTTAAAGATTTTATTTATTTATTTATTTGAGAGAGAGAGAGAGAAAGAGCATGAGCAGGGGCAGGGGCAGAGGGTGAAGCAGATTCCCCGCTGAGCAGGGAGCCTGATTTGGGGCTCCATCTGGGGACTCCAGGTTCATGACCTGAGCTGAAGGCAGATGCTTCACCGACTGAGCCGCCCAGGTGTCCCTTAGAAGATGAGTCTTTTTATGCTGTCGGTGAGGTTCTATGGTTTTCACATTTCATTTTAATTTGGAGATTAATCACTCTTAGCCTTTTGCTCTGTTGTCACAATATAATATCCGTTCCACACTCCTTACCACTTTCCTTGAATTTTGGAGGCACCTGCCAGTGCATTTCCTTCCCATCCCAGTTCACCACCAGGAGAAGTTTAAGCATTGATTGCCCCACTGCTGCATGCTCCACTCACCCATTGCTAGCCAGCTGGTGGTGGATCCCTCTTCCAAATGTGGGAACATTAAAATATGTTTGCTAGCCCCCTGTCAGCAACTGCTTTAGGTCAGTTTCCCAGTGTAGTTGGCCGAATAGTGGCCCCTCACCAAAAGATATGTCTGCCCAAACCCTATTAATATGATTTTATTTGGAAAAAGTGTCTTTACAGAGGTAATGAAGCTCAGGATCTTGAGAGGAGATCATTATGGGTCACCTTGGTGGTAAATCCTAACCCCAAATCCAATGACGATTGCCCTTTTAAAAACATGCAGAGGAGAAGGTGATGTGAGGACAGGCAGAGATTGGAGTGATATGTCCACAACCAAGGATTGCTGGCAAACACCAGAAGGTAGAAGAGAGGCATGGAAGGGGTTGGCCCCGAGCCTCCAGAAGGAACCAACTCTGCCAACACCTTGACTTTGGACTTCTGACCTTCTGAACTCTCAGAGAATATCTTTCTGTTGCTTTAAGCCACCCGGTTGGTGGTACCATGTTATTGCAGCCACAGGAAGCTAATACACCTAGGAAAACACACTCTGAGACAATAGATTTGCATGCAGGCACAAGCAGGATGGGGCAAAGAGAAAAGGTGAACTCCAATGCATTTGCAGCCTCTCTTTCAACTGATCCCACAGGAAGCTTGAAGCCGGCATGGCCCTTCAAATATTTCCTCCAGGATAAGGCAGATCCTTCCAGCCAGGACAGTTCCAGGCCACGGACTTCATTGTGATCTGTCAGCCAGCAACATGCCCGGCAGTTGGAAAATGAAGGCTTCAGTCCAGAAAAGAGGGAATGTGGCTGGTGCTTCTTGGAAGCTACTACAGGAGGCTGGGATTATTATCATGAGGATAAGAGCCACCTCAAGGTTGGGGACAGTGTGGAATGGACCAACCAGAGCAGATTTGAGTGTATTGATTTTACCAAAAAAATATGTTTGCCAGTTGAATCAGAACTTCATCTTCTCTGCTGACGTGGAAGGGGCCACAGATGTCACATAGTAGACAATTCTTCCTTATTAATAAAAGGTTCTGTTTCTAAAACCAAAGGGGCAATAAGCATGTGAAACAATGTTCCACAACCTTAGTCATCAGGGAAATGCAAAGTAAAACTCTGATGAGATCCCAGGGCCCATTGTCTCACCTGGCTATAATGGAAAGACAGACGATAACAAGTGCTGGAGTAAACATGGAGAAATTGGAAGGCTCAGACCCTACCGGCGGGGATATGAAATAGCACACTTGCTTTGAAAAACTGCCAGGCCCCTCTAGAGTTAACCACTGATCGCATGACTCAACTGTACCTTCCCCAGCTCTCCACCTATGCCCAAGCAAAGACCTATGCACCAGTGTTCAGAGTAGCTGTATTCACAGCCTCAAACCAGAAATAACTCAAATGTCTGCGGACAGGTGACTAGATAAACACATGGCGGGACTGTCCTATGATGAAATGCCACATGAATGAATGTCACAATCATTAAGCTGAGTTAAAGAACTCAGGCATCAAAGGATACGTACTACATGGTTGCATCTATACAAAACTCTAGAAAAGACCCATGTAACATATAGTGATCAAAAGCACATTAGTGGTTGCCAGGAGCTGGCAGCAGGGAGAGAGCTCCTGGGAAGGGCACAAAGAGACTTTGAGGGGCGTGAAGAGCAGATTCTATCTCTTGAGTGTGGCGGTAGTTACACAGGTGTATGCATGCATCAAAATTCCTCCAACTGCACACTTAAAATGGGTACAATCACATTGACTTTTTAAAGAAACTGATTACATAGGAGCCTCTCTGCCACTTGTTCTGGAGAGAACTGGAGCTATGGGCGGAGGCCAGATGACTACTCTTTTCTTAGCTCCCACAGTGATCCCAGAGTTACACATCAAAGGCTCCCTCCTCCTCCCCACAAAGCAAAATGACAGGGCTGTCTGCTGCAGCAATTATAAGTCCCCAGACTAAAGAAGCCACAGAAGGTCACCAGCACTCTCAATTCCAATATCATCATGTATTTACCTAGGAGACCTCATGGCCAGCTTGATCATGTTACTTTTTCCCACTGCTTCTTTCCATGTGGGTTCGTTCACTAAGACACCAAAAGGTCAAAAGTCTTACTCAGAGTTGGTGACAATGAGTCAATGGCCATCTTTCCACCGCTTCCAGCCTGCAGTCTGAGCCCCAACCCAAAGTTAGGCCCACTGACGAAGAACATCATTTACAATTTCCACCCCCTCAGCCCTCTCCCCCATTCTTTTTCTTCCTTTCTTCCATGTTCCTGTCCTGCCGCCGAACACCCAAGGACACCCTAACATAAATTTACTAAAGAAACGTTAACAAATGTGTTTTCATGTCACAAATAGCTGCCATGAAGACGGACTGGCTGGTGGCCTCAGGGGAGTTGCTGAAGTGCCATGTTTTATAAATATTTAGAATAATGTTCACCTGAAAAAAGGGACATAATTGCACGTGAATTCACTGCATGGAGGCTGACCTGGGGAAAAGCGCCAAGAGAATCAACGTGGCATCTTTGTTCAAGCAAACCTCCACACTGCAGCTAGTGGACAGCCAGCTGTGTAAATTCCAGAGTTATTAGAGAGATCTGGTGATCCAAATGTCAGGAGAAATCATCCAACTCCGTATGGAAGACGTCATTTCCGTTGCCAAAGAAAGACATGATGAGCTCTGACTGAGGAAATTCTCATTGGCAATCATACTTAGAATATACTCAGCAAGTAGAGGTAGGAAAGAGAAGATGCTTCAGGCCACTGTGCATGTGTGGGTCCAGACATAAAAAAGGTTTCAAAAATACGGGGGCGCCTGGGTGGCTCAGTCGTTAAGCGTCTGCCTTCAGCTCAGGGCGTGAGCTGGAATCGAGCCCCGCATCAGGCTTCTCTGTGGGAAGCCTGCTTTTCTTCCTCTCCCCCTCCCCCTGCCTGTGTTCCCTCTCTTGCTGGCTGTCTCTCTCTCTGTGTCAAATAAATAAATTTTTAAAAAAATACCGATTCCTACATCTTATTACGAAGTTCCTCCTTAAGGGTCCTGGGGTAAATCCCAAGATTATATTTCTTAAATGTTTCCAGGTGATTCTGATGTGCAGATGTGTTTAGTCTAACCTTGGCTTCTCTGTGCCTTTCCTCTTTTTGAGCACTGTACCCAGAGAAACCCTGTGAGATGCCTTAGTCTATAGGAGAAGTACCCAAATGTTTGGGGAATTGCTCCCTTATAACCAAGTACACAGCCCCAATATGGGGATATTTATTTAATTGCAAATGTATGCTTAAGGCATCTCATTTCAAAGGAATCATGCTTAAATCCAGAACTGACTCCCAAAAGCAAGCAAATAATTCCGCCGGTCTTCAGATGTGGGCATCTCCAAAAGAGAGCATAGGTATATCATGCCTAGAGTCACCATCAGCAATCCTTATGTCCCTATGACAACACATGTTGTTTTCTTGTACAGCACCTCTCTTTCATTTTGAAATGGCATTATTTCCAAGTGGAGTGTAACTATTGCCACTTAAGTAAAAAATGAATCCAATTAAGTTTGGGGATCTTTAACCTTCTTCCTCAAGAGACTTCTGTACTTCATTTTATTTTATTTTATTGCGATTTTTGTGTTATAATCAAACCATAGAATGATATATAAAAATACTGAATTTTTTACTTAGTGACACGGTCCCAAACAAACGAGACAAGAATGAAGCAAGACGAACTGTGAATGCGTGACTTTGCGCGGCGCTGGAGAAGTCCAGATCATGGGCCCATCAGACTTGGAGTCTTACACCATCTCTGAGTATGAGGCAAGGTTGAGGAGTTTCCGTCTACATTTACAGAGCCTCCAGAGCATGCGCTCTCTGGCAGGGTTTAAGTGCCTCAGAGTGAAGCAACCAGATAACGAACTCCCCAAATCGGAAGGAGAGAAGCCCCAGCCCAGCCACAGGCCACTGGGCACAGCCCTTCTCGGAGAGTCTCTCCAGACCCAATGCAGAGTTCCCTAGCTCTATTCTAAATTTCCTCTTGCTTCTTTTCCTTTCTGTTACCAAAATACAACTCCATATTACAAATAAACAGGGCTGTGTGACCACAGGTCTCTGTTCTCCTTTCAGCGTTCTGAGCAGCTCTGATGGGTCCAGATCTCCAACTGCTTGGGACCCCAGGAAAGATCACCGTGCCCTCTCTGACCTTCCTTCCTTCGTTCCTGGCTTCCTGTTGTCTCTTTGGGCCTGCAGCTTCTATCCCATCTCATTTCTCTCCTTCTGGGTGCCTCCCTGGGTCTCTCTCACAACTCCCTTGGCCTGACTTTCTCCATGTAGCTCTGCTTCTCTTTTTCCATCAAACACTAAGCATCCCTTTGTTGTGTCCCCATGTAAACGCAAAAACAAGCTGAAAAAGTGAAGCCCAGGAAGAGACAACCGTTGTGTTAGAGCTTTACGTCCTGCAATTCCGGGGGGAAATCCCCTGGCCCATCCCAGCCCTGCCAGCACCCTCTGTCATGGGGACCCTTTGCAGCTGCCCCTGGAGACCCACTTTCTGTCCGCGTGCTTGCCTCCTCAATGCACGTGTAAGACAGGCTCCTGGCACGCATGCAAGAGCAGTGTCTGCTGCGGAAGATATGGTCTCTAACCTCAGGTTGAACTAAAAAGCGCTGGAAATTTTAAGAGGCTGTCTTGACCTTTCAGGGTCACTTAGGACGGGGATCTGGCTGGCAGTTGTTAATGGCGATTTGATTGGGCTCCAATGCTGTTTTTAAGTCTCTACTTAGAGTCTCGCCAAGTTAAACACACTTTCTTTTCATCTCTGGTTGCAAGGCCAGCCTCAGCCCCAGGTCTTCTCTGGATTCCCTCCAGTTTGTTGACAAATCCTTCCAGTCTTCATTCAAAATTACTTCTTAGCTTCTCCCCGATAGTATCTCACAGTGTTTCCTCAAGATCAGCATTTTATCCTGCTTCTGCCCACACATCAAGTGGACTGTGGGAGGAAGAGCATTGGGAGAGCAGCGCGGAGCTGCTCAGGGCAGGCCAGACTGATGCGGGGCCTTTCCAAAAGGCATACTCATGCTCTCCTGGGACTGGCAAGATTCTTTGTTCTTTTTTGAAAATGAATGCCCTTGCTTGATTTCAAAATCCACACCAATCATTGCTGAAAACTTATGAAATACAAATCTGCAAATGAATATGAAAGTCATGAGCAATCTACAAACTACAGATAATTTCTGTTCATATTTTGTTCTTTCTTTCATTGCTTTCTATATACAGATTTCACTGTGTATTAAGGACATTTTTCTGTGTGATCTCCTGTGTTTCTCTTACAGTTTCCACCTTATGCATCAGAGTAACACTATTTTCCTTATTGTAACTGTTCGAAGCACCATACGATGGTCACTGGTGGGCGGAGTAAATCCCCAACCACTTCTGTTTCCTTTTCAACATTTTCTTGACTGTTCCTTTATTTATTTTTTTCTTTTCAGATGAACGATGGGTTCACTTTGCTGGCATTTGGAATAAAATTTCATTCAACAAGAAAGTTAATACAAAAAAAATCGTTTAAAGAGCTGGCAAAAAACTAAAATAATTTTTAAAGATAAAATAATAAAAATTCATAAAAAACAACTGGCATTTGCAATAGTGTCCCTTTCAGTCCCAGAACATGGACATACCTTCACCTGTTCATCCTGCTTATTGGCTGTGTCCATACAGTGTTATTGATGAGATCTTCAGATTTTTAATTTCACATCTCTAGGATTTTTTTTAAGCCTTCAGTTCCATGTGTGTGCCTGTGTGTGTGACTGGATGCCATTTTTCTCTTCTCCTCTATCTCTGGATAGAAAAGCCTCTCATTTATTTTTACTGTGGTAAAATATAAATTATAGAATTCACCATCTTAAGTATATAATTCTGTAGTATGAAACAGATTTCTATGCATTGCATGGCCATTAACAACTTCAATCTCCAGAATGTTCTAATCTTCCAAAAACTGAACCTCTGTGCCAGTGAAAAACTAATCCTCAATCTTCCCCTCTCCGAGCTCCGAGAGACCACCACTCTACTCTCTGTTTCTATGATTCTGACTTTGCTAGGTACCTTACATCAGTGGAATTGTACAATATTTACCTTTTTGTAACTGGCTTATTTCCCTCAGCACGCTGTCTTCAAGATGCATCCATGTAGTGTGTTAGAATTTCCTGTCTTTTCAAGGCTGAGTTGTATTATACTGCATGTAGCTATCACTTTTTGTTCATCCATTCACTCATCAATGGACGCTTCATTTGCTTCCATGTTTTGGCGATTGTGGATAATGCGGCTATGAACATGAGTAGACAAATATTTGTTTCGGTCCCTTCTTCCAATTCTCTTAGGTATATACCCAGAAGTGGAATTGATGAATCATATGACATTCTGTGTTTAATTGTTTGAGGAACTGCCATACCATTTTGCACAGCAGCTATACCATTTTATGCTGCCAACAGCAATGCATAAAGTTCTAATTTCTCCACGTCTTCACCAACACTTGTAATTTTGTTCTCTTTTTTGATAATAGCCCAACATAAGGCATTTCCCTAATGATTAGAAATGCTGAGCAATTTTTCTTGTGCTTATTTACCATCTGTGTGTCTTCTTTGATGAGAGGTTTGTTAAGATCTTTGACCTATTGTTAATCAGGTGTTTGTTTTCATATTGTTGAGTTTTAAGAGTCCTTCGTATATTTCAGATAACAGTCCTTGAGAAATGTGTCTTCTGTAAATATTTTCTCCCAGTCTGTGGCTTATTTTCCCATTCTCTTGATATTGTCTTTTCCAGAGAAGAGGTTTTTAATTTTAATGCAGTTCAGTTAATCAAATATTTCTTTTGTGGATTGTGCCTTTGATGTCGTATCTAAAATGGCATCACCATATTCAAGGTCATCTAGGTCTTCGCCAATGTTGTCTTCTAGAAGTTTTATAGTTTTGCATTTTATATTTAGATCTATGATCCATTTTGAGTTAATTTTTGTGAAGGGTGTAAAGTCTGAGTCTAGGTTCACCTTTTGCAAGTGGATTTCCGGTTGTTTCATCATCATTTGTTGAAAAGACTACCTTTGCTCCATTGTATTGCCTTAACTCCTTTGTGAAGATGAGTTGACTGTATTTAAGTGGGTCTATTTCTGCGCTTTCTATTCTGTTCCATTGATCTATTTGTCTGTTCTTTTGCCAATACCACACTGCCTTGATTACTGTAACTTTATAGTGAGTCTTGACATTGGGTAGCATCAGTCTTCCATCTTTGTTCTTCTATTTCAGTATTGTGTTGGCTCTTCTGGGCTTTTGCCTCTTCATATATATTTCGGAATCAGTTTATTGATGTCCACAAAATAACTTGCTAGGATTTTGTTTGGGATTGCATTGAATCTATAGATCAAGTTTGGAAGAACTGGTATTTTTACAATATTGAGTCTTCCCATCTATACACATGGAATATCTCTTCATTTATTTAGTTCACCTGTGATTTCATTCACCAAAGTTTTGTGGTTTTTTTCTGTAGATCTTATACATATTTTGCTTGTTAGATTTATACCATAGTATTTCATTTTAAGGGGTGCGAATATAAATAGTAATGTGATCTGCTTGTTCATTGCTGGCGAATTTTGCAATCGAATTTTGCATGTTAACCTTGTATCTTGCAACCTTGCTATAATCACTTATTAGTTCCAGGATAGATTTTTCTCTTGATTCTTTTAAATTTTCTACATATATGATCATGTTATCTGTGAGCAAAGACAGTTTTTTATCTTTCTTCCCAAACTGTATACATTTTATTTCCTTTTCTTATCTTAGTGCGTTAGCTAGAACTTCCAGTACTATGTTGAAAAAGAGTGCTGAGAGGGAACATTCATGCCTTGCACCTGACCTTATTGGAAAAGCTTAAAGTTGCTTACTATTAAATATAATATTATCTGTATGTTTTTTGGAGACATACTTTATTAACCTGATAAAATTTTTCTCTAGTCCTAGTTTTCTAAGAGTTTTTACCATGAATAGGTGTTGGATTTTATTAAATACTTTTCCTGCATCTTATTGATATGGACATATGACTTTTATTTTTTAGTCTATTAATGTGATGTGATTTTCCAAATGTTGGACTAGACTTGCATACTGGAATAAATCCCACTTGGTCATTGTGTATAATTCTTTTTACATTGTTGGATTAAATCTGCTAATATATTTTTTAAAGATTTTATTTATTTATGTGACAGAGAGACAGCCAGCGAGAGAGGGAACACAAGCAGGGGGAGTGGGAGAGGAAGAAGCAGGCTCCTAGTGGAGGAGCCTGATGTGGGACTCTATTCCGGAACACCGGGATCACGCCCTGAGCCGAAGGCAGGCGCTTAACGACTGCGCTACCCAGGTGCCCCTAAATCTGCTAATATTTTGTTGAGAATTTTTGCATCTATGTTCATGAAAGATTTTGGTCTAAAGTTTTCTTTTCTTGTAATGTTTTTGTCTAGTTTGGCATTAGACTAATGCTGGCCTAATAGAATGAGTTAGGACGTATTTTCTCCATTTCTATCATCTGGAAAAGATTGTAGAGAATTGGGATCATTTCTTCCTTAAAAGTTTGGTAGACTTATTTTATCATATATGCATATAATGCTATAAATTTCTCTCTAAGCACTTCTTTCACTGTATCCCACAAATTTTCATGTTATACTCTCATTTTTATTTAGATCAAAAAAATTTTTAATTTCTCTTAAAATTTCTTCTTTGAGCCATTTGTTCTTTAGAAATGCATTGCTTGGGGTGCCTGAGTGGCGCAGTCATTAAGCATCTGCCTTCGGCTCAGGGCGTGATCCCAGCGTTCTGGGATCGAGCCCCACATCAGGCTCCTCCACTAGGAGCCTGCTTCTTCCTCTCCCACTCCGCCTGCTTGTGTTCCCTCTCTCGCTGGCTGTCTCTGTCAAATAAATAAATAAAATCTTAAAAAAAAAAAAAAGAAATGCGTTGCTTAATCTCCAAATATTTTGTTTTTTGATCCATTCTTACAATCTTTTTCCTTTAATGTGTGTATTTAAAACATTGATTTTTAAGGTGATTTGAGATATATTTGAATTAATATCTACCATATTTTGTAATTGTTTCTATTCCTTATCCTTGTTTTTTGTTCCTATTTTTGTCTTCCACTACTTTTCTGCCATTTGTGGTTTTAAATGAGCATTTTATAAGATTCCATTTTCTCTCCTTTCTTTTTTTTTTTTTTAAAGATTTTATTGATTTATTTGACAGAGATACAGACAGTCAGTGAGAGAGGGGACACACGCAAGGGGAGTGGGAGAGGAAGAAGCAGGCTCCCAGCAGAGGAGCCTGACGTGGGGCTCGATCCCGGAACGCCGGGATCACGCCCTGAGCCGAAGGCAGACGCTCAACCGCTGTGCCACCCAGGCGCCCCTTTTTTCTCTCCTTTCTTAGCATATAAGTTATACTTCTTTTTTACTTTTTTTAGTGCTTGCCCTAGAGTTTCTAATATACATTTACAACTAATCCAGTCCATTTCAAATAACACTATACTGCTTCATGGGTAGTCTACGTAATTTATAATAACAAAATAGTCCTAATTATTTTCTCCTACTCCTTGTATTATTGTTGTCATTCATCTCTCATACATAAACATACATAAATATATACATGTATAATCAAATACTTTGAACAAACTATTATCTGTTGAATCAAATAGGAATGTGAAAAATGTTTAATTACCTTCATACATTCCTCTTCTAATGTTCTTTCTTCCTTTATATAGATCCAAGTTCCTGACCTATACTATTTTTCTTCTTTCCAAAGAACTTCTCTTTACATTTCTTTGCAAGGCAAATCTACTGGTAACAAATCCTCTCAATGTTTGTCTGAAAAAGTCTTCCTCCTTCACCATTGAAGAATTGATTTCTCAGAATACAGAATTCTAGGTTGGTAGGGTTTTTCTCTCAACACTTTAAATATTTCACTCCATTCTCTTTGTGCTTACATAGTTTCTAAAAAGAAGTTGAATGTGATTTCTCTCATCTATGGAACATAAGAACTAGGATGATCAGTAGGGGAAGAAAGGGATAAAGAAAGGGGGGGTAATCAGAAGGGGGAATGAAGCATGAGAGACTATGGACTCTGGGAGACAAACGGAGGGCTTCAGAGGGGAGGGGGTGGGGGAATGGGATAGACTGGTGATGGGTAGTAAGGAGGGCACGTATTGCATGGTGCACTGGCTGTTATACGCAACTAATGAAGCATCAAACTTTGCATCAGAAACCAGGGATGTACTGTATGGTGACTAACATAATATAATAAAAAAACATTAAAAAAAAAAAAGAAGTTGAATGTAATTCTTATCTTTGCTCCTCTATGGGTAAGATGCCCCGACCCACCCACCTTGGGCTTTTTCAAGATTTTTCCTTTATCATTGATTTTCTACAGTTTGTATATGATATGCCTACGTGTAATTTATTTGGCATTTATTCTTCCTGATATTCTCTGAGTTTCCTGAATCTGTGGTTTGGTGTTTGTATTAGTCTGTTCAGGCTGTTGCAACAAAATACATAGACTGGGTAGCTCAAACAAGAAAGATTTGTTTTCTCACATTTCTGATGCTAGAATTCCAAGATCAAGGTGCCATCAGGGTTGCTTTCTGGTGAGACCTCTATTCCCACCCTGTAGAGGGCTGCTTTCTCTCATATGGACTCTTCTCTGTGCAGGAATAAAGAAAGAAAGATAAGATCTCTAGTGTCTCTTCCTCTCTTACAAGGACACCCGTCCCATCAGGTTACGTCCCCGTCCTCATGACCTCTCTTAACCTTTGTTTACTTCATTATAGGCTCTATCACATTAGGTTAGTGCTGCATCATATAAACTTGGAGAAGGACACAAGTTGGCCCATAACAGTGCCTGATATCAATCTGGTAAATTCTTGGTCATTATTGCTTCAAATATTGTTTCCATTTCTTTCTGCCTTTCTTCTCCTCCTAGTTCACATTATGCATGTGTTCCACTCTTTGTAGTTGTCCCACAGTCCTTGGATACTCTGTTTAATTTATTTCAGGCTTTTTTCCCTTCGCTTTTCAATTTTGGAAGTTTCCAATGATACATCCTCAAACTCAGAGATTCTTTCCTTAGGTGTTTCCAGTCTAATAATGAGCCCATGAAAGGCATTCTTCATTTCTGTCACAGCATTTTTGATGTTTAGTATTTCTTTATTCTTTCTTAGAAGTTCCACCTCTTGGGGCATGTGGGTGGCACGGCGGTTAAGCGTCTGCCTTCGGCTCAGGGCATGATCCCGGCATTGTGGGATTGAGCCCCACATCAGGCTCTTCCGCTATGAGCCTGCTTCTTCCTCTCCTACTCCCCTGCTTGTGTTCCCTCTCTCGCTGGCTGTCTCTATGTCTGTCAAATAAATAAATAAATCTTTAAAAAAAAAAAAAGTTCCACCACTCTGCTTACATTACCCATTTGTTCTTGTATCTTGTCCAATTTTTTCCAATAGAACTCTTAGTGTATTAATCACAATTATTTTAAATTTATAGTCCGACAATTCCATCATCCCTGCCATATCTGAGTCTGGTTCTGATGCTTGTTCTTTACCTTCAAACTATGTTTTTTGCCTTATAGTATGACTTGTAATTTTGTTGTTGTTGAAAGCAGAACATGATGTACTGTGTGGAAAGAACTCAGGTAATAAGCCTTTAGTAATGTGATGGTAAATTGAGAGACAGGGGAAGTATTTTTTAAAAATCTCAGGCTAGCATATAAATACCAACTTTTTTAAAAAAGGAGGAAAGACTCTTTATATCTTATTTATGGGAGAACAATGGAAATAATGGAATTGGGACATCATATAGCCCTTAGATTTTATTAATCTAATTTAAATGATTTGCAAGGTGATATACCCAAATGAAATTTTAAAGTCGCATATTCGGCTCATTCTCTACTGTTCGGGAGACTTCCTATTTAACATGATAGGCTATAGGAATGCAGGTATTGGAGAAGGGTCAGAGAAAACAAAGCTTGGAGATAACCTGGAGACAGTCATTAGTTTAACAAGGTGGAAGAAGCAGTTTCAAATATTTTAGGGACTGTCACTTAGCATAGGTACTAGGAGTATTAAATTTATAGAAGAGAACAAGTCCAGTGAGTGATATTTGCAATGAAACAGCCTTGGTTCAATGTAAAGGAAAACTTTTTGAGGATTAGAGCTATTCTGACAAGGAATTGATGAGTTTCTTGTCTCCAAAAGTTTTCATAAAGAAGCTGAACACTCACTGACCACAAAGAGAAGACTTGGGGTACAGATTAATTAGATCGTCTCTGAACTTCCTTCTGACTCGGAAAGTATATGATTCTATGATTCTAATACCTCTTCGGAGGGAGGCCACTGGAATATCTGAATTCAGTTGACACATTGTCCTCATGATTTGGTCAAAACACTGCAGGTTCCTTCAAGCAGTCCTCGTCAATGATATTTTTTTCTTGGGCTTGTTCCTCAGACTATTTTTGGCTATTCTAATAATTCAGTCCAAGTCCATTTTTAGTTTTTTTCCTGCAGCTACATGATCCTGGTTTAGTCCTACTGAACTCAAAATTTCAGTTTTGTTCACACATTAGTAGAGAGAACGCAGGCATTTGAGTGCAAAGAAGAGCTGACACTTACTATTGAATGTGGACAAATCTCTTAGTTTCTCTCACCATGAGTACAAGGGATACTGTTACACGCTGCCAAGATCCAAGATCCCAACACCACGTGTTGAAGACCATGACACTGCTGGCTGGCATTGTCTGCTGATGGCTCACAGCCATCATTCCTGTGGAATTCCTCCCAGACATAGACAGTTATGCGGATTATTCCCCTTACCAAGAGATAGCCCACATACAATGAATGGACACTGGAAGTCCAAAGGCTGGACCCTCTTACTTCATGCATAATACATCTAATAAACCATCTCAGCTCCAGAAAGCCCCTAGGGGATTAAATGAAGCCTCTGTCACAATTGCATCATGATTCAAAATCTCCCTCTACCCATCTTGTCCCTTCATTGCTTTAGAGGTTTTGTTCCTAAGAGCATTCCCAAGTAAACAACCTGCTCTTAAATGTCTGTCTGAGTCTCTTTCCTGGGGAAACTGACCTAAGAACTATCAGTCTTTGAAACGAGATTAACACTACCTATTTTTTCATATCAAGAGGACCAAATGAAATTACAAAGATGAAATTATTGAGCACAGTAAGAAATAGTTCTATGTAGAGTCAAGTTCCACTCATTTTCTTCTTTGAGCCACACTTTCTCTACTAGACACTTTAAAAGCTCTATTTAAAAACTCAAAAGGTTATTGGGACACCTGGGTGGCAATGCAATCTGTTGAGCACCAGACTCTTGGTTTCAGCTCAAGTCATGATCTCAGGGTCATGAGATCAAATCCCATGTTGGACCCCATGTTCAGTGCAAGCTACTTAAGGCTCCCTTTGCCTCTCCCTCTGCTCCTCCCCCACCACACATGCATGCACGTGCTCTCTCTCTCTAAAATAAATAAATCTTCTTTAAAAATACAAAAGGGTATTATGTAGAGGAATAAGGTTTGTGCTATACTGTTCTATGAGGGAGAACTTCAACAGTGGCAAAATTTCAGGTGCCAAGAAATGCTTGGTGCATAGCTGGCACTCAGTAAATGCTTGTAAGCAAAGGATGATGGATGGATAGACAAATGGTTGGATAAAAATATTAGCATAATCTTAGAAAATTCTATTATTGTTCTTGCAAAATGCAGTGGATTGCTACAATAACCTCTTAAACACAACTATTTAATCCTTTATGTTTCAGTTTCCTCATCTGTCAAATGGGAACAACGGCACCATAAACTTCTATAGATTAAATGAGATAATTTACATTAAGTATATAAAATTGTTTCTCCTCACATAGTAAGCAAAGAATAAATATTACTTATTATTAAACATTAATTTCATGCTAGGTACTGAATCAGGCTTTTTGTAAATACTAGATCAATTCTTCCTTATACCAACACCATAACAGATAGTTCTTTAATTAAGTTTTTAGTTTTAATTCCAATATAGTTAACATATAGTGTTATATTAGTTTCAGGTGTACAATGTAGTGATTCAACAATTCTATATACAGTGCTCATCATGGTACGTGTACTCAAACCCCTACACTTATTTCACCCATCCCCCCAACTCCTCTGGTAACCCTTGGTTTGTTCTTTATAGTTAAGGATCTGTTTTTAGGTTTGTCTGTCTTTTTGTCCCTTCACTCATTTTTTTTTCTTAAATTCCACATGACGGTAAAATGATATGGTATTTGTCTTTCTCTGACTGACCTCTTTCATTTAACATAATACCCTTTAGATCCATCCATGTTGTTGCAAATGGCAAGATCTCATTCTTTTTTATGGCTGAGTAATATTCCATTGTATTATATGTACCACATTTTCTTTATTCCTTCATCTATCAATGGACACGAGCTGCTTCCATAATTTGACTATTGTAAATAATGCTGCAATAAACAGAAGAGTGGGCGTATCCTTTCAAATTAGTGTTTTTTGTATTTTTCAGGTAAATACCAAGTAGTGTGACTACTGGATCATAGGGTAGTTCTATTTTTAATTTTTTGAGGAATCTCCTCCCTGGCTTCCACAGTGGCTGTGCTGATTTGCACTCCTACCAACAGTGCACAAGTGTTCCTTTTGCTCCACATCTTCACCAACACTTGTTTCTTGTGTTTGGGTTTTTTAAGCTATTATTTAAATTCCAGTTAGTTAACATACAGTGTAGTATTACATTCTGAGAGGTGTGAGGTGATATCTCATTGTAGCTCTGATTTGCATTTCCGTGATGATGAGTGATGTTGAATATCTTTTCATATGTCTGTTGGCCATCTGGATGTCTTCTTTGGAGAAATGTCTGTTCATGTCTTCTGCCCATTTTTTAATTGGATTATTTGTTTTTTGGGTGTTTAGTTGTATCAGTTCTTCATATATTTTGGATACTAACCCTTTATCAGGTATGTCATTTGCAAATCTTTTTCCATGTAGGGTAACTAGTTTTGTTGATTGTTTCCTTTGTTGTACAGAGGTTTTTTATTTTGATGTAGTCCCACTAGTTTATTTTTCCTTTTATTTCTCTTGCCTCAGGAGACATATCTAGAAAAATGTTGCTATGGCCAACGTCACAGAAATTATTGCATGTGTTCTCTTCTAGGATTTTTATGGCTTCTGGTCTAACATTCAGGACTTTAATCCATTTTGAGTTTATTTTTGTGTATTGTGTGAGGGAGTGGTCCAGTTTCATTCTTTTGCATGTTGCTGTCCAATTTTCCCTATACCATTTGTTGAAGAGACTGTCTTTTTCCCATTGCATATTCTTCCCTCTTTAGTCAAAGATTAATTCACCATCTAATCATGGGTTTGTTCATGGGCTTTCTATCCTGCTCCGTTGATCTAGGTGTCTATTTTTGTGACAGTACCACACTGTTTTGACTACAGCTTTGTAGTATAACTTGAAGTCTGGAGCTGTGATACCCCCAGTTTTGTTTTTCTTTTTCAAGACTGTGTTGGCTCTTCAGGGTCTTTTGTGGTTTCATACAAATTTTAAGACTATTTGTTCTAGTTCTGTGAAGAATACTGTTGGTATTTGATAGGGAATGTTTTAAATATGTAGATTTCCTTGGGTAGTATAGACATTTTAACAATATTTGGTCTTCCAATCCATGAGCATGGAATACCTTTCCATTTGTTACTGTCATCTTCAATTTCTTTCATCAACATTTTATAGTTCTTAGAGTACAGGTCTTCATCTCTTTGGTTAAGCTTATTCCTAGGTATTTTATTATTTTTGGCAGAATTATAAATGGAATTGCTTTTAATTTCTCTTTCTGCTGCCTCATTATTAGTGTATAGAAATGCAACAGATTTCTATGCACTGATTTTATATCCTATGTCCTTGCTGGTTTTATTTTTCAGTTATAGTAGCTTTTTAGTGGAGTCTTTAGGGTTTTCTATATATAGTGTCTGTCATCTGCAAATACTGACTATACAGGTAATTTTATATTTCAGAAATAGAACTTAAAACTCACAGGGCTTAAGAAACTTTCCAAAGTCATTTTTTTTATCCTCAATCATCTACTTTTCCTTACTCTCAATCAGAAGTTAATTAAAATTAATTTTCTTCTGGTTACTCCCATGACAAATTGAAAATTATTTTAGACTATTCCCTCTCCTTTATCTCCTGCATCCAACACTTTTTTTTTAAGATTTTGTTTATGTATTTGACAGAGAGCAAGAGAGAGAGAGAGAGAGAGCACAGCAAGGGGAGCAGCAGGCAGAGGGAGAGGGAGATGCGTTGCTGAGGGTTCATGACCCGAGCTGAAGGCAGATGCTTAACCGACTGAGCCAGCCAGGTGTCCCACGCTCAACGTTTTATTCATTCTGCCTCTTAACTTGTCACCTCCTTTTGCAGATACTGTTGGTGCCCTGCCTGTATCTCCTTGACACATATTATTCCTGAGTACATCAATGGCTTCTGACTTCAAGCACTCACAATTCCCTGCCTGAAGGCCTCTATCTCTTCAGAAGCCTCCTTTGCAAGTCTGTAGGATGGGCCCAAAGTATAAGCGAGCTAATGCCCTTAGGAGAGCTTCCCACCTTCTCCCACAGATGCCTCTCTCCACATACAGATCTTGCCTTGTCATGAATGGGTCTTCAGTTCTGTTGCCAAGATAGATTTGACTGGTATTTGAACAAGCACAACTGTGATGTAATCAAGTGTAACTTGCTATTATGTTTATTACTTATCTCCCATTATGTCATTACAATTATGTAGGGAGATTACCCGCTATTGCCCCTTTATGAAAACTTCAGTAGGCCCAAGAATTTTCTGCATGTCCCCAGGTAATAGACAGGTAATAGCTCTTAGAATAACTTTAAGGAGCCTTGATTCTGAAGTCAGAATATGCAGACCAAGATTTAATCAAAACGTCAAACTTTTTCAATATCCAATCTCTCCTCCCTCATCTTGAGAGCTGCATTTTTAAGGAAGATGATAGGTACTTCTTCCTTTTCCCTTCTGAGCTCTCTTTCCCTATTGTCCTGCACTTCCTAGATGTTTTCTGATCAGGTCAGAACAGGCAGAGGATGGAATGGAAAGAGGAAATGAAAGGTCATATTGACAGGGTACTGATGAGGGCTGACCACATGCTTGGGCCGGGAAGATGAGTAATAAGTCTTACTCCTTCTCTTCTCTTCCCTTCCCTTGTTGACACTTTCTTTGTTCTCAGGAGTTTCTTTCACCAATGGCTTTATTTGTATTGTTACTTTGATCCTAAAAGTCACATCCTATTCCAAGTAGAGAACACTTAGGGATCTTTTATTATTATTATTATATTTTTTATTATATTTTGTTAGTCACCATATAGTACATCCCTGTTTTTTGATGTAAAGTTCGATGATTCATTAGCTGTGTATAACACCCAGTGCACCATGCAATACGTGCCCTCCTTACTACCCATCACCAGCCTATCCCATTCCCCCACCCCCTCCCCTCTAAAGCCCTCAGTTTGTTCCCCAGAGTCCATATGAAGCATGAGAGACTATGGCCTCTGAGAACCCTTAGGGATCTTATGTTAACCTTCTTACTGCTGGGTTTCTTTACGTTCTTCCAGACAGCACCCAAGACAGTCATGTGCGTGGCCTTGTTCTCCCTCTGTCTCTCTCTCTCTGTGTCTGGCTGTCCCTTTATCTCCCCACTCTGGTCCATGAGAAATGAACAAGCATCCCTTGACCCAACAAATATTGGGAGCACAGGCAAGTTGCAGCAAACTACGTCTTGTCATGACAGGCTGATTTAGTGTTCTAGGTATCAGACTCAAGCCCTCCGTGTCTCCCAAATGCAGGGGATGCATTGCATGCTCTCCAGTTGGCCCATGGAAGCCTCTCGCTGGGGTTCCATGATGAAGAAGCAGCACCCTGTCCCTGCTGGAGGAGTGGGAGACACTGCAACCCCTCTTTACAAGGATATCTCCTTCCAAACCCTCCCTTTTTCCCTGTTCTCAATTCTTGTTTTATTTGAAGTCAGTGAGGGGATTCAAAAACCAGGTCACTACTTTCCAAACAATTTCTGTAAATGTTGCAGGTGGGCATCTCCCCGATATTCACTTTGGTGTATGACATCTCTTAAACTCACACCCAGGTCCAAACTGCAGTAGGAAGAGACTTCTTTTAACATCTTGATCCTGACACCAAGTTGAGGAGGGCTCAGTCCCTTCCAGGATCCAGGCTACTTTCTGATATTCTTTATTTTTACAAACTAGGAAGTGAGGCCCTGAGAGGTTAAGAAACTGCTCAAGGTCACCCAGCCATTAGACTGAAGAGCTGAAATTTGAACCCAAGACTCTGTCTCTAATCCTGGTGCTTTTAACCTCGTGGCCACGAGCAGTTTCTTAACCTCTCAGAGCCTCCATTTCCTAGTTTGCAAAACCTCTGCATCACGAGCAGAGTTTTTCCTTCCTGACTTTGAGGAAAGCACAGAAACACAGACTTTCCCCAATGGTATAAATGCTAGCTGTGTCCCACACTCCCATCGGGCACCGGGACCAACTGCTACAAGGTATCAATCACAGTGTCCCATGGCCAACTTGACCCCAGAGTCTTCAATACTTTGTTCCTCAGAGAGTGATCCAAGGACCAGCTTCAGTGTCTGAGAGCTTGTCTGAAATGTGTTCTCAGTGCCTCCCCATTAACATCCTTATGAGAATCTGCATTTAACAAGCACATTAAGATGGAAGAAACACTGGTCCCCACTATGACTCCAAGGAGACTTAAGGAACCTTCTAGCACATCTACAATCTACTTCCTACAATTTCTCAGGTGTCCTTTAAGAGACCTGGAGATTAGGCTACTCCCCATAATCTTCACCACATCTATTATTTTATCATAGCAGGTTATGATATTAATATATCTTTATCCTGAAATGTCACTTTGTTAATCTAATCTTTCAGTTTGCATAGTCTATCCTCTCAAAATAAATTCTGTTCTTTATCTTGAAGACTGTAAAATGAATCTCTAGATTAAAAATAAATCCCCAACTGGCTAGTTGATGTAGCCCAGCAGGGCAGGGAGCCCTAAGGCTAAGGAGTCAAGCCTAACTGAAACTAGAAAATGAGCTGGTTCTTCCGTTCTCATCGTCACAGCCTGGCTACCCCACCCTCTGTGTGTTTGTACCAGTGCGTCTCACACCCGTTTCCTACACTCATTTATTAAGTGAGTCAATAAGTGTTTAGTAAGCAACTACTGAATGCCAGGCACCGTGACAAGAGTAATAAATTAAAACATGGGTCACACACAGATTCCATAAGGAGCTTATATTCTAATTAAGAGGAAAAGACACATATACAAACATTGATCGTTTAAGGCAGAATATGAAATCTCTTGTATAAATCATCTCTTGATGGACTACATTTTGATACTACAACACAAACACTCAGTGGCTCCCCACAATTCTTGTCTGGAAGAGTCATTCCTAGGTCAGCTGCATTTCTGCTCTATGCTATTGACATTCCTGGAATCAGGCCGAAGGAGCAGCCCCTCCTGGGACATGTTGGCTGCACGGCCACCCCACGTGGAGCTCCTTAGAGCTACTCGCAGAGAAGCAGAGAGTCACTCCCTCTCACGTTCTGTGGGGCTGAGGAAGTGACTGGCCAAGTCCAATGCCAGTGTGACCAAGGAGGAGCCGCAGGGTTGGGCAACGGCTGTGAAGGCAGCAAGTATGTGGAAAATATAACACAATCCATCACGCATGTCATGAGAGAGGAAGAGATAGAGGTGCTTTGGGAATTTAGAAATGGGAAGAACACCGCTAACCAAGAGAAAAATGGAAGACCTCCCAAAGGGATCTTTTTGACACATGGGCCATGGTGAGGAGAAGGGTGAAGGGAGTAGGGCTGGCTTCCTGGAGCTGTGGAAGCAAAGACCTGGGAGCCATTACACAGATGGAGCAGAGAATGAGATGGGGGAAGGCAGCAACAAGAATAAAACTGAGGTACAGTTGTGGGAGGTCTTCAATTCCAGCTGATGGGATCTCACTGTGGAAGCAATAGGTGGACAATCAGGGCAGACGGTGATGTTTTATAAGCAGAGGAGACGGTTGGAGCCATGCTGCAGGTAGATTAGTCTGGTCTGAATGCAGCGCTTCTAGGATAGGTCATGGATTTCAGAGCCTTAGCTCTGTCCTCTTTCTCTCTCTCTCTCCTCCCCCACCCCCACCCCGTCTCTCCCTCTCTCTCTTGTCTGTGTCTCTGCCTCTCTTCTTTCTCTCTCTCTACTCTGTCTCTCTCTCATTCTTTCTCTTCCTTTCTTTCTTTTTCTCACACTTGCTCACTTTCTAAGACCAGCCCAAATATTCCATCATTTGTCCCTGAAGGCTGATCTGACCCTCTAAGGAAAAACTGATTGAGTTTTTTATAACCATGGTCCTTTTACATTTACCTTTTATCCTTAAGTTGTGCAAGGGTGTACATGTGTGTATGTGTGTTTCCCTTACAAAAACATGAGTTCTTGAAGACAGAAGTCTTGTCTTCATTTTTGTGTCTTCAATTCCCAGTCAGGGCTGCATATCTCTTATTTATTGAAAGCACAGGTTGAATGAGGAAAGATACAAAGGCCTAGTTTGAAAATTACTGTAATAGGTTATTAATAGACTGAACACGAGAATGGAAGATTCAAATGAAACATATGGATAGCATTAATATATTTGTGTATGTGCTTTTTACTTCCATTCTGAGATTTATTTATATTTTCATATGCTGCCCTTTGTATTCCAATGTAACAGCATACAAGTGAAGCCAGATCCTTAAGTCTGGACATCATGTGCTTAATCCAAGATTAACTGACAAGTCCTGTGGGAGCAAAATGCTCCAGTGAACAGAAATCCATTTCTCTGATTCAATCTTATGTGCAACCAGTATAGAAGGGGTCAAGGCAGAAGCTCAAATAGGGACGTTCTAAATCCTAAGACCCACTTTAATATCCACAAGGTCAATCAGCCATGAATATTTTCTTGCCTGAAATTCTCCCAGCTATCATAGATTGTCCACTAATGGTATTTCTCCAAGGCCTTCTGGATTTTGCATTTCTCTGCTTCATTAGGAATGGAAACCTATCTGATCTCAGAAAGCGCTTGAGTGGTGAGGTTCAAGGGAAGAAAATAAGTCTGTACTCCTTAGAAAGGATACTAGAGGTGACTTTATTTTTCAACAGCCTCTCTGAACAGGAATGGTGCAGATTCTAGAAGTCCAAGTCCTACCTTTAGGCCCAAATGAGGGTTACTAGAGAATGGCTGCCCAACTGGCACAGCACAGACGTTGGTTTACGTAATCATCAGTAAACACCCATGACCTTTGCATGAGCAGGTGTTCATTTCCTGGGGCTCCCGAAACAAACGACCAAAACCTGGATGGCCCCAAACAACAGAAAGGCATTCTTTTTTTTTTTTAATAATATTTTTTATTATATTATGTTAGTCGCCATACAGTACATCCCTAGTTTTTGATGTAAATTTCCATGATTCATTATTTGCATATAACACCCAGTGCACCATGCAGTACGTGCCCTCCTTAATACCCATCACCGGCCTATCCCATTCCCCCCCCCCCCTCCCCTCTAAAGCCCTCAGTTTGTTTCCCAGAGTCCATAGTCTTTCATGGTTCATTCCCCTTCTGTTTACTCCCCCCCCCTCCCCTTTCTTCTTCCCTTTCTCTTTCAATTCTGCAGACTAGAAGTCTGAGACTAAGGAGTCAGCAGGGCCATGGTCTCTCTCAGGACTCTAGGGAAGGATCCTTCCTTGCCTCTTCTGGTGGTTGCCTGCAGTCCTTGCCATTCATTCCTTGGCTTATGATAGAAGCAGATGTCTATCTTCAACCTCGGTCTCCAGCCTCCCATGTCCATCTTCCCTTCCCATCTGTGTCTCTGTTTTCTCTTATGAGAACAATAGTCACACTGGATTCAGTACCCACGCTGATGCACTATAACATCCTTTTAACTTGATTACATCTGCAGAGACCCTATTTCCAAATAAGGTCATAGTCACAAGTTTGAAGGTAGATATGAATTTGGGGGGACGCCATTTAACCCAATGGAGTAAGTCTTTGAAGGAAGAACTGAAGTACAGGGAGGTGATCGTCGGGTTCTTTGTTCTCCAATAAAACTGAAAGCCAGCCTTATTAAGTCTGGCACACAAGGGGCTGGAGAGCTGAAATAACGTGACCATTTTGACGATGCCAAGGAAAAGTAATAATAGTCGAATGCACATTGTCAAGCACTGTCCTAGAATTTATCCCTGGGCTCTTTGTCTATCCACGAATTCCTGCCCTGTTTTATGCAAAAAGGATTTGAGACAGTCATTCATAGAGATGACAAGGATTTTCATATTCTTCAAAGAATAATATTCCTCAAGGAAACCAGCATTCACTAGTAGATACTAGGTGCCCAGCAGAATTCTCGATGTCTTGCTCATGTTATCTCATTGAATTATATCAGTCAAGACAAGTATGAGTTAGTTCCCCCGTAAAACAGGTAAAGAAACTGAACTAAACAAATGGTCTCCTTTTCCCAAGATGAGTCATGCACGTATTTAATTACTTTTGGCATTCAGATAGAAGTAAACATAAAACTTTATTTAAAAATTCATTTATAATATTTTCTGCAAAATAGTATCTAAAGTCACTCCTTCTATGGAAGATAGATCCAGATATTCATATTGTGTTTGGGTCACACATACTTTAGGGCAAAAATTCTCTTACTCTTCTTTGTAATGTCCACGATATCTCAGTACACAGAGAGTGCACAGATGGCCTCTGACGGTGAAATTGTAAATTATTTTCATCAATCCTCAAAGCAGAATGCACACTTTAATCCCAAATAAGCTGGAAAAGACTATTGGAAGTCAGAAAAATGCCAACTCTGCTCTGAAATCTGCCACGTAACGATTATGGCATTTGGGCAAACTCCATTCTCTTGTTTTCAACTCTCTCGCTTGTAAAACAAGCACTGTCCTGTTCTATCGAGGACCCTTTCACCTTACTGTCTTATGATAGTAAGCATTTTCAAGTCATAATATCTTTCTTAAGCTTCCATGCAACATGCCATAGTTAGTGAGAAACACATCTCACAGCATTTTAAATTCAAATTCTTATTTGACCACAGTCTGATTTCTTTCAGACCCATGTTAATTTGTGGGAACGCATGGCACCATATTGAGAAGAGACGAAGTATGTATTATCTCAGTGCCATCTATCAATATATATATCTTCACTCTGGATACTTATTTTCTTCTGAATATTGTCTTCCTAGATATTTAAAATTTTGAACCTGTGCATACCTGAAGAGAAGGTGCTCGCCAAAGGGTATTTTTTGCTCCTCGTGGGTAAAGTCATTCTCCTAGCCTGCCAATAAGATCTCCTCCCTTTGGAGGAAAACCTCGGGTCCATGTGTTTGGCAGATAATGAAAGCAAGCTCTGTTTACAGGTTTTTCTCTTGACCCAGTAAAATCAGAAAAAGAAAAAGAACACATTAGTGACTTTCCTCTCTGCAGGGATTTTTCAACCTTAAGTACGTGGACATGATGTCTCCTGAAAATGAGTACTTTGGATTCATGTTGGCAAGCATGCCAGTAAACAGCAGAACTGGGGAATACGCCTTTAATAAGGCTGTCTTTTGTTTGCAGCCTTGGAATTGACCTGCTTTTTAGATGTAGGATAAGATTTTTACAAGGGCTGAGGTTGCAAGGGGTAAACTTTACCTAGAGAGCCTGAAAAATCATTGCTCACTGATAAGGAGATGTGTGGACTCCCTTGTCTTGCCTTAAGATTATCAGGTAGCATTTTAGAGCGTCTGTATTCACTTATTACAGACCTTGAATCTGAGCCTTCGGCATCTTTGGCCAACTGGAAATCCCAACAGAAATGTTACCATATTTACAATGCCTGGATTTAAGCAACTCAAAACAGACTATCAATTTTCTAACAGCAATTTTAAATAGATCCCATGGATTTTTATAAAAATAAAAATTTTGACTACCTAATTATCTAATATTTATGTCTTAGCTTCAAGTGCATGCCTTTGGGCAAATATACTGCCCAAGTAATTACTTCAAAGTATGTTTTGGATTGAAAACTAAATATTTGAAGGAAAGAAACGATCTCATCTGCGTTGAAACAGGTTTCTCAGGGGTTAGGATGTGGTTGTTACTGAAAAAGAAAAAAGGTCCAATGATGATAAGCCTTCAGACTGGAAGAGAAGTTTTGGACTGACAATGTAATACACCGACACTTGTTTCTAATGAATAGGATGTGTCAGTTACAGAAAGTGTTTCATCATTTAAGGACCCCAGCGTCTCAGGCGAAGCCATGAATGGACTATGATAGAAAATAATAGTAAGTTTTGAACGTGAAATCTGAAAGTTGGGATACTATACTTGATTCCACAAATAATTTAAGAATAAAGTAATTTTTAAAACCAATGAAAATATGGAGGCCGCAATCCCCACGTTGAGGAAAAGAAGAATCAAAAGAACAAACAGTGGATTAGTTAGTTGGTAGAGTGACCATTTGGGGAATTACTAGTTTGCGGTAGGTAGCCCTGCTAGCTAGACACCATCCAGGCACCTGCTCAGCCGTATTTTCTGTCCCATGATTTGCCCTATCCATCCATAGCACTGGGCTTCTACCAGCCTCTTTTGGCCATATGTCTTAGGGAACTAGATTTACAACTTTTCCTTGAATTCCAAGAAGGGCCTTGATATCCTGCCAATAAAAGTATGTGTAAACTAGCTCATCAGAATCGGTTTCCAATACTTTCAATAAAAAGAAATTGGACAGGAAAGGCAGCTATCAGCGTGAATCAATTGCAGGCTGGGTTATGTCTGCTCTGTTGTCAATCAGCGGTCATGGTGGGGACGTCCTTCTGCCCCTTGTGACGAGCAGCTTCCTCACAGCGCTGGCACTTCTCTTCCAGGAACAGAAACTCACTCCGGAAGGCGGAGTGCTCCCACAGAGGACTCATCAGTGGTGACACCTGTCTTTTGAGAAAGACGCGGTCCTAGAATCAACAGAGTGAGAGCGAGGATGCAAGGTACTCTTTCCTAAGCTCAGCAGTGATGGCACCGGACTCAAAACGCCTTCTTCGCTCCGGGTCCGCGGTTCTCGTGTTGGTCACCACATTCTATGGATAATGGGCAGTTCAGATCAGTACCACTTGGAACTCATTTGGAATTTATGGCTTCCCCCAACTCCTGTTTTCTGGATTCAGATTCAATTTATGGCTTGGAACACAGTGTTTCCTACAGGAAAAACTTTGAAATGTGCAGAAGAAAAAAGGGCTCTTGGAGAATATTAAATATCTTACAAAACATCATGCTGTTGAGTAAATGAGAGTGTAAATGAATCCAGATAAAAAGTATTGTGTTTCCACTGAAATACTCAGGGGCTTAAGAGTTAAGGGAACAAGTTTTGTGGGGAAATGTGTTTTAGGTTATGCCAAATGTGAAACGCGTGCAAAAGCGTTTGAGATGTTTTCCCTCGATTAAGATGCCGCCACATTTCTCCCTCCCGGTAATTAGTAAATTAGACAAGCAGAATTTATGTGTAAATTCAATGCAACTCATCAGCATGAATAATGATCTCAAACTACAAACTGCAATTAAATACAGAATATCAGCAGAGTTGCCCTGGAGTAAATTCCAGACTCTAAAGAAGTTGTGAATTAGGCCATGAAGAAAAGGAGGAAGGAATGGGCTTGTGCATTTTGATTTCATTTTTAATGTGGCTTTTAAATTATTTGGAATTCAGTCATTTTAGGAACGCCAGTGGGAGAATAAAACCAAACGAACTATTTTAAGTGGGAACACAGGTTAAATTCTCATCCTCTGTAATTCCAGGAGGGGGCAAAAGCCATTGGACTTTGGTGCAGCACAAAGCAGGATGGGCGGGTGTTGAGTAACGCGCACAGGCCGGCCCTCCCTCGGCCTCCTCTTTGACGCTAGGGAGCACAGCGCATTCTTTGGTATCTGGTTTTCTTTTCTATGTCATTACACTGAGCCCTATTGCCCAGTGCGTAGAAGGAAGTAACAGCAAGCTAGTTCTCACTCTCTCCTCAACTAACATGAACAGAAATCTCTGTAGCAGACGCGGGGTGTCTGCTATGCAGATCCAGCAACACGCAGCCACGTTGTCTGTCTTCCAGAAGGTGATGATGTCAGCAAACGGAGAAGACAAACCCAACAGAAGACAGGTCTGAAGGTATCAAAACAGAGAAAGAAAACACCATGAGGGGTTGGTATGAAAAAAAAAACACTTATCTATTTTACTTCTTTGATGAACCTTCACAAAGAACTCAAGAACCTTCTCAAAGAACTTTTATCTGATACTTTTCTTTTTCTGAATTCCTCATTTCCTTGCCACCAAAATAAGCATGTGTCACCCATTCACTGTCAGGTTCCATGGAGAGGCTTTTGGCCTCTACACATGCTGGTCCCAGTTGAAGCTTCTTGGCTGTGATGTGAATTTCAAGTCTTCCTCTTTGAAACCCCGTCTATTGTTTGTACATCATAATATGTAATAATTGTTTAGTATTTTTTTTAAATAAAGCAAAGGGCTATTGTGAAACTTATTCACTGAGGTTCATAAATTGTTTTATTAAGTTAAATGCATAGTCTACCATGTAATAAATTCACATTTCGAGAAGACTATTGGGGAGGATTCTCTCAAAGAAAGATGGATTTTGCCCATGCAAAGTCAACTTAGTTCTATGGGGATCTGAACAGAATTGTGCGTGCTTTTATTTGGCTGGTAAAGATAATCCCAGTTCAAATCAATCGGCGAAGCAGGGTGATTCTCCTGGGAAGACAAACCTTTAATGAAAATCATACCCCTCACATTTTCATTTTGGCAAACACCAACTATGACCATAATTTACTTGCAGTGTTTCCAAGCAAACCACAATTCTAGGGAGGGAATTGCCATGCAGGGAGGAGGTCCCCAAGAAGGCTTCGGAGGAGCACAGACTTCGCAGTTGGCCCATCTTGCTCCAAGTTCTTATTCTAAACATAATGTACTTATTTAGTCAGAGGGGTGGGTAAAGTCAAAACGAGACCAATTTTAGTCTAATACCATCAGCAAGAAGAAAGAGGTCCTGAGATCATGTGGGTGGGCTTCCAAATTGCCTTTTCAAATTGTTTCCCTGACACATGGCTGGAGTCCAAGTGAATACGCTTGGGGGAGGTATCAAAATAACACTTCCCAAAAGCTCCCAAATGGGGCCTATTTCTGGGGCATTCTGAAATGCTGTAGCTGCCACAAATTACAAAGACACTGTGCTTCTGAGAGTCGGTGTGAAAATAGAACATCAACCTTAATATGAATTGTTGGGGGCTGAGAAAAGTGCAATGAGATAGAAGCGACTCGTCCCAAGGCAGAAGGTGCCTTCTAACTCGACACTCCGGGTAAGTTTACGCACCCTTGGGAAGAAATCCCTCTGGAGTGGAAAGAGCAGAGAGATGCCATTTCTTTGAAACTGGGCAACTCTTTTGAGCTCATATTTCAGTGTGAGTTTGTATGTCATGTTGGAGCGAGTCGTATCTTTATTTTTCATAATCCCTTCGAGAACGATCGCTACTTAGCACTTCGGCAGTGTGTCATTTCTTTCTTCTTGGAGCATCTCGCACGTGCCAGACGTTGTGCTCGGCAGTGGGATTGCGACGATAATGAAGATACTGTCCCCGACCTCAAGGAGCTTATTGTCTAATGGAGTAAACAGATGGCCCCCAGATGACTATTCCAAACTCTGAGTGCCGCTAAGCAGCGTTTCTCAACCTCGGCCCTCCTGATATCCGGGTCAGATATTTCTTTGTTGTAAGGGACCACCCTGGGTAGTGGGGAATGTTCAGCAACTTCCCTGACCCTCACGCGGCATATGCCAGGGGCATACCCCCAGTGTGCCAAGCAAAACTGTCTCCAGACATTGTCCAATGTTCCTGGGAGGCGAAATCATGCCTGCACGTGAACCGAGGTGTCAAAAGCACAGTCAGAGAATTGTGGACGCACGGAGAATAGAGTCCTTCCCCCTTGGGAAGTCAGAGAAATGATGTTGGAGTTGAGTTTTGGAGTTTATTCCTTCAACAAATATACCGAGCACCTACTGCTGAGTGCTTGCTTATGCATGAAGGTAAATAGGCGCTTCCTTAGTGGTGGGAAGTGTATGTACATGGAACAGCACAATGTGCTCGGGGAACTGTCAAGCATTTGATATTTTGACCTGAAGCATGTGGGATGGGCAGCAGGAAAACGAAGCCAGAGAGCTAGAGATGACCAATTGTAAGAAAAGGCTTGGGCCTCCCGCCAGGGAATTAGGAGTTTGGAATTTACCCCGTGGGTGTTGAGAGGCTACAGAAAGATTTTAAGCAAGAGATTTTTATGCTCGAATCACACGGACTGGGTGTACAGTTGGCAAAACAGCCTTCTGAAAAGTCAAACATCCTGTCAACTCCTGTCTGCCCCACAACAAATGACTGTTGCGTCTGGGCCTCCTCGCTGAATGAATCCCACAGATGATGGCTCAGCGCTGAGTTCCCTGAGCTTACAGCTCCTTAAGGAAAATTCATCTCTGCCCCTTTCTCTGGAAGGTTTGCCTTTACAATAGCTGTGAGGTAAGAGATCACTGCCGTGTACGCCAGCAGCTGGAAGAGAAGAAGACAGAGACGGAGGAAAAATCTAAATGGATAAAGCGATTTGCCGAGCTCTGTTTTCCCGATGCCCCGATTTCTGACTTGCAGCATATAAATTTTTCTTTTCGAAAAAGAAACTCGGCCCCTTGGATCTAGGTGGTTTGTGGCAGCCTGCCAGGCTCCCAGATTAAGTGAAAGTCATTACGAAATGTTTTACACACATAGGAAGAACAGGGCTGGTTTGGTAGTAGTTTGGCCCCCCAACATTAATTCTCATTATCTCAAAATGCAAACATGCTCAAATTTCCAGCAGATGACATTGCTTTCTCCTTGATATCAGACATAAAAGAAAGAAAAATAAACACGGGACAGTGACAGCATGAAGCTGCTAGTCATTTTTCTTTAATATTTCAAATTCAATTCCAGACCAGATTCTTTGTTTTGTCCTGGAGATTAGGATAGGAAGATTGCTGTTTTGGTCTGATGAAAGCCTTTCCTTTCCAGTTAGCTTAATTAAGGGGAAAAGAGAGGGAGCCAGGAGCAAAAGAGTCTGGTTTAGATCAGGGTGAGACTCTTCATTTTTTTTACAAACACACCACAGATTTTTTGTTGTTTTCAACGTTTTTCTGGTTCTTGGTAGAAAGTCCAGTACCGTTTTCAAAATAAACTAACCCCCTGGGTCCAGTGACTGGGCACTTTTGGTAAATGTTTGGTTTTTCTCCTGCCGGTAGACTGGAGTCGGTAGGTTCCAACATGGTCTCATACACCTGCTTGATGATGGGTAATCACTACGGCACCCTCGTCCTCACAGTCCATAAGTATTACCAGCAATGCGCAATTAGACCATTTATCCGAACGCTCCTAACACCGTTTGAAAAATCACTTACTGTGTAAATTCTATCTACTGTGGAGACTATGCTATAGTAAGTTCGTAACCTGGTCTCTAAAATCCCACCTTAATTCTGGCTCTCATCACCTCTCGTTGCTAGGTAGTATGCTGTTTACTGTGCACAGAATAAAACATGTTCTGTGTGTTCATGTTATCCTTGTATTTAGGGTAACTAGCTCATCCGCATTCTTGTGGGACTTTCCTGGTTGCCTGAGTCTTTTCTGATTTTAGCACCGAAAGTCCCTCATCCTGGGAAATCCCTCAGTCCCTTGTAAACCAGGATAGTCAGTCACCCTATTATACATGACATTGTGAATTATAATTTGTAGGGAGAGGATGATGGTATACTAAGTGTACTAAAGATCCATCTCCAGAGACTAAGCATGATCCCTCTTTGACATTAGATAGAACAGTTATTTTGCGGTTTTTAATTTTCCGCTATTTGCGCACTTAGTGAAACTGACACCCCATCCAGTCAATGTTAGGCCTGATGAAAGTTTCCATTCACTACTAATACTAGACAACAAGCAACACACTGAGATCAAGGCAATCGTAGACCTCTTACCTCTGATGTTTTGCCAATACAATGGAAGTGTTCTTTTCTCATGAATAGTTTTCATCCAATTCCATAAGCCCACATGGGGTACCATAGTGCCATAGTGGGTGTTGCAGCAGTGAACTTGCCATCGGAATGAGGAAAAAGCCACTATCAATTCAGAGATGGTATGTTATGAATACATACATTACATAGTTGGTGTTTGAGAAGGGCTAATTAATCACATCTGTCTCTTTTCTAATTATTCATTTTTTCAAATATTTATTGAGTACCTGGTCTGGGCAAGATGGGGAGGATCAGAGAAATTACTCGTTACTTTCTTCCTCAGGGAGATCCATGATACTGCCTAATTCTTGACATTGACGATCAGAGGAATCAGGTGGGGTTTTCTTCTTTTCTTTTGAGTTTATGTTTGTATATGTAGTGAAATGATTACTACAGTAAGTTAGTTAACATCTTGTCACTATACGTAGTTACAAAAGTTTTTTTCTTTTAAGATCTACACTTAGCAATTTTCAAATATGCAATATGTTACTAATAATGATAGTCGCCTCGCTGTGCATTACATCCCCATGACTTATTTCTCTTATCACTGGAATTTTGTTACCTTTTGATCCCTCCCCCCCTTTCACTCACCTTCCTGTGTCTGACAACCACCAATCCATTCTCTGAATCTATGATCTTGTTTCTCCCCCCTTGGATTCTACATTTGAGTGAGATTGTATGGTTTTTGTCTTGATTTATTTCACTTAGCATAAGGCCCTCAAGGTCCATCCATGATGTCACAGGTGGCAAGATTCTTTTTTATGGTTGAATAATATTCCCCACTACACATATAACACATTTTCTTTACGCATTCATCTACTGAAGGACACTTAGATTGTTTCCACATCTTGACTTTTATAAATGACATTGCAATGAACATGGGGTGCAGATCTCTTCAGGTGCCTTTTTTTCCCCCTGAACTTGAATAAATATCCTAGTAGAATTGAAAACTGTGTTCATACCTTCTAATAATCTAAGGAAAAATTGTAAAAGAAAACAATGGGTGGGGGGGAGTAGGAGATACAGGCTTCCGGTTATGGAATGAAGAAGTCAGGGGGATGAAAGCTACAGCACAGGCAATAGAGTCAGTGGCACTGTAACAGTGTCGTATGGGGACAGATGGTAGCTACGCTTGCCGGGAGCACAGCATAAAGTATACACATGTACAATCATTATCTTTTACACCTGAAATGAATGTAACATTGTGTGTCAACTACCTTCAATAAAAAAAAGAAAACAATGTATACAAGAGCTGGAAACAAAAGAAGCAGCACAGAAACCTTAAAGCAGAAAGGAAAAACATGGGGAAGTAAATGGAAGTGGTAGGAGGACGGTGTTCTTCTGTGACCATAAATGAAGGCTGAAAATACGACCGTATTTCTCATATTACAGACACATTGAAAATAAATATAAAGAAGGTTTTTCAAAGAAATCAACTGTATTGATATATAGTTTGTATACAGTAAAAGGCACTGGTTTTAGGTGCAAATTTCAATGAGTTTTGACAGACTTATACAACACACCAGCATTACCACAAGCGAGAGAGAGAACATATCCGTGATCTCAGAAAGTGCCCCTTCCCAGTCGATTTCCCATTCTCCCACCGCTGGCATAATTCTGTTGAATTTTATGCTAATAATTTTGAAAGTCTAAACTGGAGAAATAATTTTCTAAGTCTATAATTACTAAAATAATTGGGTCAGAAATAAGTAAGAAAACTAAATAAACCAAAAACTGTGGAATACATTTTAAAAGTTGGCAAACAAGATCAGATAATTTCAAGAAACATATCATTTCCAGGCTGTTTGAACTATTATAATGCATAGAAAAGGGTGAAAGTGTTCCCAATTTATTTTCTCAAGTTCATAGTAAAATCTGAAAATGGTATAAAAAGGCAGAGAAAGGAGAGACAGAGACTAAGACTAGATGCCCATCCCATTTGTCAATTAAATGTAAAAATTCTAAATCGAATCATAGCCATTTGATTTCAACAGTATATTAAATGAATAATGCAGAGTGATCTAGGACGTTTAATTCCAGGAATTAAAAAAGTTATTTAATATTAGTAAATCTGTTAGTGTAATATCTTTATCAATTTGTCACTTTTACCCCCCAAAATCTATTAACTCAATGCAATTTAAATAAAATACAAAAGGAATATTTTTTTTCTTGGAATTTGACAAGTGAATTCTCAAATCAATCTGGAAGAACAAATGAGCAGGGTGGCTCAGACACTCTTGATTTCAGCCCAGGTCATGATCTCAGGGTGGTGAGATCGAGCCCTTTGTTGGGCTCTGCGATGGTCATGGAGCCTGCTTAGGGTTTTCTCTCTCTCTCCCTCTGCCCCTCCCCCTCTCTAAACAAATTTAAAAAATAAAATAAACATAAAAATAAAACCCAAATGAGCATAGATAGCAAAGAAAATATTGGGGAATGTGATCTAAAATATGAGGCTGTAGTAAGGAGAATATTTAGCCCTGGTACCAGAATATACAATTCCCTGTGATAGGACTGAATGTCCCAAAGGAGATCAACCAATATTGAGAAATGAATATACTGAGTTAAGGCCCCAAGATTGGGAGTTGTTATTCTAGTAACTAGTTAGTGTTTGCTAACTACTAGTTAGTGTTATCCTAACTACTATGCCATATAAATAGTTCGATACTTAGAAAAATATAAGAAGCAATCTACTTCACTATAGTGATTTAGCTGTTAAATCAAAATTTGACAATGTAATGGAGAGAAGGAAACATGAACTTTCCTTTGTAAACACAGACAGTACATAATTGTCTTACGTAATTTTCAACATTTTAATCAAAACTCAATTAATTAAACAACAACCAACAAATAAGTGTGTGAGCAAGTTGAATTTATTATAAGAATGCAAGAACAGTTTTGGGTTAGAAACTCCAAATGTTAGCACAGTAAATGCAAGAAGGAAATCTTACTAGCATTGTAGGAGATCCTGAAAAAAAAAAGATTCCTTAGCATTCAACACCCATTTCTCATATTCAAACAAAACCAGCAAAACCTGTACCAAGTGGATATTTCCATAACATAAGAATGAATATGAATAATTAAACCAACAGCCAATATCATATCCATGCTGGAATGTGAGAATTCAGGAACAAGACAAAAAAGCCCATCCTTTCTTATTTTATTTAATATTGCTCTGAAGTCCTGGCTATGAAAATGAACAAGAAATGGACACTAACATGTAAGTCTTGGGAAGGAGGAAGAAAAAAAATTCCTTGTACTTAAGGTTGTACATCCAGAAACCCTAAGATCAATGGAAAATTTATTAGAAAACAATGTATAAGAAAAAAAACCCCAGCACAAATAGCTGTTATATCTTGCCCAGTAACTTTCAGACCTAGATTGGAATTTGAGGACACAAGATGCTTCTACACGTGCCTGCAGAAAATGAAATAAGAAACCAGAATAATTTAATAAAAAGTTTCCTTTGACTGAATCTCATCTCTCTTTCCAGCCTGTACATCTTAATTCTATTCTATTCTATTCTATTCTATTCTATTCTATTCTATTCTATTTCTATTCCCTCTCTCTCTCTCTCTCTCTCTCTCTTTCACACACACACACAGCCCTTGAACACCTGCTAGATAGGAGAAAAAAATTTTCTATAGTTTTCTTTTCCTTGTGGAGAAGAGTAAAGGCGGAAACCTGTCTAATATTTGTATTTGAATGGAAATACTGTAAAGGGGGAGAGGGAAGCTCATTCCGAAGCTTCATTTAGTGGACTTTCCTATTTTTAGGGATGGATCGCTTTTAACATGTAGCAGATCACTCTTCTGAGTGTGATCCCAGGAAAGGGCGTGGTGACCTTGAGGAGAAACAGTGCAAAGACAGACTCGGAGTCTGACTTGGTCGGAGAACAAAAGACTTAGCACAAAGGGAGAAGAGATATTTTGGAGCAATTGACCAGACTCCAGGCAAGAGGAAAAGGGAGGGAGTGGGTCCCACAACACAGTGGGAAGTCAGGTGGGTCAAGGAAAGAAGCTAAGCTCCTAGCCCATTTCCCTTCTCTCTTTCACAGTGAGGCAGTCTCGAAGGTTATCCTCACAAGTGTCTTTCTCACCTCCACTTCCACCTTCAAAGAATTCCAATCTCCCTTCCTCTCCAAATACATCTCTGATCCGCCTTTGTCCAGAGTAAATATATTCATATCTCCAAACACAACGGTAATTTTCTGCCATTATATCTGACCTCTCTGCAGCATTCAAGACCATGAACAATGCAGTTGGCTACTCACGCTTTCTGGCAAATCTTTCTTGCCTGACTTCTCTGCTTTTCTCTCTGTTTCACTGCCCGTTCCCTCTTGGCACAGTTTGCGGGGCATTGAGAATCCCTGATGTACAAAGTATCTGGAGTTATAGTAAAAATTATAGGAAATAATAAACTTAAAAAGGAGGTGGCATTATATGTAGAGAGAGGGGCTCAGGTAGTGATCTAAAGTGACCCTAGACTTCAGATTGGACAAAGGTTATTTCACAAGAAAGTATGCTTTAAGTAGAGTTTGATTTAAATGGTAGAGATGCTAAATTCTATAGCATTCCTCACTGGAGTGGTCTGTGTTCTTATCTGCATGAGAGAAAGGGGCAGATGGAATATGGTCCAATATCTACCGTGCATCATCGTTTGGGTGAAATGCAGCAGATGGAAGGGAAAAAGTGCTCCCCAGAAGGACGGTGGGAGTTCCATGCTGCCTCATGTTGTCTTACCAGACGCACCTAAAGCCAACAGATCAACAGTTTATTTTTGCTCCGCCACAGACTTTGAGTTCTTGTAATCCAATGGACACACAGATAAGTGTCCTTCCCTGCCCCCACCATGCCACACTGCTGTGACCCTGTCAACCCCTTTCTCCTCCTTCTTCCAGGGTCCAAGAGTCTGTTTTCTTATTCAGCTAAAACATTTCTCCAAGAACTATTCAGTGTGGCCACATGGGGACACTTGAGGGCTCAGGAGGCTCAGGTAGCCTCACAGCCTTCCGTGTGGTCAGTTCCTGAAGGTTCTATGCTAGGTGTTGTGAAGAAACCAAAGTGGTACAGAAACAACCCTTCTCCTGGAGAATATAACTGCGTAACTGGGGGAGACCCGACAAATATCAATGAAAAGGAGAATAGCAATGCAAAGATACGTCAGTGAAAGTTCATAGGCTGTGAGCGTCCAGGGCAGAGGGACGAGCAGGGGAGCCATGTGGACGGAGGGGATCGTGGAAGGCTCCACTGAAAGATGGGGCTTGAGCTGGACTTGGAGGGGTCCATAGGATTTATACACATCGTGAGAAAGGAGAAGGTGCAGGTGACAAGGACAGAGGCTGGGCTGACTGCTGCTTCCACATCTATCCAAACAGCTTCTCTCCTCATCATATTGGCCACACTCAGCCACCTTCATTTCCTGGAGAGAAGCCTCATGGCTCACTCCACACGAGATCCAAATGTCAACACTATGGAATCACGGAGGGGGTAAGTCCAAGAGTGGCCTGTAGCCGGTCTCCTCACCATGATAAAACTGGATTTCCCTTCCCTAATTTGCTTTTTTTTTTTTTCCCTCTTATAACTTCTCTTGGTGTGACTACTGCTATGTCCGCTCTGTAACACTGTTTTGGTGGAAGACACATGGTTCATATTAGAACTATTCAGAAGAACCCTCTGTTTGTCACTGCTCTGGAACCCCAAATATGTTTTTATAAGCTTGTATATAAGATGGGATTACAAAGTTTAAAGCAAAAGAGAAAGCTACAAATAATTAACCACTGACACGGCATGGGTAATACCCAATCAGAAGGGACTGCAGCTGGTAGTGACACACACCGGCTGCATATTGGAACCGTCAGGGAGGACGCAGTTAAGCCCCAGCTTCCACTCTGATTCTGCAAAGAAGCAGCGTCAGATGCTGGTTGTTGGGGATGCCATAGCCGTACACGTCAGTCTGTAAAAAAAGAAAATGCAGCCAAGTACATTTGAAGATCTAATGCCTTTATTAAATAATTCATGAATTGGGCAGCACAGTATCTAGCGAATAGAAAGGAGCTCCAAGGAGTTGGACAAAATGGAAGGTCTTTATAGGAAGGAGGGTGGGGCGAGAAGTTATTAGAAAAAGAGAAGGTTGTTTCAGACGAGGTCACTTTCCCTGAAAGGGGAGGGCAGGGGGTCTTACTAGGTGGATGACCTCATCTTCCTTTGAGGGATGGAGAGGGCCCATGTGACAGATTACCTCATTGGCGCTGACCAGAAAATTCCTGACTGACTGATTAAGACTACAGTTCGTGGAAGGGGTGCTGACACTGCAATTAGTTTAGATATTGAGTGTGGTGACACAGCCTAGCATAAGTGACTCCATTTTGGACCTGTGGTTTTTCTTTTCGACAGCACCATTGGAGACGGGTTCCCCCAGAGCACTCAGAACATTTGCTACCCCAGCTCTTGCTCCTGAAGTTAATTTCTTGTCTGCAGCCTTTCAGTTTGTCTAGACATCTCAACGCCCAGTTAACACTCGACACCGTGTCCAGTTTCCCCTCTAGAGCACAGCAAGAGCTGTTAAAACTATTCTCTTCACTTCTCTTAGGATGGCCTGGAATGGAAACTCCAGCCCCCTCTTCAATTGTCTACACATCATTTCCACGGGCGGCTCCACTTACAGTGACCCCATCCCCAAAGACCTCCTTCCACACACATTCCCCACTTTTGCCACCATCCAGTTCCACAGGCTCTTCCACTGATGTGTATGTGTGTATCTAAGAACTTCCCCAAGATGGCTTCTTATCAGGAATTGAGCCAATTGGGTCTGGGATTCTCCACATTCCTGTTAATGTCACTATTCCAGGGTTACCATAAGGGGTTGAAATTCTAGAGTCCCCTTCTCCAGACTTCCCTCCCTACCTCGTTTCACCCTACCCCGTAGGTGCACGCACACTGGGAAACTTTGCTTTCCAGGTACTCACAGTCCTAATTAAATTTCTTCCTATGGGAATGCAATAACCAAGTCCGCTCAGAGCGATTGCTTCATGGGGGTGAGAAAATACCTTTGAGCTAATTCAAGCCTTGAACTGAAACCACACATTGTCGTATTGAAGTTAGTTTACAGCTTGCCAAAGGCTACTTCCAGGTTCAAGGAAGAATGCTTTTAAAGTACCATGAAAAAGTTCATAAGACTTCTTGAACATCAAATAAGTCTTACAACACAAGGTTCTGAGGAGTTACTGTAATCGCAAATGAACCAGCAACAGAGGGACTAAATTTCTTTTACAATACACAAGGGATTAAAAATTTAGAGAAAACAGTGATTGGCAAAATACAATTTGGGGCTTGCCAAAGGCCAGCCATTCGGAAAAATTGTATGTAATATGTGCCGCAATCGAAGTGTAGCCAGGTCAGCTGCAGGATGCTCTTTGGAAATCCAGGGCTGAGTGGCAGATGCAAGTGGGGCCGGCCTATAATGCAGAAATTCTAGAACATGTTGGAAACCAAGAAGCAGGGGAGGGAAAGGAAAGAGGTGGAGAGGGTGGGATAGAGCAGAGGAATGCTTTAGAGAAGGCCCCAGCGGAAAGCGTGACGGAGGCAGCCCTTTGTAGACGCATGGGGAGAGTAGAAGCCCACCTCCCCAGCCCACAGTGCCCCCCACCTGCCAGGTGTGAGAAGGATCTTGTTCCTTGAAAGGGTCTCCTAGTCTAGAGCCTACAGGTGGGCTGGGCTTGCAGACGTGTGTGTAAATGCAGTGACGGATTATAAGATGTTTGGGGGGAGGCCAGCCTTAAAAAGTGGATAAAATAATTTCTATTTGTATGTATTTCATGCATTTTTGAATAAAAATGAATTCAGACAAAATGAACGTCAGATAGGAGCTATGGAAAAAAATGTTTTGTTTCAAGCTTTTCTCCAAGTCAAAACACACACACACGCGCGTGCGCGCACACACAATTTTTGGAAGCAAGATTTACAGGAAGAAGAAAGCATTGAATTTTATCGAAGATATTAGCACCAAGGGGGTTAGCCCAAGAGGAAGGGAAACAAGAGGAGCCCGTTTACCTGTAGGAGGAAGTGGCTTAGGGCACCCTTTGATAGCCCAGCTGGTAGAGCGGAGGACTGGAGACTGGATTCGTGTAGGAGGAAGTGGCTTAAAGTCCAAGCCAAGTTACTTCAGAATTTGGAAGTAGGAAGGACTTCCCTTTGCCTTTCTTCCAGCCTTCCATCCCCTCGCAGATACAATGGCAAGAAATTCTCAGGTTAAGGCCAACTTGCCTACTTCTCTTGGGCAACGTCTTGCCAGGCTTCTCATTGACTCTCAGCCCTTTGTGCCCAGGACAATGACTAGCTAACAAAATCAAACTTATGGGGATCCACTCCAAGCACCTGCCAGCAAGCCATCAACACCTATATGTTCAGCTTTTTAAAGTACCACACACACCTTAGCCTCACAATATCCATATCACGGGCATGTGCCCAGTCCCTTCATCTCACAGAGAATAAACACTTGATGTAGAACTTGAAAGAGAGGACAAATAGAAGAAAATAAAGGGGTAACACCTGCCCTATTCATGGGAATGGTAGATAAATAAGAAACCAATGAGATGGTCACTTCCTGAACATTTTCCAGTGACTCTGTCCTTCTGCAACTCGTTTTTGGTACAGATTTCAGAACTTCTGAGGCCACTGTATTTGGATTACATTTTATAATGTCATAACCTTATAATTACCATATTGAACACGCTCTCGCTTTTCTTCTACTCTGCCTCGCTGCAGAGTTTGGACAAGGGAACTATAGATAAGAAACTATTAATTATCTGCCAGAAAGGGGGAAGAAAAAGGCTACTTATCTTTTGGGGCAAAATAGATCTGCTGAGCACATATGAAAGTCATAACTATTTTTGCATAGAATAAATAGTTTCCTTTCTGTATTCTCTAGAAGGCATGGTGGGTTGTGATTTATCTTCTACTCCCAGCCTGTGTTCTTGATCCTACACTCACCCTTATTACTTACAAGAGATAACAGCAAGATCAGAATTCTCTGGAGCTGAAAACTGGACCATGGTTTGGTTGGAACAACAGTGTGTCCTTGAAAGCATCTCACTCTTGATGACTGTCCGGGTTATTATGATTCTCTGGTATTTGACATTTGGTATCAGGTCCAACTGGGCAATGTCATATTTGGGAAATCGTCATCCAGCTTATGTCTGGCTCCAAAGCCCCAGTCACTGGGTAGGCCTGCAAGTCCCAGGGACTTCTCAGCCCTGACTGATCACAGTACACTTCAGGGGGTCCCAATTCGAACCTGGTCTCATTTGTAAGGCTCCAAACCTGGAGAAAGAGAAGCCAGGAGACAGCACGCCTACTTGATTCGCCCACCATGGTCAAGTGGACAGAACAATGGTGAACTTCTGCTTTCTTTGAAGACAGGTGCACACCGGGCTCTGTCCTTAGAACTCCTCGCCCAGCTTATCCAAATGAAGTAACATTGGAGACAGCAAATTCGAGAACAGATTTATCTATACAGATTCACAGCCCTGGGGACTTACCGGAGGTTGCAGCATTTTCCACCCTGTCCAGGCAGAGAGACGTGGGAGGGAGGGGAGTCATACTGGCCACTTGGACATTCAGAAGAAGAAATAAAGTGCATAAACTTGAGGATGCAATGGAAAGTGTTTTCATTCCCCCCCAAAAAAAATAGTTGATCACAGGAGAGTTTTACAAAATTGTCCAAGAGCGTGCTTAAAGAATGATAGATTTAACGTTTGCTGTCTTTGGCCTGAAAGTTTCTCAGATTCTCCTATACCCCTTCTTGATGCATAGTGTCCTTTCTAGAGGGTGCAGGGAGGGGTGGCTGGCAACTTGGCGTGATCTTCCTTGAATGTAAATCCTTAAACTAAAGGGAAAGCTGGACAGTACACTCAGACAGACAATGGGAAAGGAAATCAAAGGGTAAAAACAATCATCTGTTAATGTCAGTAAAACTCTGGCTTAATCTGGTATAACCATGCTGTGACTAATTAAAGCACACACTAGATAATGAGAAAGTGCTTGCCTAAAAAGGCTTTCAGTGAATGTAGTAAACAATAATCAGCTTTGCTTTATTATCATAAATGTTTCTGCTAATAATCCCATGAAATCAGAGAACATCTATGACCACACTTCTTGCTCTGATTTGCCACATGTGGTTGGACCATTTAGTCACAAATATAAGATGAAGGCTATTTATAGATACCATTTTCTTGGCAGGCTAATGAAGAATGGGTAAAGTAGTGAGTGACCTTGATAAATGAAGGGAAAGGGGAAACGAGTGGCTCTCTTCGGTATTCCCACAGCTCTGGCCTTGAAAGAAGGAACAAAGCAGGAATGTCAGGCAACGTGGGCAGGAGGCTGAGGGTGGCAGAGAGGGGAGCTGAACGTGCCTCATATTCAGACCGGAGAGAACGCCATGGGACACAGACTAAGGAAAAACCAGAGGACCAGGAAAGGGAGGAAAGCCACAGTCCTTCTTGCTGTACTCCTTTTGGGGGTAGGATGCGATGTGGGCTCCTCTCACATCCTGGGTCCAGCATCAGCTCAATGCCAAGCCAGAAGCCAGCCACAGGTACAAGTGGCATGCTTCCTGCTGGCCGCTGTGCCCGGCTCCCAAGCTTACCAAGGCCGGCTCCCAAAACCCAGTTTGAACACGGAGAGCCCTTCAGGCCATCCTACGCCAGCTCGGGTCCTGGCAGTTTTCCAACTCACCTTCCTGATTCTCTGCCTGCCTGCATTTTGAAGGACCAGTAGAAGGCAATAAACTCTCTCTCTCCCTCAAATAAAAAAAAGGAGGAAAAAAATAAGACCAGCTTAACTACGGTCTGGAGGACATTCAGTGGCCTAACCAGATTTTGGGGGGCCGAAGATTATAGAATTTGGAGAGCTCTCATTAAACAAAAGAATTTAGATAATTAGGTATAAAAACAAAAATGTATTTAGAATGAGAAAATAAGCCAAAACAAAATAAAAATTTTAGAATGGTCATAAACACCACAAACACAAGTGAAGACATGGCAATTCGAATAAATCTATTTTGTAGAATGCTCATCGAGAGACAGAGAAAGAGAGAAAGTATGGCACCTTTATAACGAAATACACAGCATGACCTACTATACGCCCCAAAGAAGAGAACTTCTGCTGTGATTAGTCGTTGAAAACAAAGTCTTCTGTTTACAATTTTATAGATCTGACATTTGGAAGACTTTTCCACAGACTAGTTCCTGCTTTGTACATTTCAACCTTTGCTTCTCCTTGACTCTACACAAAGGTCTGGTGTCAAACACCATAGGACACTGTCATGACACGAGAGCTGGCCTTCTGCTTTGTGTCCCAGAGCTGGGTGTATCAGAGCAGGAGCCCAAAAGAATATTCCTAAGAAGTCATTCCTACACCAGGATGGCCAGCAATACCCTAGCTGCATTTGGAAACAAATTCCACCCCTCATAGAGGGGTACCTGGGGGGCTCAGTCGGTGAAACGTCTGCCTTCGGCTCAGGTCATGATCTCAGGGTCCTGGGACTGAGCCCCATGTTGGGCTCTCATTGGCCTCTCTGCTCAGCGGGGAGCCTGCGCTCCCTTTCCCTCTGCCTGCCGCTCTGCCTGCTTGTGTGCTCTCTCTCTCTCTCAGTGTCAAATAAATAAATAAATAAATAAATAAATAAATAAATAAAATCTTTACAAAAATAAAAATAAATAAAACCCCCTTATCAAAAGAAAGAAAGAAAGAAAGAAAGAAAGAAAGAAAGAAAGAAAGACTCCTCTGCGAAACCCAAACCAAATGTATCCCAACTCAATTTCGCTTTAGCTAGAGCGTCTCAAGTGCCCGTGACTTTGCTAACACTCCAACCATGGAGGTTGGGGAAGCTGGAATGCAAAGAGAAAAGAGTTTTAACCAATTATAGTTAAATAGATCGTACTTTTAATACATTTAATATATATATAACATTTTGATACGTTTTGATACACATACATATATATGTATTAAATATACATGTGGACACATTGTTAGAGCTCTTCTGGGTCTGCGCAAGGGCGAGCTGAAGCCCATCGGGGTTTACTAGCTACGAGGCACATCCTTCTCTGAGGACACTGAGTGCGGTCTGGCTGCCGCTGAAGACACCCTCTGGAGGGACAGTAAATGACCCGAGACGGTTGTAGTAAGAGAACAGATGTGAACGGCAATGGGCAAGTAGCATCAGAATGATATGCTGGTGATTCGACATGGGAGATGCCAGAGAAAAGAGTGTGGCCTCATCTGGTCTGGTGTTCGCCCCTCTCGACTTCTCCAGAACATTCATCAGCACCCAATTATGACGTGCCAGGCAGAGTTCACTGCTGAGCAGAGTGGGTGTGTCCCCAGCACGCCGGCCGCCCTTGCCAACCTCAGCCACAGTGTCTGTTTCTGGGGCCACTTAGCAAGTATGGGAGCTTTCTCTCTGTTGCCGTGAATGAGGCCACCCAGCAAGATGTGTCTAGATCTGTGGCCCTCCATCTGTTGGCTCTTTTTGATGCAAGGTATCCTTTTTCCCCCAACCTCCCCAGATCCCAGGCTCATACCTAACTTCAGTTTGCAGGGTCCAACCAAGCATGACACAATTTTACATTTTTGAAATATCTTCAGTCTGATTTCTCACTCTGAACCCCCGTCCCCTGCCCCGGTTAGTAAAAACACAAGCCGACTATAGACAGGAAGGAGAAAACTCATCCATAGCCCCTGCACATGATCCTGGTACCCTGGAGGGAAATGGGAAAGCATTTTTCCGTCCTTATAGCTATGCTACTGGAAGGTTCTATACCCCTGGGAACACAGAAACCAACAAATGGGGAAACCCCACTGAAAATTTTAGATAGGCGATATAGGGATGACTCCCCCAGGCACTCAATCTTTGCACAAAGTCTACGGCAAACATGCTCTTTTCACAAGACTTCACTGCTTCTCAAATAATCCCCAGAGGAGAACTGCTGGATGTCCCATAATGAATAAAACTGCTGATAGGGATGGAAAAAGTTTATGAAGGATTTTTAAACCCAAAATACCATATGTAGAGTCAGAACATTTTATTTATACCTTTGCCTGATACTTCGCCCACGCACACAGGATTAAGAAGAAATATATGACCGCCGGCTGGCCCAGAAGTCTCTCAGGCGGTCTCTGCTGGCCTGAAGGGAACGCCACTGACCCAGGGCCAAACGTCGATCCGACGCACAAAACTCCTTTTCAAGTTGAAAGGAAAAGTAATAGAGAATAAAATCTTCAATAGTAAACATCATCCCATATATTTTGGTTCTGTTGCAGTCTACAAATAAAAATAAACCTAAGTGGCCTCTTCTGGCATAAGATTACAGGTTAAAAAATAAATCCACAAACTATTATATCATAATAAGATAAGAATAATTAAGAATAATATATTTCTTTTTAAAAACCTTGATGGATAACCTTTCAGATGTTCTAAGGTTGTGTTCGGGCCACACGCATGATAGGCAATATTTTTTCTTCCCTTTCTATAAAAAAAAGAGAGAGAGCTAATTTTGCTTAAAATAGAAGGAGGTCTGGGGGTCTTGCATTGAAGCATTTTTCCTAATCATACAAAATTATCTCTGACTCTTTCAAGGAAATAAAACAAAAGCCAAGTGCACAGCGACATGTGTGCACATCACTAGTAATGCTGGTGGACGAAGAGAAGTTGCTTGGGGGCGCTCCGTGGAAATAAAATCTGGTGTTCTGGCCTTCTGTGATTCCAGAGGCTATGCAGACCTAGAGCCTGGACAGGGGCGACGAAATCTACTAGGTGCCAAGCTGGGTTTCATTTATCCTTCCTTCCCCTCGGGAGGCCATACGCAACTCTGACCCCAGCAATTTTCACCCCATCAATCCCCTTTTCCACGAGGGATGGAAAGAGAGTGAAGGAGCCTCTCTCCGTCTGCCTCTAGGAGCAAGGGAAAGAGTGTCCTTCTCACCAGCATCCCCCTTCACGGAGACTGGTGTCGAGGGAGCAGAAAATGCCTGGCACTTAGAATCTCAGCTTCTGTGTGGCCCTGCCTGTGGGGCAAAGCATGGTTTGGAATGAGAGGGAAGGGAGAAGGTGAGACCCTTGCCTACTAGCCCAGCAACGTCACGGCCGTGTATCAGACGTGACTCCTCCAGTTCTCACCACAGTGTGAAGTGGATAGAGGCTAGGAGACAGAGGCCAGATCACCCATGTGATGCTTCCTTTTATGTGTCAACTTGGCGAGGCACTCTTATCAAGCTCTCTGGTCAAATACCAATCTGGATGGTGCCGTGAAGGTGTTTTATAGACATGGTTAGGATTGACATCAGGAGATTTTGAGTCAAGGGGGTGTCATCTATCCAGCTGAAGGTCTTCAGAGGACAGAGACTGAAGTCCCAGACGGAGAGGGAATTCTGCCTCCAGGATGCCTTCAGACTCAAGCTGCAGCCTCTCCCCTAGGTCTCCAGCAGAAATTGGACGTGGCAGCCTCCACAATCACGAACGAGTAATTCCTTACAATAAATCTCAGTCTCTCCCTCTCCTTTTCCCTCTCTGCCCCCCTTTCTTACATATCTCCTACTGATCCTGGTTTTCTGGAGAAAGCTGACTAGCACATCCTGCCCCTACTGGGCCTAGAGTTTTCCAGTACAAGCTCTTCCTCTTCAAATTGTACCAACTGCCAGAAAGCTTACAGGCGCTCTGTTTAATCCACTTCCTCATTCACTCAGGACACACTTAGAAAGCATCTGCTATGTGGTTAGTCCTGTATTGGGTTCTAGAAATCCCACAGAACAACAGAAGCATGATCCCGGCCCTCCCAGAGTGTAGGCATGACGCCAAGTACACGCACGATTACAAGCCCCAGTTGAAGACTCCAAAGGAACAGGGAAGAGAGTCAGCAAATGGATAGCTGGGAGATTAGGAAGGGCCTCCTAGAAGAAGTAGATATTGAAGTGAAGACCTGGAGAATGAATTTGAAATCACCACATAAGAAAGAAGAAGATTATTCAGGCAGGACCAACCGTGTGTGCAGGTTCAGAGGGGAGAGAGGGCGAGAAATTGAAGACGCCCCAGAAGCCGGAGGCAGAGATGGGCCGGCTCTCCTGCGGCCTGTGAAGGCCTATGAGGACTTCGGACTTTAGCCTGTAGGCAAGTGGCAGCATGGAAGCTCTCTCTATAGCGTCACAGTTAAAGACAACTGAATGTGGCTTAGGGTAAGATTGGGGGAGGGGACACCAACCAGGTGGGGGGTGAGAGTGGGCACAGGTGAGACTGAAAGCAGTAAACTCAGCCAGACCTGGTGACTGGATTACTGGACTGGGAACAAGGACCAGGGGTCCCGGGGAAAGAGGAACCATTTGGGGAATAAGGACACCAAATGAAATTTGGGTTTATTTGGGTTTATTGTGTTAGAGATTTTTACATGACACCAGGAGACTAGCTCAGCTAGCCCTTCTTCATCTTCACTTCCCTCTCCTCACCCTGTCACTCCTACCGCCTGCCCCAAGGTGCTGCTGGCAACATCCGCCAGTGCGCACGGGATGCCCAGAGGATTGAATCCCCTTTGGCCTGAGAAGCAGCAGGGCTGTGATGCCTACCAAGTCCTCAATCTCCACCTGTTAAATGCAAATGAGCTCTTCTCCCAAATCTTCAGGTTTTGCTCTGGCTGAAGATTTATTCAGCTGGGACATCCGTATGACACAGAAGTACACATACTTCTGGATCTCCCTGCCTCCCCTTGACTCAAGAGTGCTCGAAGGAGGCCCAAAGCACAGGCAGGTCCTTCCCAGGCGTGGCTGGAAGCGGGGACTAAGAAACACACCACCTGCCGCAGCCCACCCAGCATGGCCCTGAGAGCAAGAGAATGAGGATCCCTGACCGGGCCACTTCTGGCTCTCCACTCCCTCCTGGCCTGCGCCTACCACGGCACCCCTGCAAACTGCATCACGCTCCCAGAATCTACAGGCTCCCTCCTGACAACTGGCACAGGCTCAAGGTCCAGGAGAGAGCAGTTGCCCTAAAGAATGACGGGGTTTGCTTGTGAAAGCCCCGGGGCTGGGCTGGGTCTGAATGTGTTTGGCAAAGGCCAGGGGAAGCTGAGAAGCTCCTAGGGAAACGCACCATGGGCTTCCCCCCGGGGCCTCAGACGCAGCGTTCGAAACTTCTTGGGGGCGCCGTCTGTGGCCCCTTCTACCCAGGCTGCTTCTAAGGGGCGCTATTAACGCTTCACTCATCGAGAGCACTGGGGTGCGCGCGCGCGGGTTAGGAGGCTGGGGGTGGTGACTGCAAAACACGAAAAGTGGAGAGCGGAAGGGCGGCATTTCCTCCTCCTTAGATCTCAGCGTCGCATTCCGAGAGCTTCCAACAGGGAATTAAAGGCGGGCAGCAGAGGCGTTTTTCTCTAATTGCAGGTGCGGAGCCCCCACTGCTCCGGGTCGGTGGACCTCGGCGCCGGGGTGGGCCCCGCTTCCGCGGCTCGGGTCCCAGGCAAGCCCCCGTCGCCCGCGCCAACACCGACCGCCCCGGAGTGGCCGCCGTCTAGCCCGCGCGCTGGCTCCGGGCCGCGAAGACGCGGCCGCCGGGAGCAGGGCCGGGAAGGCTCCCGCGGGGCCGCGAGCGGNGCGGCTGGGTCTGACCCGTGCTACCGGGCGGCTGTGGGCGGCGGTACGGGCTGGCCGGGGCCCGCTGACTCCGCCCGCCTCCGGGAGCCCCACCGCTCCCCCCCTCCCCGGGCCGCAGGCCAGGTGCCCCGGGGGCGGGAGCTGAGGCTGCCTCCTGGGCCGCCTTCCGGAAAGCTGCCGAGGAGATAAGGACTCCGTCGGGCCCTCGTGGCTTTCTAGAGAAGCAAGCCCAGTCGTCTGGCTCTAGCCTTGCCACTACCCTGAGGATGGAAGCTTCTCCTGCTGCCTTTGTCACCCACGGATGCCCCCATCCAGCGACTGGTTTTGCTTCCCTGTTCATACGGGGTATGGCCCATTCTAGCCAAGCTATAGCAAATTACAGGATGCATTTTGTCCAACAACCTCACCTCAGGATTCCTCTTGCTCTCTGTATCCTCGCTTTGCCTTCTTTCTTCCCTTGTTTTAATTGTATCTTGCAGCTTCGTGTCCTCTTGCTTCTCTGAATTTTCTCTAGCAACCACGCGGGAAGTAGGCCCTCCAGGTCCTCAGCCATCGGTCTGGCCTGCTGGCCTCCAGGCCCCGGCGCCCACTTCCAAAGCCTGGAACAGAAAGCTAGGTCTCCTCCAACTTCTTTACATCCCCTCTGCCAGCGCCAAGCAGAAGGTAGCAAATCGAGTTCCAGAAGGCCAATTTTAGGCCCGGAGCCGGGTGGCCTTGGGCTCTGACAGACTGGGAGCTTGAAACTTCAGATCAGGTCCTCCTCACAGGCCAAGGGGAAAAAGCTGAAGACCTGGTCTGCATTAACCACAACTTTTCACAAGCTGCTCACTTTGGCTCCCTGATATCCTCATGTATGGGAAATGGAGACCAACTTCTCCAGTTGGATGTAAGGAGAGCCCCCATCTCTCCTGACCATGTGCGTTCTTGCCTCCGAGCAGCAGCCCCCCCCACACACACACACCGGTAAGGCCCTTCCTCACTGCTCACCACCTGCGTCACCTCCTTTGTGAAACCGTCTCCAGCCAGGGGTGAACTTCAATATCTACATAGAGCTTTACAGTTTACAAAGTGTTTTATGTACACAGTCCCTTGGGATCTTCGTGGGATTTTCACAATCAATTCAGACAGGTAGACAGATTTAAGAAAACTCTCTCATGTGAACCCAATACCCCACACTGGATTCCTTCCTTTCCTTAGGGCTCTCAGTGGGTGTGTGCCAACAATATTCCAAACTTTCTTTTTAGGTAAAGATCACATTATTAGCTAGCTGCCCCTTGCTACAGTGTCCTCAGCCAGAAACACAGACACGGGCATGGTCTGCCGCATACTTCCCACGCAACATAGAACACATGTCCTTAGTTATCCCCATTTTTAACATTGGGTCGTCTGATGGACGATGCCCCTCTTTCCAGCTTTGATGGCAAAATTAAAAGTCCGGGAGAGGCGAAAGGTCTCCTCTGCTAGTTTTCCTGAGCTTGAGATCCTTGTCACAGAGTCAGGAATGAATACACAAGTGTCGCGGATCACCTGTGGGTGTTAGAAGTCGCTAACCCAATAAAACCCCTAGTGTTCTTTTCTGAAAACAGCAAATAAGGCTCTCTCCCAAGGTTTCTCTCCTACTTCTCAGCTTTTGTCTCTGAAAAAAAATGCCAGGCCAAGTGACAGAATGTATCGTTACTCTCTTTTCACAGATGAAAAACAGCAAGACGTAAACCGCACCAAATGTGTCATGACCAGCCATGGGCTGAGCCATGCCCTCAACTGAACCTCTGGGCCCTGAATGCAAAGGCCCCCTCAGGGAAAACCTCTCCCGCTGTGCTCCGTTTACCATTAGAGAAAGAAAATGGGAATATTTTCCCACGCAGAACCCAGCCAGAGCCGGCCTGACGGGCTCTCTCTTCGACCCAGGAGTCCCATCATCCACCTTCAGAAGGTGTGAGGGCTCCTCCGAGTAGACTGGACATCGCTGACCGGGACAGGTGCAGTGCTGCGGGCCAGAGCTACGGAGCTGGGCCCCTGCGTATTTGGTATACATCACACACATGGCTGGCCCTCCGGAGAGAAACACCCTGAACCAGCTAACCCACACTACCTCCTTCCTGTCCTAATGATGACCTCTAGGGTTTGCACAGCAGGCAAAGCAAGCCTGGAACCCCCGTGTGTCAGTGCCGCCTCCTCCTGGAAGCCCCATGTGCTCTACACCCCACATCCTCACACCTGCTCCTCTCGTCTCCTGGTTCTCTGCAAGCCAGGCACCCACGTACTTAGTAAGCAAGCAGTTTGAGACGTAGGTATTCATTAGCTGGAGAGGCTGAGGTCCTTCCAGGGACTTAAGAAAGAGCAGTGGCCTTCCATCATCATGGTACAAATCAGCCAAGTGGCTCAAATGGAAGGACTTCAGGGCCAAGGAGAGGATCCTGACACTGTAATCCAGCCGGGGAGAGAGAGTCCAGGGCCGATCTTATTTTGTTCTTTGACTCCTCAGATATGAGCAAAGGGTGTGGTGCAGAACTGAGGAGGAACTGGAAACTGATCATAGTTCCCTTATCCTTCCTGAGCACCCACTGCATGCCAGATGCTCTGGTCTCTAGTGAAGTATACCTCACTGTAATAACCTGCTATGATATGTAATATTATTATGACCACTTTAAAGATAAGAAAACTGAGGCACAGAGAGGCTGAGTAACTTGCCCAAAGCTGGGACATGTTGAGGCTGGGATTTGAATCCAAGAAGCCTGACTTCAAAGCTCCTTTTCTGTGGTGGGCACTGTGTGTGGCCCCCCCGTTATCCATTGCTTCTTACTAACAGGACACCCATTGCTTCTCAGTAACAGGACACCCATTGCTTCTCAGCTTCCTTACAACTCGGATGCCTCTGTATGAATAAGTTCTTCCCCCTACAGTAAAAGTGGCAGAATGATGCAGGAACTCTGGAAAGTTTCTTTAATAAGGAGGGACTTAATTTTTCCTTCTCCATATTCTTTTTTGGAACATGGATGTGATTGCTGGAGCTCCAGAAGCCATTTTGGACCAAGAGGTAGCCTTGGGAAGCCAGAGTGGAGAGTTAGAAAGAGCCAAGGTCACTGGTGACATCACAGATCAGCCTTTCCAGCCCTGATTAGTCTACCTTCTAGGCCTTGGGATGGAAATAAACTCTCATCTCGTTTAAACCATTGCAATCTAGTTTCTCTCCTAAGTGGATAAATCTTTCCTAACAAACTTTCTATCCAGATATCATGCTTTCATTTTTACCTGATTTAATCCTTAAACAACTGTCTTGTTAGGTTGTGGCGTGTGTGTGTGTGTGTGTGTGTGTGTGTCTGTGTGTGTGTGTGTTTTGGCATCTGTTTTATACATGGGAAGATGGAGGCATAGGGAAATCGAGTACCTCCACCCAAGTCACCCAGCTAGAAGTGGCAGACAAGAGCACTCTGATGCCCAGGACAGTGGATGCCAGGGAACAAGCCAGGCAGGGGCAAGGCTCACTACATAAAAACCAGCAGAAGGAGATGTAATCCAAGAGTTCTGGGTGGGGATCAGGCACCTGGACTGGAAAGAGCGTCCCATGAGATTTTAACACACAGCTGTAATCGCTGCCCCTTTTCATGTTGAATAATCATAATTCAGGAAAAGGGTGAATGGAGACGTGAGATTAAAGCAGGAAGAAGAGGAGCAAGAGGGAGAATCCCTGTGGATCTGACATATTCTGATGACAGGGAGGGAGAGAGAGGTGTGAGCTTGCAGGCCAGATGCTCCCATCAGTTAATTTCAGAGAGTTAGCAGCCAATACTCCCAGGAGGGAGGTGGGTGCCTCTTTCACTCCTGTGGTCAGTCGGTGTTACCTGAGCTCCTACCGTGAGCCAACCACTGTTCTAGGCTTTTAGATACACTGTCAATCAAAAGCTTAAGGTGGTGTAAGGAAGACTCACATTAAACAAAATCCAGAGTGGTCCTCTATAGACTGGACACAATGGGGGTGGAGGGTTCTCTTTGGTCTCTTCTGCTCAGCCCTGTCACCATGCGAACACTGACTCTAGGTCAGACCTCCAACGGGGAGGGCCTGTGTCCTACCTACCCCAGACTTTTCCATGGCAGAGCAATTACCAATTAGAGAAACTCAGGCCCTCCTGCCATACCAGGTTTATGAGAGCGAGAGAGAGAGAAAGAGAGAGAAATGAACATAAAGAGAAAGGGAGGGAAGGGTGTGATTTCTAATGAGAAATACATATTTAGTCTTCAGCCTTTCCTAGGCACAAATCTTTTAAGACCCTTGGAATTTCCTATGAGATGAGAACCACAAAGGTGTATTTTTTTATGTTAATAAGGTGACTTTTGGAAAGCCCCTAGATTCCCGAGGGATAAGAGATGGTTGCCAGGGGAACCAGCCACTTGATTGGAACTTTCAGTCCAGACCCCTGACCTCCAGTGGCTAGAGATGGAGTTCAATACCAGTGGCCAGTGATTTAATCAACCATATCTATGTAATAAAACCTCTATAAAAACCCAAAAGGGCACAGTTTAGAGAGCTTTGGGATTGGTGAGCACGTGGAGATTGGGGAGAGTGTGTGTATGGAGAGGACATGGAAACTCCACTCCTCTCCCCACGAACCTTGCTCTCTGCATCTGTTCCATCTGGCTGGTCCTGAGTTATATCCTTTTATAATAAGCTGGTAATCTAAACTGTTTCTCTGAGTTCTGTGAGCCACTCTAGCAAATTAATCAAACCCAAGGAGGGAATCATGGGAACCTCCAATCTGTGTAGTAAGTTGGTCAGAAGAACAGGTGATGGCCTGGACTTGTGGTTGGCCCCTGAAATGGGGGTGGAGGGTGTGTGCAGTCTTATAGAACTGAGCCCTTACCCTGTAGGATCTGACACTATGTCCAGGTAGATACTGTCAGAATTGAGTTCAGTTGTAGGATACCCAGCTGGTATCAGTTTGGCTTGATGTGGAGAAAACAATACACACACACACACATTGGAATCAGCATCACAATTATTGGGAACAAGGGGAGAGAAATAAGAAATGAAACCCCGGGATCAAGACTAAGTAATGTTCCCACCAGCCCATTTCCACAAATTAGCTTTCAGGGTTGGTGTGGGGAAGGGGACAAGGCATGAAGAGCGAGAGGTTTTGGCACTCTTCCCTGAGAACCAATACCACTAATCTTGGATCCTATGGAAGGAAATAGAAGACATCATTTGTGGACACAATAGAACAGTACTAGGTACCCCAAATTGCACTCAATGTAAAGAATAAGCCCAGTAAGAAATGACCTTTACCCTCCAAAGCCCATAGCAGAGGGTCTTATGATCTGCTTATACCCTGATATCAAAACCAGAAAAAGACACTGCTAGAGAACTACAGGTCAAGACCCTGATGAACACAGAGGCAAAAATTCTCAATAAAATACTAGCAAAACAAATTCAGCAACACACTAAAAGTATCATTCACCGTGATCTATTGAGATTTATTCCTGGGATGCAAGGATGGTTCCACATAAGCAAATCAATCAATGTGATATATCACACAAATAGAATGAAAGGAAAGAATCATATGATTTCTCAATAGATGCCAAAAAGAGCATTTGACAAAAACCAACATCCATCCATGACAAAGATTTTTAACAATTAGGCATAGAAGGAACATATCTCAACATAATAAAGGCCACATATGACAAGCCCACAGCTAATATCATACTCAGGGGTGAGAGATTAAAATATTTCCCTTTAAGATCAGGAACAAGAAAAGGGTACTCATTTTCACCATTTCTTTTCAACATGGTACTAGAAGTCCTAGCTAGAGTGATCAGGCAAGAAAAAGTAATAAAAGATATCAGATTTGGAATGGAAGAAGTAAAACTGTCTCTATCTGCAGATGATATGATTTTATATATCAAAAAAATCCTAATGACTCGAATAACCAAAAAAACCCCAAAACCAAACAAACAAACAAACAAAAAAAACCTGTTAGATTTAATCACTGAATTCAGTAAAGTTTCAGGATACAAAATTAACACACAAAAATTAGTAGCATTTTTATATATTAGCAACAAATTTTCTGAAAAAGAAATAGATCTCATTTACAATAGCATCAAAAACAATAAAACGGTTAGTAATAAATTTCACTATGAAGGTGAAAAGTGACACTGATAGAAGAAATTGAAGATGCAAATAAATGGAAAGTATCCATTCATGGACTGGAAAAATTAATACTGTAAAAATGTCAATATCATCAAAAGCCATCTATAGATTCAGTAGAATTCCTATCAAGTTACCAATGGTATCTTTTACAGAAATAGAAAAAAAAAAAAAACACTCCTAAAATTTATGCAGAACCACAGAATGCCCCAAATAGCCAAAGAAATCCTGAGAAAGAAGAACAAATTAGGAGGTATCACACTTGCTGATTTCATGCTATACTACAAAGCTATCACCATCAAAAACATTATGGTACTGGAATAAAAACAGACAGACTGATAGAACAGAATCAAAAGCCCAGAAATAAACCAGGGCATATACAGTCAACTAATATTTGACAAGGGGTCCAAGAATACTCAGTGGAGAAAAGACAGTTTCTTCAACAAATGACTCTGGACTAATTAGATATTCACGTGTAATAGAATGAAAGTGGACCGTATCTTACACGGTTCACAAAAATTAACTCAAAATAAATTAAAGACTTCATGTAAGATCTGAAACCCTGAAACTCCCAGAAGAAAACATAAGAATAAATCTCCTTGACTTGAGTCTAATGATTTGTTTGAGTCATTTGGACGTTAAAGCACAAGAAACAAAATAAAAAATTAACAAGTGGGACTACATCAAATTGAAAAACTTCTGTACAAGCCACTCTGGAAAACAGTGTGGAGGTCCCTTAAAAAGTTGAAAATTGAACTACCCTATGACCCAGCCATTGCACTACTGGGTGTTTACCCCAAAGATACAGACGTAGTGAAGAGAAGGGCCATATGCACCCCAATGTTCATAGCAGCATTGTCCACAATAGCTAAATCGTGGAAGGAGCCGAGATGCCCTTCAACAGATGACTGGATTAAGAAGCTGTGGTCCATATATACAATGGAATATTACTCAGCTATCAGAAAGAACGAATTCTCAACATTTGCTGCAACATGGACGGCACTGGAGGAGATAATGCTAAGTGAAATAAGTCAAGCAGAGAAAGACAATTATCATATGATTTCTCTCATCTATGGAACATAAGAACTAGGAAGATCGGTAGGGGAAGAAAGGGATAAAGAAAGGGGGGGTAATCAGAAGGGGGAATGAAGCATGAGAGACTATGGACTCTGAGAAACAAACTGAGGGCTTCGAGGGGAGGGGGGTAGGGGAATGGGACAGACCGGTGATGGGTAGTAAGGAGGGCACGTATTGCATGGTGCACTGGGTGTTATATGCAACTAATGAATCATCAAACTTTACATCGGAAACCAGGGATGTACTGTATTATGATTAACATAATATAATAAAAAAATCATTAAAATAAAAAAAAAGAAAACTTCTGTACAGCAAAAGAAAACATCAACAAATGAAAAGACAATCCTACAGAATGGGAAAAAAAATATTTGGAAAGCATATATATGGAAAGGGGTTAATATTCAAAATATATAAAGAACTCATGCAACTCAAAAGCAGAGAACCAATAACCTAATTTTAAAAATGGGCAAAGGACCTGAATAGACATTTCCCAAAGAAGACATCGAGATGGCCAAAGTACCGTCGTAAAGATGCTCAACATCATTCATCACCAGGGAAATGCAAATCGAAACCACAAGGAGATATCCCTCACAACTGTCTGAATGGCCACCATAAAAAAGGCAAGATACAACAAATGCTGGTGAGGGTGTGGAGAAAAGGGAAACCTCGGGCACTGTTCATAGGATTGTAAATCGGTGCAGCCACTCTGGAAAACAGTATGGAGATTCTTTAAAAAATTAAAAATAGGGGGCACCTGGGTGGCTCAGTCGTTAAGCGTCTGCCTTCGGCTCAGGGCGTGATCCCAGGGTCCTAGGATCGAGTCCCGCATCGGGCTCCTCCACTGGGAGCTTGCTTTTTCCTCTCCCACTCGCCCTGCTTGTGTTCCCTCTCTTGCTGGGTGTCTCTCTGTCAAATAAATAAATAAAATCTTTTAAAAAAATTAAAAATAGAACTGCCATATGATCCAGCAGGAAACGAAATCACTATCTTGAAAAGACGTCTGTACCACGATGTTCATAGCAGCATTATTTACAATAGCTGGGACATGGAAGCAACCTAAGCGTCCATCAGTGTAGAATGAACAGAGCTGTGAGATATATATATATATATATGTACATGTATATATATGTATGTACACACACACACACATGCATACACAATGGACTAGTATTCAGCAATTTAAAAAATCCTACCATTAGTGATCACATGGATAAACCTTGAAGGCATTATGCTAATTGAAATAATTCAGACAGAGAAACACAAATACTGTATGGTCTTACTTATAGGTGGAATCTAAAAGAAAAAAGAAAAAAAACTCATAGTAAAAAGAGATCAGAAGATCACATTGTGTTGGGGCGCCTGGGTGACGCAGTCGTTAACCATCTGCCTTCGGCTCAGGGTGTGATCCTGGCGTTCTGAGATTGAGCCCCGCATCAGGCTCCTCCGCTATGAGCCTGCTTCTTCCTCTCCCACTCCCCCTGCTTGTGTTCCCTCTCTCGCTGGCTGTCTCTCTCTGTCAAATAAATAAATAAAATCTTTAAAAAAAAAAAAAGAAAGAAGAAGATCACATTGTGATTATCAGAGACAGAGAGGTGGAGAGTCCGGTGAGGAGGAATCGAAAGAAGGTTGTCAAAAAGTACAAAGTCATAGATAAATAAGTACTAGGGATATAAGGTACAACACGGTGACCGTAGAGAACACTGCTGTATGATATATAGGAAATTTCTTAAGAGAGTAAATCCTAAGAGTTCTCATCACAAGGAGAAATCTTTACCTTTTCCTCTTTCTTCTTTTCATTGTATTTATATGAGAAGAGAGATGTTAGCTGAACCTATTGTAGTAATCAATTCACAATATATGTAAATCAAACCATTATGCTGTATGCATTAAACTTATACAGTGATATATGTCAATTATTTCTCAGTAAAACTGGAAAAAAAGATTCATTTCAAAAAATATGAACTTGTAACCCAAAGGTCGTCTGATCGCTGTGGATACAGATGTGGTCAGATTCATGTTTATGCCCAAATTTCAATGGCTCCAAGTCTTCCTCCATCTGACAGCCCCCACACCCCACACCCCACACCCCACACCCCACACCCCTGCTCTCGGTGAGAACTTACCTTGCAATAGTTACTTCTGGGAGCCCCCCAGTGATGCTGGGGATGTACACCCTTTGGGGAATCTGCTGCAGCTTCTTGCAGTGACCCCTTCTTTTCCATCTCAACTCCGGCTGTCAACACTCAGCCCCTGCAGCCTTCCACTGGTCTGAAGGAGCCTTCTCACTGGCTCCTGGTATCATCAGCTCACCGTTGTGTTCATTAGGATGGGAGACTGGTCTCCCTGAACTCACCTTTACCACCATCCCCTGCCCCTGTTTTTCTCCTCAGTCCAGGGAGGTGATTTTTATTCCCAAAGCCTCACAAAAAGAAAATGTACTTGGGAAACAGTTCTATCAACTTCTAAGTCCCCCCAACCCAACGTCACCCCGTGTCTGCAAAGAAACTCAGTGTGTTTGAGAAACATCTATCTGCCTCATTCTCCTCTCGCTCAGCCTGCAAAGGACATCACTTCTTACCCCTTCCCAGGTACAGGAATAAAACTTCCTGTGTATGAATGAAAGCAAAGTAATTGGGGAAGGGGGGGGGCCAGAAGGATTCACCTGCCACGTCTCAGCACCAGGTCCAGCAGCCAAAACGCCCGGGAGGTGCTTCAGTTCCTATTTTGCTCTAATGCAAAGGAAGACAAAATATGGACTCTTCTCTCTGGACCCAGCAAAGGAGCTGGAGACACGCCACTGAATGCCTGCAGGTGTGAAGAGACAGTGAAAGTGTCCCTCACACAGGAAATAACCACGCTGGGTTAAAAGCTGGCCGGCTATTTTACTTTGTATTATTTTACTGGAGAAAGACCCCTGAGGGAAAGCGCATGGTAAAGAATATTCCCTTTGTTTGTATTTAATTTTTGCAGTCAGTAACTCATGTCGGTCAGAATTCACAGTGGGTGCGTGAGGGTGCCGTGAGGTTTCCCATCTCTGTCCCCAAACACCCAGTGTCCTCTCACATACACCCAACGTTGTTTTTGCATATTCTTCAAGACACGTATTCAAGCAAATGCTGGCATGTATGTTTTCCCTTTTCTTACACAAATGGAGACAGATGTACACAAAATTCACATTGCATTTTTTCCATTCAAGGATGTATCTTGACCGTATTTCTGGACTGATGGAGAAAGGTGTCCTCATTCTCTTTCCTGGATGCCTAGCATGATTCCATGGTCTGAATGCCCTATGGCTTCTTCGACCAGGCGTACTAATGAGCATTTTCTTGTCTCCTGTCTCTGGTTATTCAAACAGTGCTTCAATGTATAGCTTGTAGAGACATCAGTACAATCTTACCTCATACATATATCCATGTGGTTAGAGAGACCTGAGGAGCTGAGACCTGAGATGGCTGGGACCAAGGGAGGGGAGCAGGGACTGCCAGTATCAGCCTAGCAGTGGGAGCAACCATGTGACCCGCTCTGCAGGGGACCCCAGCGGCTCTCATCACTGAAGAAACCGAGGGCCAGCGCAGCTGCTGCAGACCGCCTACGGATGTCCTCAGTTGTTGCCCCACAGGTATTTTGTGTTTGCAAACACCAGCCACACCCTCTTTCCTCCCTTCCTTCCACCACTGGAGCCTGAGATCTGCACCTGCACCAGCAACCAGCCCACGGCTTCGTAGCTGAGTGCCAAAGGCCAGCTTGATAGCCCCAGTTGAACCTCACTGCCATGCCCGTGCTTGGGACTAGCCCCTCCAGCTGTGCACCTGCGAGCCACCAGTTGGACTCCAATAACTGGCCTCCACTACTGCGCACCCGTGGTGAGACCCTGCAGCCAAAGGAGTGCACACCAACAGCACGGGGCCCTGCTGCCGCTTGTGGGCCTGGATTCTGCTCTGTCTCCGGTCACTAACCTGCACCACTGGGCACCCCGGCATCTAGCCCCCCAGCCATGTGCCTGCATTCTTGGCCCGTATCACCAGCCTTTACTGCCATGCCATGCCCTTACTGCAGCCACAAAAGTGCACCCTGACAGCCAGGGGCTCCGAAGCGGCCAACGCACCTGCAGTTGGCCCTGGCCTTCGCCACTATGCGAGTGTCTGCCACCGGCCTCTGCCACCACCCAGGCACCTGCGGCTGGCCCCCACAGGAGAGTGGGTGCACGCCACCCATTTTGGCCCTCCCCCCACCTGCCCTGGCACGTAGTCCCTAGGCCTGGGAGCACCCTTGCAGCTGGGTGGGAACTTTCAATTATAAGATGAGTACGTTTCAGAGAGCTAATGTACAGCACAGTGATCATAGCTAGCAACACTGTATCATATACTTGGAAGTTGCTATGAGAGTAGAGCTTAATGCTCCCACTGTAACAACAAAAAAATGGTTATTATGTGAGGTGAAGGATGTGTTAACTGACTTTATTGCGGTAGGCATTTTGCGGTGTGTGTGTATATGTATATGTATATTACATATATATCAAATCATCAGGGAACAACTTAAACTTACATCACGTTAAATGCCAGTTATCTCAATAAAGCTGGAAAAAATAATTAAAAACCCATATACTTGGAAAAAAAAAAAGCTTATGGGGGCGCCTGGGTGGCACAGTGGTTAGGCGTCGCCTTCAGCTCAGGGTGTGATCCTGGCGTTATGGGATCGAGTCCCACATCAGGCTCTTCTGCTGTGAGCCTGCTTCTTCCTCTCCCACTCCCCCTGCTTGTGTTCCCTCTCTCGCTGGCTGTCTCTATCTCTGTCGAATAAATAAATAAAATCTTAAAAAAAAAAAAAGAAAAAAAAAGCTTATGATATCATCCCATATGTGTAAAATAAAAGAGAAGAGAGCGATGCATGACTGCGTGGCGGGGAAGAAGGGAGGAAGGAGAGGAGAGGGAGGAGAGGGTGATGAAGAGTGGAAGGATTTACACTATGGTATTAGCAAAGGTACTTTCTGAGAGATGAAACCGCAGGATGTTTTAGCTATTTTTTCTTGGCTTTTCTGTGTTTGCTAAATTTTCCTAAAAGAGCTTTTTTTTTTTAGATTTTATTTATGTTTATTTGAGAGATTGAGCACGTGAGCAGTGGGGGTGGGGGTGGGGGAAGAGCAGAAGGAGAGGGACAAGGGGACTTGGTGCTGAGCGCAGAGCCTGATACAGGGATCTATCTCAGGATGATGAGATCATGACCTGAACTGAAATCAAGAGTCAGACGCTTAACCAACTCAGCTACCCAGGTGCCCCTGAGAAGAACTTTAATTAGAGGGCCATCCTTCAGGCATTCCCTTCCTGAAGCAGGTATGTTGAGTTCCCCAGACCTAAATGTGCAGGATGACACCCCCCCTCCCCCAGCTGTGGACACCGACACCCCCCTTTGCTCACAACCAATCCCGGAACTGCAACTATAATGTTGGTCAGCCCTGCCTGGTCCCTGGGATCCAACTCGATCAAACAGTGCTCTCAAGGATTTTTAACTTAGAGTTTGGAGCAGGAAACATTGACAGTAACTGTTATCTCTTGTGAATCCGAAATCTATAGCTGTTCTTAAAGATTTAGTGTAAGGAACTTACAGAGTAAATAAAATACCAGAGTCTCTCTGATGAGGGCGCAGAAGGAAAAAGCTGAGGACAAGCACAAGCTGACACCGCACACCGCCCCCCTCCCAGGTGGGATCTGTGACATTCCTCAGGCACTCCTGACTGCCCTAAGGCTAAGGGAAGGAAGAAAACAAAGGGTTAATTTCTAGAGATTACAGTCAGTCCTGAAAGTTGTGAGTCTCCCTCAGTTTTTAAATGTCTTCGTGCTTTACAAGAGAAAAGCATTCTTACCAAGAACCTAACTTCCAGAAGGAAAGGTAGAAAGAATTCAATGTCCTTATAATCTGCAACCCATTGACAAATACTTGTGGCAGGCCTCCAGTATCTTGTAGGTCCTGTTTAGCATATGAAAGTTCTTTTGAAACCTCCCAGTTTCCTTACCCCACAGTATATAATCAGCCACTCCTCACAACCCCGGGGCAGCCACTTTTTCTGCCCACGGATCCTGTCCCTGTGCTTTAGTAAACCACCATTTTGCACCAAAGACGTCTCCGGAATTCTTTCTGGGCCATTGCCTCACGACCTCACCCCACCAACCCTCACCTGTATTCAAAATTACATCACTCTTACTCCGGAGAGCTGTTACTGTATCCTTGCTTCATGAAACACTATTGCTTTACTTGCTCCCCTATGTCCTCGAGATTCATTCTTCGATTCTGGAGACAAGAATCTTGCTCTCCCGCTTCGTCTCCGGTTAAGTTAGGTGAGTTTCACGTGAGTTTCCATTGAGAAGATTGTGTCAGCTCTTTCCCCCTCATCTTGAGCCCGTGGCACTTTGTATCGCCCTCTGTTCTGCACTATGCAATTGTTTATGTCTTGGATGGTGTCTTTTCTTATGTTGGGAAATCTATTACTTGAAGGCTGTAATTTTAAATGTCACACTTAGCAGCAAGGGACTTGAGTGAATTCGCAGAGAGGTTTAACTCTTCCTTCTCAGCTGTGCACAGACCCATGTGTGATGTGGGTGATATTTTTGAGATATTAACCCAATATATTGCCACTCCTGGGATGCGATGGTTCCAGTATCAGGTAGCAACCACCCCCGTACCCTCCTATTGAATCAAATGTGTTCCTTGCTTCCCACAGAAGCAATCTTCCCCAGAAGCAATCTTCTGGAAATTACTGCTTTGCTCTTTGCAGTAGACAGGCTTTTGCGTATCATATCCAAGCCCGTGAGTTTTAGGTCCTAGAAACACTCCAGAAATCTCCCACCAGCCTGAGGGGACTTCACACCCACAACAGAATACACAGTAGTAGCTCCTGGAATGTGCAACCCGAGCCCCCTTTCTTGAGACTTCTCACTGTTGAGGCATTGAATGCCTACCCTGATGTGGGCTCACAGGGACAGAACGCTAAAGTTGGAGGAAATTGCTAGCCAAAAAAAAAAAAAAAAAAAGGAAAGAATAGATATGGGTGCTGTTTTAAAAAAAATTCAAATCCGTGGTAGGAGAGTTGACACCGTTGGTCAAGTCCCAAATAAAATTCACCAATAATGCCAGGTCCAACCCATCCAGCATATTCACGCTGATGTAGCTTGCTCTCCCAAAGTTACACGTCTTTTCGCCCCTCTTACAGAAGACCTGTTGACTATTTCAAAGTCAGTACCCCCTAGGTCCAAGCCTATACTAGGTGTTGTGGGAGTGCTTCTCTCTGAGATGGTGTGACAGGTTATCAAAGCAACTCTGATGACCGTAATTCATTCTCAAGAGTCAACATGGAATCCGATCCTTTTAATTAACTCTGCTAAGGGATAAATGTGAGGGAAAAGAAAGAGCTCTGCCCTCTTACATTCTAACAATAAATACGTCAAGGGCACAGTTATGATTATGGCTATGTTGTACTTATATATCAACTGTTGTTATAGAATTGCACAACTGGATTTTAAACACGAGTCCTATATTGGACTCTACGAGTCCGCCTTTGATAGAAACAATCTTTGTCTGATAAATACTTCTGAGATCGAGTGGGAGGAACCCCCAGAAAGATATTTTCATAATCATCCTGCAATTGTAGCTAAATTTAAAGTGCCAGAATGTCTGAGAACAGAAGATCAGTGAGGTGAAAACTGAGTCACGAGGTCCAATATAGAAACGGAGCAGGACTCGAAGCAGAATCAAAAGGCAGTCATCGGGGGAAACAGAAAAGCCAACTGCCTTAGTTCACAAGCTGGGAGTACTTTCAGTGTTGCTGTGGGACCCATGACTTTATTACTTGGCTGTCTGGATGACTTATTCCTTCAAAGTTCTGCAGGAACATTCCTACCAGGAATGGGACCGGGGGTCCTGCCGGGCTTTGGCTGGGTATTTAAGATTTTGAGCTGCTACATCTCCTCTGATAGTTGTATGCCAAAGAGTAAAACAATGTTTTCTCCCTACATAAAGTATTTTGCAATTTTCTCTGAGGATAGTTTATCAAATGGACCTTCAAGAGCCTTTCACTGCAACCAAGTCCATGGTCCCCACACCGTCTTCCATCAGAGCAAAACAGGCATCCGTCCAGGAAGCCTCGTGTCCAAGGCCCAGGGAGAGTGGTAGTTCCTCTCTCCTTTTTCAAGTCCACGACATTTTTATCACAACTCTGTATTTCAAGGACCTTGCCGGAAAAAAATAGTTTTTGTTCTTGGTGTTCACTGAAAATGTAACAAATAGTAGGAGGTGATTTAGTGTGCCTGACATGTGTAGAAAATAAACTACTTTGTTATTGTCATGTCTGAATACAAAAATCCATTGAGGCTATATTTTTCAGGCATTCTTGATGATTACCATTATACAAGAAAAATTATTATTTTTACCTCTCATTCCAACAAAGATCAGAAAAAGAGAGCTAAGCCAAGGCTTCTGAAAAACTAGAAACGAAGTCACCAAAACACACTAGCTGGCAACTAAATTGGGGAGGAAGCTGCGAAATGTACAAAATTGCAGATGTCAGCTTTGACAGGAAGCTGGTGATCAAACAATCCACATTTGTTTCTCTTTTATGTTCTCCCTGAGGAATTTGCCTTTTAAGTACTATTTTGTTTTGTTTTTTAACTTAATAGCATACTCTGTCCATGACCCATTATCTCCATCCAAGATGGAACAGAGAGTCTATAGGGACTTTCCCCGCAGTTCTACGGAGCTGTAAATGACAGGTAACATTGCATTGGTTTAAGGTGGAGAACACACTGATCCGATATTTAGGGCGAAATGATCACCACGAGAAGTTTAAGTACTACTTGTATCACTTCACATTGTTACAATTTTTTTGTTGTTGTGAAGAGAACTTTTAAGTTCCAGTCTCTTAGCAAATTTCACGTAAATGACACGGTGTTGTTAACTATGGTCACTGTGCCGTATATTACATTTCTAGAACTTATTCATCTTATAATTGAAAGTTTGGACCCTTTGACCAACATCTCCCATTTCCCGCACCCCTCAGCCCCGGGCAACCAGCATTCTACTTTCCGTTTCTACTAGTTCCATGTTTTTAGATCCCACATAAAAGTGAGATCATATGGTATTTGTCTTTCTCTGACTGACTTACTTTACTTAGCATAATACCCTCTAGGTCCATCCATGCTGTTGTAAATGGCAGGATTTCTTTCTTTTTTATAAATAACATTTCATATCTATCTATCATCTATCTATCTATCTATCTATCTATCATCTATCTATCTATCTTTCTACCTATCTATCTATCTATATCACATTTTCTTTATCCATTCATCTGTTGGGAGGGTTATTTCCATGTCCGGGCTATTGTGAATAATGCTGCAATGAAATGAACATGAGGGTTTAGATATCCGGAGATAGTGATTTTGTTTCCTTCATATATATTCTCAGAATTGGAATTGCTGGGTCTATTGGTAGTTCAATTTTTAATCTTTTTAGGAAACTCCATAGTTTTTCCCAAGTGGTTATACCACTTTGCATTTGCATATAGTGATTTTTTTTTTCTTTCCTTCAGCTCAAATGGTCACTCATTGCCTCCCGATTATGTCATCATATCAACATTTGCCACAGGATGAAATCTTCGGAAAGCCAAGAACACAGAAACAGCAAGAGAGCAAAGGCTGGTTCTCCTCAGCTTTTAGCTTCTGTTTGAGTTTATCCACACATATATTGGTACCCACAAAGATTTTTACCAAATTCATATGAAAATGGGTTAATCAGGAACGTATTGGTGCTATTTCTTCAAAGAGAAGTGTCATGGATGCCATAGTTATTCTTTGAAACTTTACAAAAGGATTTTGTGCTCTGAGAATCAATGTGTGTTTGCTTACTGCTCCCAGGTGTTTGCAAGACGTTCATGCTCGAAGTGCAAGGGAAAGGTGAGAGAGCATGGCCTCATTTTCAAAAACTCATGGGATGGAGCTGGGAGGGGCAAACCCTCGCCCTTGTGAAAACTCTGGTACTTGTGATCCAAGAAAGTAACCATTAGTGTATCTGGTTCCAAATGTGCTCAAATGTCTCCCTACTGGTGGGCCACGACTCATGACAGAGTCTGCGGTTGTTTGCAATGCGATGAGAGATAAAATAATGTAATGGCCCTTGAAGGAGTTTTTTAAGCTGATTGATTTCCTTTAAAAACCATATTTTATTCCTTAATCACGTACTTTCTATGTTTTAGTGGTAACATATATTTTCATTAAGAGACTGGTGACTATTAATGATGAGTTTTTGTTGGTGTTTTAGTATCTGCACTTTGCAAAATGAAGAAGGTAATGCTGAATTCTGGGAGCCACCTACGTACAGTGTTTTCCGTTCTGGAGCCTTTACCCCAAATCAATTCCATAGACATTTCTGCAGGTGGTGCTCTGCATTACTATTATTTCAAAACTTCTCAAGTAACCTTAATGTGCAGCCAGTGTTAAGAATTCTGAACTGGGGGCTGCATGCAATGCTGTTTTCCCCCTTTCTGTCTCTCTTTACTCCAGAGCATTACTAGGTAACTAATTGCTAGGTGTTATGAGGTTTCTATTCAATTGAATCCTAAGGCTCTAAAATGCAGTTTGTAGTATCCTTTTCATCTCTTATTAAATCTTGTTCAACCTCATAGTCTCTAAATGAAGAGCAGGCCTTCAGAAATTATTGCAGAAAGAATAGAGAAATATCCTTTTGACAGTAGGAGATTAAAGTTTAAAGGAGGATCCCAAGAAACATTGTTTTGTTTTCACAGAAACCGTTTTAAAAGGTCTTTGAACTTCCCTGAATATAAGTAAGCCTAAATGAAAAAAATTGGAGAAAATGTGGAAAGAATTTTTGGGAACATGAAACCTAGGAGAGGGAAAAAGAAGCAAATAGATAGTCTAGCAAGAAATTTAAGACAATATGAAAATTGTTACAATAGAACAATTCACAAAGTGCTACAGTCCCTAATAGAAGGAGTGCCTTGCATGGGTCCTTGGGTTCCTTCCAATCACTGCCATCCACCCCCAAGGGTACCACTGACCTGATTTTTGACATTCACTTCCTTGATTTTCTTTAAAATTTTAATGTCTAAGCATTTATGTAATAGGCTAAATTATCATGTTCGTAGCCCTCCCTGTACCCATGCCCTTTATCAGTCAGTCCCACTAAGGTACAGTACGCTTCCTGGTCCATTGACTTTGGGCCTGGCCATTGGATGAGTGTTGGCCAATGAACTGTGGGTAGAAGTAACAAGGGGCCAGGTCTGAGCCCAGGCCTTAAGAGGTTTTCTTTCTTTTTCTTTCTTTCTTTCTTTCTTTCTTTCTTTCTTTCTTTCTTTCTTTCTCTTTCTTTCTTTTGCTTTTAAAGCTTTATTTTCTTCAGAAAAAAGAAGACAGAATCTATAGTTGTTTACAGAAAAAAATAGTATTTCCATAAAGAGTCATCATGCCCCAACACACTTTTAGAAGGGAACATGCATTGTTACAATCTGATTTTCCTTTCCTTTTATTTTCTAAATGCCTTTATTGAAATGTAATTCATATGACATACAATTCACCAATTAAAATGGTACAAATCAATGACCTTTCGTTTATTTGATGGTATTTAGTTCATTGTACATCCATTCTCACATCAAGTTTAGGACATAATCATAACTCTAAAATAAAAAATCCATACCCATGACTCCTCATTTCTCCCAAGAGGCTGCATGTGTTCCTGCTTGCTCTCTTGTGCCCTAGGTTGGCACACTAGTTCAAGAAGAATAGGAGACATATACAGAAAGTAAAGAACCAACCTGCAGCTAGAGCCCTATAACTTAGAGGCCAGCAGAGATCAGCCAACCCTCGGCCCACCCACAGATACACGAGAGAATAATGCCATGTTACAGACTACTAGGACCGTGTGGGGTTTTGTTATGCAGCAATAGCTGATTGATACAGGCAAGCCACAGACAGAAAATATTTACAGAGACCAGAAAAAGCACACTCACAGCTCAAAAATACAGTTTTTTTTTAAAAAAAGATTTTATTTTTATTTATTTGACAGAGATAGAGACAGCCAGAGAGAGAGGGAACACAAGCAGGGGGAGTGGGAGAGAAAGAAACAGGCTTCGAGCAGAGGAGCCTGTTGTGGGGCTTGAACCCAGAATGCCGGGATCACACCCTGAGCCGAAGGCAGACGCTTAACGACTGAGCCACTCAGGCGCCCCCAAAAATACAGTTTTAAAAGCCTAACTTCTTTAAAAATGGAGAAAACATCAAAGCAAAGATTTCATCAAAGAATATAAACAGATGTTGAATAAGTACGTGCAGAGATACTCAACGTCATTAATCGTGAAGGAAATTACAAATTAAAACCACAATGAGCTACTACTACAAACTGATTAGAATGGCTGTAATATAAACAAACAAATAATCTGGCAATACTGACTGTTGGAGAGGATGCAGTGATGAATCGCTATAACCACTTTGGAGATAGTTTGGCAATTCTTTACAAAGTGAAATATACATGTAGCATATGAATGGCAATCCCACTCCTAGGCATTTCCTTGAGAAAAATGAAAATAAATGTTCTCACAAAAGTCTGTGCATCATTGTAGCCACTCCACAATCACCAAAAACTGGAAGGAATTCAAATCCCATCTACTGGTGAAAGCATTAGTAGACCGCAGTACGTTCATACAATGGGATAATATTTGGCATTAAAAAGAAACGAACTGCGGCCCCTGGGTGGCTCAGTCCATTAAGCATCTGCCTTCGGCTCAGGTTGTGATCTCAGGGTCCTGGGATCGAGCCCCACATTGGGCTCCCTGCTCAGTGGCAAGTCTGCTTCTCCCTCTCTCTCTGTGATCTCCTTTGCTCTCACTCTCTCACAAATAAATAAATAAAAAGAGAGAGAGAGAGAGAAAGAAATGAACTACTGATTCATGGGTAGCATGGATGAATCTTAAAAACATGCTGAAAGAGAGAGGTCAGGCTCAAAAGCTACATAATTTATGTGAGTGTATTACTCGTTTTTCATTAGTTTAAGAATATTCCTCACCTCATCCGAATACATATTCTGCACCATGGTTTTCTCCTCTTTTTCTGGACTCCAATTCCTCATATGTAAGATTTTCTCACTCAAGTCTCCATAAATTTTTATCTTCTACCTTCCCTCCTTTTTCCCCTCAGTAATGTTTTCTGAATATTTTTGTCTTTTATCTTCCAGTTCACAAGTTCTGTCTATTTTGTGTCTAAAATGCTTGGAAATTCATCCTCTTGAGTTCCAAATTTCAGTTAATGTATTTTTCGAATTGTTTATTTTCTTTTTAGTATCTTTTATACTTTCCAGGTACCTGCTAAAAAGTTCAGCCAAGGGCCACCTGGGTGGCTCAGTCATTGAGCGTCTGCCTTCAGCTCAGGGCGTGATCCTGGCATTCTGGGATCAAGCCCCGCATCAGGCTCCTCCGCTGGGAGCCTGCCCCTTCCTCTCCCACTCCCCCTGCTTGTGTTCCCTCTCTCCCTGGCTGTCTCTCTCTCTGTCAAATAAATAAATAAAATCTTAAAAAAAAAAAAAAGCTCAGCCAAGATTTCATCAGAAGCATAGTGATAAAACTTTGGGATTTGGTAGCCTCCTTGTCTGTGGTCCTTTATCTGTGCCCACCGTCCACTATTTCTGCTGAATTCTGTGCACAATGCCTTACTTCTGTCCATTGCTGGTTATTTTTTTCACATGTCAGAAATTATATTTGCAAATTGTTTTCAAAAAACTAAATTCGGGTCTAGAGTGGGTTTACATTTGCTGCTCTCAGGATTACCTGACTCTAGTGTCAGAGATTGAGATGATCAGAGGTTGTAATCCTTGTGAAGACCAGGATACTTCAGTTTACTCTTGGTCCTGCTGTGGCTCAAGGTTTCTTCACGACCTCATTTGCCCATTCGTGCCTTCAAGCATATTTTTATTAATATTTTGTCAAGCTTTAAACAATGTCTTCGGTGACAGGTTGGTTTGAATTACTTATTCCACTATGAACAGAAGCACAAATTCCCAATAGGTTTCTAAATATGAATGTGTCCAAAGCAAATCACACGATGTCCCTGACACCAAGGCCAGCTCCACTGCAGTCTTTCCCGTCACAGTGAACACTGACTCCATCCTTCTAGATTCTCAGGCCAAGTCTTGGTGTCCTCCATAAGTCCCCTTTTTCTCTCACACCGTGACCCGAACTGTTAACAGAGTATTGGGTCTACCACCAAAATACGTTCAATAATGCTGTGTGACAAGCAGCTCTATGACACTTTACAGGAATAAACATGTATTGTCTTGCTCATGGGTCTGCAGATGTGCTGTGGCTTGGCTGACCGAGGCTGGGCTCGGGATGGATCCCCTCAAGCTGCAGTGTTGGCTGGGCACGGCTCATCGCTGTGAGCTGGGCATGGGTCTACTGCCAATGTGCCCACTCTCATGACAAGTTTGAAGGGTCAACAGATACTGGGGGGAAGTTCTTCTCAAAGTGATGGCGGAAGCACAAGAGGGCAAACAGAAGCATGCGATGCCTCTTAGGCCCAGATTTGAACTGGTGCATTCAGGTCTATCTCTACACCCCATTGGCCAAAGTCACACAGCAGACCCCAGACTTAGGGAACAGAGAAGCACATTTGACCTCCAGCTGGAAGGGCAGTAAAGTCACATGGCAAAGGGCTGGGTATGAGATGGGGTAAGAAATTCAATCTACCAAAAGGCCCCTAATAATCACTTCTGTGAGCCACCTCCTTGTACTCTCTCCTTTACTGAATCTGCTTCAGCCACTTTGGTCTCCTCGGTGCTCCTGAAACGTACCAGGCTTGCCCCTTGGTCCTCACACGGGCTGTCCCTTCTGCCTGGACCACTATTCCCCATGTAGTTGTCTGCATGGCTTTCTTCCTTATTTCTTTAAGGTCCGTATTCAACATTTGACTTCTCCTTATTCAAAATTGCATTCCCTCCACCCCTGGGATGTCCCTTGTCCTGTTCTATTCTCCTGCTCTGAAGCATAGTTACTTTTGAGCAAGCTGTGCTTTGTCGTGATCGTTGTCTGTTTCCTTCACGAGAGGATAAGATCCATAAACTTAGCAGCTTTTGCTCATTTTGTTTACTGATGTATTGCTTTTGCACCTCGGGCACTCAATAGCTACTTAGACATATTTGTTCATAACTCAACAGTAATAGAAGACAATGCAAAATGAAAAGCAAAGGCAATTAAAAATTCCAAGAGAAGCAAAGAAGTTGTACATTACGGAAATATAACCAATTGGCTTTGGAGCAATAATATTTTCATAGTCCTATTGCTATAAATACCATTTATGAATTTAAGTAAAAATAGTAATTTAACTACAATAGATGTTCTCTTCACTGGCCTCAATATAATTGACTCGCCAGATTTATTGACACCCTCCCTTCCGTCTGCAAATTATACTGACTAATTCCCATGCACGTTGAGTGAAAGCCTTTAGTATATCATTTCCTAGCACTGTGTTTCCTCGGACAAATATTAACCATTCTTATTATCTTCATCTGTAAAATGAGGATGTTAAAGTATAATTTTCAAGAAGAAAAAAGCACGACTCTTGTGCAAATATGAAATAAACAGGGGTCAAAAATTTTGTCGAACTCGTTAAAGAAGGAGTAAAGCAGTAAGATATTAAACCTGTTCAAGGAAAATTTGAAGATACACACAGACACACACACACACAGAGTTTAATGACTAGAATATTAGAATAAGATTGGTGGATTAAACACGAAATTGGTAATGCCCAACACAACCACAAACCATAAACTTTGATATTATTTCTATTCTCAAAAATAAATTATCTGCATTTCTATCAGGCAAAAAGAAAAAATCTATAAATTAACCTCTTCCCCTGCATGTTTGTAAAATAGCCCAGTTAATAGAACGTCAAATCTCAGTGTTGTACTGAAAGAATACCTCATCGTATTTTCTGGGTATTTCCAAATTTCAGGTTCTTTTTCTGATAGGGATAATACTAGGAGTCATGCACTAGAACTGTTAAAAGTTGTAAATCAGTAAATATGTCTAACCAGTGGGAGCAGGTCCTGGCATGCGGTCAGCTCAGTGCACGCCCCCCAGGACAGGAGGCTCAGGCGTAGCAAGTGAGTTTTGTGATGTGTACTTGGGCTCCCACTGGGGACTTCTATGCTTTTCCAAAGTCACTGGGTTTGTTTCCAAACCTGTTTATTCTAATTGTATTTATTTTGGTAATTCTTTGATTTTGCTTCGTGTTACAAAAACTAATGAAATAAGGGTGTTACAAAGAGTTCTTTGTTTCTAACGAAGTAAAGTTGAAAAATTTGATAATGACAAATTTCTAAAAATATTCTTAAAAATATGAAAGACACTTGTTAATGACTGTGGGGGTGGGAATGAACCTCTACAATAATTCTCTCCTCAGTTTGCCTTGTAAATGTTTTTAATTTTTGTACCACTTTAAAGAAACCGAAACTAGAAATCAATCGTAGGAGATGTGCCCTGGGTTTGATTTTTTTGCAAGAGCCACACTGAAGGACCCTACATCAAAAGATCATTTGCTCTCAGTTAAAATTAACACTTAAGAAATTCTACATGTATTTTTTATGAAAACCTGTTTTTTTCAATTAAATGATCAACTAGCAGTTCTGGTTCTGTTGGTAAGAAGATCTCTACAATAAAGGGGAAGGACAGAGGAATTAAGTAAGGCTAACAGGTAAGAGAGGTAGATTCTGATCTATTACAACAATTAATGAATAGAAAATGTCTCAATTGATGATAAACCAGAAAATCATAGTAAAGACATACCACCTGGAGATGTGGGGTTAAGTTATTATAACGTATCAGCACAAGAACTAAAGTGTTTGCCCCTAGAGTGTTTGCCCCTAGACTGTAAGGTTATCAGCTGGAAGGCTTGGAGGAGGAGACAACTGCATTGTTAAGACTTAGGACTATTTAGTAATTTTTTTTAAAAGATTTTATTTATTTATTCGACAGAGATAGAGACAGCCCGCGAGAGAGGGAACAAAAGCAGGGGGAGTGGGAGAGGAAGAAGCAGGCTCAGAGCAGAAGAGCCTGATGTGGGGCTCGATCCCATAACGCCGGGATCACGCCCTGAGCCGAAGGCAGACGCTTAACCACTGTGCCACCCAGGAGCCCCCTATTTAGTTATTTTTAACATGTGCATATATTCAAAAAGATTCTTCCATGAAATCATTCTTTACATTCATTTGAGGAAGAAGCTCTGAAAACAGCTTATGTAACCTATACCATCTCTTATAGTCTTTAAATAAAGATATGATTTTTCATTTCCATCAAACGGCCTGTTCTGCTCATCGAAGCCTGCTCTCTTTTTATTCTTTGAGTCTATGAAATTAATATTGTTTGTCGTCTTTGTATTTCCATTATAACTATCTTTAATATTTACTACCTGTGGTGGTCTTAAAATATTTCCCCAAATTTCTGACACTCCTCTCGTCCAAAGTTGGGGAGCTTAATTCCCGTCCCCCCTTAAAAGTGGGCTCATGCAGACAAGACAGTGAGGCATAAATGAAGGAGAGTGACTTCTGATGATAGATCATGAAAGCAATTTCAGCTTTCTTCTTGTTCTCTCTTGGATCACTCGCACTGGGGGAAACCCGCTGCCATATGGGGAGGAGGCTTAAGCTAACCTGTGGAAAGTCCCCCATCAGGAAACGAGGCCTCCTGACAACAGCCTCCTGAGTGAGTTTGGGGCAAATCCTCCAGCCACATTCTAGTCTTCAGATGACAGGCAGCCTGGAAGACACCTTGACTGTACCACAGTCAAGAAACCCTGGACCAGCCTCACCTAGCTAAGCCATGCCCTTGTCCATGATCCACAAAAGCTGTGAGGTGACACGTTTAATGTTGTACGCTACTTATTTCTGGGGTGATTTCTTAACACAGCAGTAAAATAACTAGTACACCATGAAAGCCACGTGGACACAGTCCATCTGGCTTTTTCTCAGGAAGTACTCCAATTCAAAAGACATGGATATTAAAGACGTTCAACTGAGGATAGAGGAGCAGCTCCTCTCAGCTTGGAATGGAGGTCACCCCAGAAGTGCACATTCTGCAAAAAGTACCAGAATAATCCTTAACACTTATGTAAGATTTACTATAGCTTTTTCGGCCTTAGACTCTTTCCTTAAGTCATTGGCAAGTTAAAATATCACGGTTTAACTGCTGGTGTTTTTAAATTTGTCTCATTGACATTCTTTTTTCTTTTTTTTTCTTTTCATTATTCACCTGCCTAGTTGCCCAAAGTCACTTGGTGACACCTGAATTACAACCTCAGAGAGGAAAAATAAGGAACTCAGAGGGGCAGCAAGCCTGTAGGTCAGAAATGGTCCTCGGGTCATATTATGGAAAGCAATGCCAAAGCAGGACTCGCTGTTTGCTGTCTGCATGGTTTGTAAATGATACTATCTCTCTCATTTTTTTTTCTGTCACTAAAATTCCAAATCTCACTCATGGGGACTTCTAATATCTACATGGTATTTTTCGTCTTTAAAACAAAGGGACCAAAGGATAGACTGCAGAGGAGGATGGAAGAAGAACAAAGAAAGGTACAGAGAGATGACACAGAAGAGAGATAGAGAAAACACAGCCACATTCATGCGGGAGACGAGCCAGCTGGTTCTGACAAGTGGTCTCCGTGGAGGGCTCTGCAGAGTGTGCTGAACATGAGAATGTCCGTGACTCACCGTACCTTGACTGTCATCTCTTTCCTACCTCAAAGGTGGTTTTACTTGTTATTTCATATCATCGATTCATACGTTATGATTCACTGTCATCTGCCATTCATTGCAACTACTTTGGAATGACTCTCTTCCCTGCAAGTTTCTTTCCCATAAACTCAAACATTTTTATCCTGTTTACCCATATGTGCTAGTCTGTATTTTCCCAAATTTGACCCAGTTATATTTTCCTTGCATTTCTTCCCACAGACTCAGTATTACAAACCCTCCCTATGCAAGACTTGCTGGTAAAGTCTTTGATAAGCTGTATACTAACTGCATTAGTCAGGAAGTATTACATTTCAAGTGACAGAAATCAAACTCCAACTCAATTGAGTCTAAAAATGACCTTTATTTGCTCCCATAACAAGGAAAGGCAGGGGTATCGCTGGGGACAAGTGGAACAGGGATCTTGACAAGGACACAACTCTGTCCCCGTCTTCTTTGCTTCTCTGCTTCTGAATTTCATTCTCTCCTACTGCCAAAGGGCTTTGTGCCATGTGCGGAACATGAAGAAAGTAGTTCTGTTGTTACATACTCACAGGGTTGCCACCAGAGAGGAAAAGGAACTTTAACCTCCAACCAGAGTGAAAAATTCTGCAGCGGGTTTTAGTTGGGTCACATGCCCATCCGGAACATGAGGGGGTGGGGCACTGAGCAGAGAAGGGAGACTGGCTAGAGACTCGTAGATGGAATAGGAAAGGAGAGTGGTGTCAGATAAAGAGGGGGAAAGAAGAAGTATCGTGTAGACAAAAATAATACACATACACTACACTGTCTAACTTCATAATTGTGTGTCTAGATTCATAACTGTAAAGGATCCATAGCAATGACCATCCACAGAATTTGGGAAAATATTTGCAAAATGTGTATCTGGTAAGGATCTAATATCCAGAGTACACAAAAGAAGTCATACGACTGCAAATAAAAAGAAAAACAACCCAATTTAAAACTGGGCAAAGGACTTAGACACGTCTCCAAAAACAGTACACGAATGACCAATAAGCACATGAGAAGATGTTCAGCCTCTTTAGTCACTAGGGAAACACAAACTAAACTTGCAGTGAGATACCAGTCAGAAGAGAGCATGAGGAGATACCCACAAGGATGGCTGTCACGGTTTAAAAAGAAAGAAAGAAAATAGTAAGTGTTGGTGAGAACGTGGAACACTGGAATCTTTGTTCACTCCTGGTGGGAGTGTAAAATGGTACCTCTGCTCACCAAGACAGTTTGGCAATTTTTCAAAAAGCTAAAAAGAGAATTACCGCGTAACCTAGCAATTCCACTCCTAGGTGTATACCCAGGGGGAGTGAAACCACACGGAAACTTGTACATAGATGTTCGTAGCAGAATTATACTTAATAGCCCCCAAATGAGACAACCCAAATGCCGCCAACCAATGAATGGATAAATAAATGTGCTAGGCCATATAATGGAATATTATTCTTCCATAGAAAGGGATGAAGTACTGACCCGTGCTGTAACACGGAGGAATCTTGAAAACATTATGCTAAGTGAAAGATACCAGACGCTATAGGCTGTATGATTCTATTCATACGAAATATCAAAAATAGGAATATTCACTGAGAAAGAAAGGAGATCACTAGTTGCCAGGGGTTGGTGGAGGGGGCATGGGTTATGGCTGCTAGTGGGTTGGGGTTTCTTTTTGAGGTGATAACAGTGTTCTAGAATTAGAGCAACCTTATGAACTTATGAACACACCAAACACTACTGAAGGATTCACTTTAAAATGGCTAATTGTACAGTGTATGGATAAATATCAACAAAAACTAATTTAGCAAGTTTTGGAGTCAATTAGGACAATTATTTAATTGGAGTTTGTTTTAGTCATGATATGTTTGTGTCTTTCCCAGCTGGAATGAAATTTTCAAGTCCCAGTACCAAATGATTTTGCTAAAAATACATGAATCAATTGGCTCTTCTTCCTACAAAAAACCAGAAAGAGCTTCTAAGAACTGTAGTCTAAGTAATATCTATATCCCTTTATAGGTTTTCATTTAATCCATTCTGGAAGGATTCTTGTCAACACTTTTCTTAAAGGATTTCTTAATCATCTTTGGTCATGAACATGGGCGGTATTTTTTCAAGCTGAAGTTCTAGGAATTAGAAATAGTCAAGACTGTTGAGCAGTGTGCCTTTTACTGCCCAAAACCAATAGATACTCAAATATGAGAAGGAGGAAGACAGAGAGACAGATGAAGGAAATTCTTGGAATTATCTTGGTATACATTCCTTTGACCAGAAAATAAGAAATCATCGATACAAGGGTTGAGTTTAACTACACATATTTTAAAAGTTCAAACTATAATTTTCTCACTCAATGAAAAGTAATTTTATATTTAATGTGTAAGGACTAAATGCTCAAAACGACAATTTGTATTATTTAAACTGGCTCTTATAGTGAACAAAAGCAGTGATGAGTATTATTTATATATTCTTCCACGACCACTGTTGAAGTATATGGTGGACAGAATTCATCAGTCTTGGAATCCAAGTCACGAAATAACTATGGCATCTTTTAGTCACTAAATCCCCTTGAGTCTCAATTTTCTTATCTATGGAGAATATTTGGCCCTATCTTTGCAGAGCTAGCTCATTATCACTTATGTCCCATGCTGTCATGTCTCTGCTCCAAGATGCCTCCCATGCCCACTCATCTAAAGTAGCTATTCAGGCTTTCTATCTCTCACAGCCACGCATTTTAATTCTCTAAAGGGCACCTAGGGCTCTTCCATTTTTTTAGTTTTATATAATTAGTCATTATCTATTCATTCTTCCATTGCCTGCCACCTCTGGTACTGTACAAGCTTCAGGAGGGCAATGAACCTGTCTACCTTGTTTGCTAGAATATTGCCATTGCCTGGCACAAAATGGCCATTCAAATACAGTTAATGAGTGAATGACTATGAAAGGGACTCATACTAGCAGCCCTGCCAGCTTTCAAAGGCTCTAGTGAGGACCAGAAAAAGGGAATAGATGTGATCAAGGGTTTTGAGTGATGAAGAACTATGCGGATAGAAGATTTTATAACTCTAATATTGGTTTTCCTTAAAGGTTAAACACACACTTGTACCTCTAACTAGATTTTTACATCTAACAAATTCTACACATGGAAAGTGAGAGGGCTCTGCACTTTTCTGAGGCAATTTCATTTACAAACCATAAAAGAGAACAAAGTGAAATTCACAACGACAATTTTGACAGGGTATGCGTCTTTCCGAATTGTGGTTTATTAGCCATAGTTAGTTCAAATATCTTTATTTGTCTCAGTAGTCAATGGAACTGCAGGAATTGAGTGTTTTCCCACAGCATTCCATAAGAGGCACTAATAAAAGGAAAGCAAATAATAGCGTGCCTTTATGTGTGCATGTAAGTCCTTGATGTTTTCTCTCATGGGCTGGCTTTCTGACTCAACTGGTCAAGTGATGACAAAGCAGGTGGTCAGTCACAGATCTAACCTGATGATGCAACTCTCATCTCTGTGGTCTTTCTCAAAGTTGACTACACAAAGTCCTACCTCTTTCTTAAGGCTTTATGATTTATAGGAGGCTCTAGAATAAATAGCAGGCTGGAGCCTTGCTCAACATGTCAGTGCCTTAGTATGAATTCTTTCGGCATTGAGTCACTTGCTTTTCCTACTGGGAGTTGATGATTTGGAACACTTTGTGATGTCAGTGTGGAATCTTCTAAATCCACACAGCTTCCTGAGTATTAGGAAAACATAGTGGTTAAGACTAGAAGCTTTGGAGTCCACCAGACCTGGGTCAGAAACTCAGCTCCTTCACCTATGAGCTCTGTCACTTTGGCCAAGCTCCTTCCTGCTTTGAGTCTCAGCTTCTTCAGATTCAAATGGCGTGATAGGGTCAACTGACTTAAAGAATCATTACTAACATAGTATAATAAAAATTATTAAAAAAAGGAAAAAATTAAGAATCATTGTTAGCATTAATGGAGAAAATGCATACAAAACCCCCCACGGGTAACTGGAACATCATGCATGCGTGACTATCGTTAACTTACATCACAAGGAAGAAAATAGAGAGCGATACATGCAAAAGTTGTAGGTTGAAAGAAAAAACAAAGTCTTGTAAAGTATACTCTTCAGTATCCGGAATGCTTGCAGCAATGGAAGTTGCTACTTGACCGAAAGTTAGTTTTCAAAAATCTTTCTGTGGAATATTTTTCTCAAGTGTATGGGTTTACTGTTTCAACGAGTAAATAAAAATTATATATCTAATTTTTATAATTAGATATACCCCCTCCATGGGTGCTTCCCAACTTCCATTTCAATTTAGATATATAATTCAGATATATAAAATAGAGATATAATTTTTATTTTATTATATGCATAATAGTTATATATAATACACAATATATATTATTATATATAAACTTATAGTTATATATAATATACAATATATATAGCATATATTGTATATATAAACTTATAAAGCAATAAGGCCCATGTCACCAAGTACATGGAAATCAAGAATCAAGTCTTTAGTCTGTATCTGTATTTCCCCTTGGGTATGTTTCGTAGTTTTCACAAGCCTTAGTTTACTCTTTATGACATGTGGAGATAAGACTAGATCACTGATTGCCAGAATGAATTCTCCAGAACATCATTCTGTTAGATAAGTGTTTACTGGTTAAATTTTGTTTGGAAAATCTTGGATGGCAGGTGTCTTTACCATAGAATTTCCCAAATGTTTTGAGCTCTGATTTCCCCAGGGGAGTATAGTTTTCCACATTTCCCAAACATAATTGATTGGAGTTTTGGTTTTTTGTCTTTTGGTCTTTTTGTCACTGAGCATCTTGTGAGACAAGAATTCTGAGAAACGTTTTATGAAATGTTGGGCTAGATAACACCCAAGATCCCTTCCAGCTCCAAATTCTCAAGCTCTGATTCACTTCTTCCTTCTTTAGGCTTAGACTGGGCTTTGCCAGAACCATGCTCCTGGCCTTCTCCTTCATGCTATTTCACTAAGACCCGAGCTGCTAGACATTTCCATAACCATTCTGCACTTTCCAGTCTGCTTCATGTAATAGATCCTCGTGTAGCTTGGCAATCAGCAGGGCATCAAATCAGTGCAGGGCGATCATTGTGTCCAGCAACATGATGGAAGATGTGGAGAGATGATATCATTGTCTACAGGGAAAGGGTGGAGATGGCAGTCTTGGGGCCTCCCTGAGGACTGTTCTCACTACGTGTCTGTTGGCTCTGGATTCCCAGGTAACGCTTCACTTTATCTCTTTCTTGGAGGACTGTGAGTGCTGCTGGGGAAGCAAGACCCAAATGATGTTGTCCCCCTCCATGGGTGCTTCCCAACTTTCATCGCATCGTGACCCACTTAGAAATTGCTACTATTTCTACGGGGTGCCGAGGATGCTTGCAGCCTGAATGGAGAGGTTGATTCAATAAGGACATGAAGAAGGCCTGTGGTTTTATAATGTTTATGCTTAGGAAGAACTTAACTGAAGCTTTTCAGAATAGTAGGGTTGTAGCATCAGGGATTTGAGGGTCAGGGATTTTTTTCTACGATGGAAAATAGTAAAGGCTAATTGTTTGATATCAGGAATGATCCCTGACGATACCAGAGACTGAGAGAACAACCTGACAGGCAACGTCACTGAGATGGTGAGAGGAGCCCAGCCCCAGAGAGCAGTGGAAGAGGGTCCTTCCTGCACCATAACATGAGGTGGGAGATGGGTCCATAGGCAGGTGGGTTTGTATTTGGGTCAGAGAAAAACAAGGGATGTCCCCATTCCTGTTGGCTGGCTTCAGGTTTTCCAACAATGTAAAATGAGAGAGCCCTCCCTGATCGTGCAGCTGAGGAAAGCAAGGTGAATGCTCAGTGGATATCCATTACGGCTTTCATTGTTGTTCTTATTGGATGACTGTGTCTTTGACCTTGCATGTGGTGGTTCCCATTCCCACATCTCTGATGAAACGACCATCAAGAATCTCCTGGCCACCAACCCTGTTTCCATCCTCCTCCCCCTCTCTGCAGTGTGGGTAAGAAGCCTGGTAGGAAATTCTCCTCTTGGCCCTTTTGTACTCAACTGTCTTGGTTTCCCTCCTGCCTTTTTGTTCCTTCCTTCCTTTTTCTAAAGCAACATCCTCAACCTTTTATAAGTTCTGTTAGTTCCCCTTCCCATTCTCCCATTCTCTCTCTCTCTCTCCCCTCAGAAATTTGTATTTATTTCAGAGATGTCACTCGCCTTTCCAGCTTAATTTCTCACCACTGGGCAATTCCACTTATACATTAATTGTTCTCCTAAACTCTAGCAGAATCTCTAAATACTGGTTTCTTTCTGGATGTCCACCCATTATCCCAAATTCGACATCTTCTCAAACAGGTGTTTCACCTTTCTACCCAAAGCAGTCCTTCTTTGAAAATGCCTCCAGATTCATCTGGAAAGAAGTTCCACTCTCATTACCTCTGTATTCATTTCCAATGACTGCTGTACTAAATTACCACAAACTGGGTGGCCCAAAACAACGCAAATTGGTTATCTCCACCATTCCAGAGGTCAGAAATCTTAAAATCAACATGTCAGAGAGGTTATATTCCTTCTAAAGGCTCTAAGGGAGTACATTTCTTGCCTTTTCAAGCATCTAGAGGCTGTCTGGATTCTCTGGCTCACGGCCCCTTCCTCCATCTTCAAACCCAGCAACAAAGCATCTTCAGAACGCTCTGCCTCCCTCTCTCACCTGTGCTTCCATCATTACATCTCTGACTTTCACCCTGCTGCCTCCCTCTTTCCTTTATAAGAACCTTGTGATTACTTTGAGTCAACCCAGATACTCCAGGATAATCTCATCTCAAAATCTTTAACTTCTGAAAAATCCCTTCGGCCTTATAAGATAGCATATTCGTAGGCTCTGGGGACCAGGACAGGAACACTTTGGGGAAGTGTTATTCTGTCTACCACAATCTCCATTCTAGGTTAGACCCATATGAATTCCCACGCATACAATAGCTATTTAACCAGGCGCCCATTCTCTGTCCCCATTCAAATCTCTTCATGTAGTCTTTAATAAAAATGTTCTTGCTCCCAAATAAAATTCTAAATTTTTAGTATATAATTCAAACTTTTCATATGTTATGGATAGTTCTTAGCCTTTTCAACCTGGCTAACATTCAACCTGTATGAGATTTTTCCAAACATTATTTACAATCTCCAGTAAAGCCAGTCTCTTCACACCTTGAGTCTCCCTATCCTCCTGCCTTGATTTTTCTCCTATTCCTCAGAGAACAGTTATTCTCCACTTGAGCTGTGGGCTAAGAGAGGGTGAGTTTCAAGACACACAGCATCACAGGAGGTCCCAGGACCCAAGCTCACATAATGTGAGCGGCCTCTTGCCGCTGGTGTGTTATTGTATCATGAAAAAAAGACGCAGTTCCTCCCTACTTAGAAAAGTCTCCTTGCCACAGGCCCACCTCTCGAAATCCAACCTTCCTCTAAAAGCACAGTTTCAAGCTTTTCCTTGAGGAAGCCTTTTTCATCCACCCAGCTAGAATTATTTTTTTCTTTTTCCAGATTCTTAGAGCACTTTCTGTCTATACAAATATCTCCTCAGTAGGCAAGGTATCAGCATTTGAGGAGGGAAAACATGTCCTTCTGCCCAGCTGTCCCATGCAATGGAGATACCTAGCATCACCAGCCGCTGCCCACCCAGCCCCTGCCAGTCACTGTGAGGACCCCATATTTCTAAATGCTCCCCAAGAAAGCAAGGCTGCCCTCTTTTGGGAGCCACTGGTTTACATCATCCATTTATCAACCAACAGTTAAAATCTTCAACCCCTACTTGGCCATACGTCCCCAGTGAACAGGGATTATGTACTTCGAATATTCTGAACTGTGAGTCACTCAGAGAATGAATTTTACTTTCCCAATATGGAGTAGTAGGAAAAGCGCTGGATTTATAGCATTAAGAAAGTTACTTGACCTCTGGGATTGGCTGACTCATTATCTGTAAAATGAGACAACAGCAGGATCACACCTGCACGGAACCTTCCACAGTGCCCAACACAAACCATTCAAGGCACATTCTAGGTTCCTTCACTGCCTGCTTTCTCTCTTTTTCCTTTATGTCCTTTCATGTCATATAAACAAATATTTTTTTTTCTCACCATTAAGTTGGAAACAAGAGGTAAATGGACCACTCATGTCCCATTCACCTATCAGCCACAGGACTCAAGTAACAGACTTCGGGTAGTTTTCCCATCGTACAGGGCCTTCTACTGCCTCCAGAGAATTTCTTTCTCCTTTCTCCTAAACTAAAGTAGTTGCATAAGCTGTTTCCATTAAGAAGGATAAAACCCTTGCACTCATGGTTTAGATAAAGTATAGCTGAGGGCTGTGAATACACATTAGTTCTCATGAGGGGAACATGGGAGCTATTTACATGAGTCACAGACACTACAAGGAAAGCACCAGAAAGAGAAGGAAAGCCACACTTCTATGATACATTCGGAGGGTGGGAAACTCAGTAAATTAGGATAAATGATGCCCATAACCAGAAATTTTCTGACAACACTCATCCCAGATGAGGACTTCCTTCTGGTACATTCCATAACCACATCTTCTGATCTAGATTCCACAGAGAGACAAGGAAAGGGGCCTGGGGCCCTATTCCCATGACCTGAGATCCCAGGTTTCTGAGAGAGATGGATGGGCTGGACAGGGTGCTGGGGAAATGACAGGGGATGGGCTGTGCAGTCACACAGTGTCGAGGTGAGGTGGAGACACTCCTACACTCCTGGGTCCAGGGAAGAATTCTCCCAGGGGGAAGTGCTGGATTTTCTGATATGACATGTAGCTGGGAAAAGTACGCATACTTAAATCCCCTTAATCATCAAAATAACTCAGAGAGGAAATGATTATTATCTCTGTGTTACAGATGAGGAAAACTATAGTTCATAGAAATTAAGGGACTTACACAAATTCATAATGTTAATAAGTGGAGGCTTGAAATAGCCTTGCTTATTCTGTGTCATGCTCTATGCAACATCCTGTTAATGATAAAAATGGTCCCTAAAGCAATCCTTACAAAACTTACGAGTAGATCATAAATTTAGAACACAGAAATGAAAATAAAGAACCAGTGTTTTTGCCATAAATGGTTTCCGTTAAGATATTTCCAGAAAATAATCAGAGTTCCTCCAAGTTCTACCTTGACATGAAATATCTGTTTTAGTTAAATTCCAAAATCTTATTGGAGGCATCTAGATGCTAAAAATCAGTAAGCTGGTATGCCAAGGGCTAAGTAAAGGTTCTCTTACTTCTGGTCAACATAGAGGAAATGTTGAAATGACAGCAGAAAATTGAGGAGAGAACTTTCAATAAATTCCCCCAAAAACATATATGCCCCTGTCTAGTGGGACTTTTGGCTTTATCAGGAGCCCTGGACTGGGAGTCAAGCAAAGTGCATTCTACTCTTAGAATATCCTTCCAGTTAATCTCTACATCTCACTCCTTCCACTGAATTAAATTCACTTCTTCCTGAAGTCCATCCAATAACAGACCTGTGGACAATAAATTCTGTCATTCTCTGCTCAAAGTGTCATTATTTCTCCCTCACCATTAAATTATAATTTCAGGGTGTGTGGAATTCTAAAAGAACAGCTATGTTCCCTCCACACTTTGAAGATATTTTCTCATTCATTTGTTTTACGTACTGGTGGGAAGGCTTCGTGAGTCTAATATTTGTTCTTTTCAAGATAATCTGTCTTCTCTTTCTGATACTGTTAGGATTTTTTCTTTAGTAATTCTACAGTTTTATTCCAATGTGCATATGTGTGAATTTTTTTTTAACTTGTCTGTGTTTACGGTCTTCAAGCTGTGGTACTCCAATCTCAGGATTTATGTATTTCCTCAATTCTAGGAAATCATCAATCACAATCTCTTCCATTGGCCTCCATCGGACTCTGTACTACTTTGTGAATTATTAGTAGACAAATGATGAATCTTCTCTTCCACTTATCTCTTAACACCTTATTTCTTCCTCTCTTTGTGAGGCTTTCTGGGCAATTTCTTCTGTTCCTTCAACTCACTGATTCTCTCCAATAATTTCAATGAGCATTATTTTCATTTCTGCTCCTATGAACATACCAGTCTATTTTTTTTAGTGCCCGATTAAAAATATCTATTTATATTCCTTCCTTTATTTCTTTAGTCATACTTGCTAGATGTATTAATACTTTTGTGTATCAGTTATTTCCCTTAGCCTGGGTTAACAGGAGTGGAGCCTGGTTGCATACAGGGTGCTCTGTGAGATTCTGCAGGTCAATAAAGGTCAAGGTAAGATGTTTTAAGCAGGGACTAGCAAGTACGATGACTCCGAGGAGGCAGAGATCAGATTCCGGGAAGCTCTTACAATGTTCCAGAAGAGACTGGTCTTTGGCAGTGTCCACGAGGCTAGCATGGTGGGAAAGACGCTTTATATTTCCCTCAGTTCGACTTCCTAGAGAAAAAGCAGCGTTCAGCCTCCCGATTATAATAGTGAAAATGTGACTAACATAATGTGTCTATGTCATTTTTTAAAAAATTTCTACAAGTTATACACATTTCCAACTCTTTCGTTTTCTTTGACACACTTTTAGATTCATTTATGTTTCCTTTCTACAAAATCGTTTTAAAGGCATATTACTGACTGGACACCACAGGCTTGACATGAAATTACTTTGGTAGTTAATAAACAGGGAATTCGTTATTCTGGAATTTTGCTTCTGGCTTTTCTTCCAGGCCAGCTCAACCTGGTGACAAGATAAAATTTCAGGTGAAGTTCAACCAGTTCTCATTTTGCTTAGAAAAGAAAGAAGCATTCCCTGCCCTGTGGCAAATGGAGTTTTAGACGGCAGGCAGCATAGGGCAGCATTTACAGTAGGCAAATCCCAAAGCATTTCCTGAACCCCCTTTCCCACTCGAGGCCTTGGCTATGTCTGTCCACACTGACTCAAGGCCAGAAGCCTTGAGGGTTGAGGAGGCAGTGTGGGTCCTCAGCTTGGCTACTCAAGCCGGAGGCAAATTAGATCTATCCAGGCTCCATGGAAGCAAGTGTTGGCCAAGATTAGGTCCCAAATAAACTCCTGTGGGTTGAAGATTCCTATGCAAGAACGGTCCTTTTTGAGAATTGGGATAATTTGTTTTTGGCAAAACACTGTTGCTTTTTTTAAGGGTGAGAAGAAAAGGGGTGTGGGAAAGGCTCTGGAAATCTCGCAAGACCTCTTGGACATGGACCATGTGTTACAAAACACATTTTTGACGAGTTAAGTGTTAACCAATCAAAACCAGACAGATTGTCTTTCCCGTATTGGCTTCAAAATGCAGCAGGGGAAGTGCTATTGCTGAATATGGCTGGGAACTTGCTGAACCCAGTCATTTGCAAGAGTGTCGGAGTCCACATAACGAGAGGACAGAACTGGGTTTTCTAGTTCCTCTTTGCAGGATGTGATTGCAGCCTCCTGGGAGGGGGAAAAAAAAAAAAAAAGAACAATACCAAATCAAAAGCAGCTCCAACTGTCGGTGGAAGGTGGTCCAGAATTAAAATTTAGAAGAAGAAAGAGATTAGTGTTAAAGCACCATGAATTCTTTTTGTCATTGAAAACTCATCCAAAGAAACATTTCATGACAACTTTTGACAGGCAATGATCTGGAAGCTGGATATATAGACAGTTATTTCTTGCCCTCAAATAGCTCTGAAAGTCTCCCTGGGGGACATAGATTTGTAAGCAGAAAGTTACAATATATTGTGATTTGATGGAATTCATGGAGGCAAGGAGAGAAGTGCTGATTCTGGTGAAACTGGGAAAGAGCTTGCAGAATTGTTGGTCATGAAGAGGGTCTTGAAAGATGTTCGGGCACACCAGGAGAAGGAATAGCATATGTAAAGACTCGGAGCAGTGCAGGAACATGGTGTTCACACACTAAGAAAGGGAAAGTGTGTGTGTGTTGCAGGTGTGGCTGGGAGTCACGAGTCAGACTGGAATGGTTCCTGTATGGCACGCTGAGGGATTACAAGAGCCTATATGACAATAGGTGCTGAAATAAGGATTTCAATCCTTAGCTTATAACTTTCATTTTCTGATAAAGACGTTTGCTTTACTTTCATGTAAAAAACACCACATTCTTAGGGTACTGATGCCATGTTTAGAAGAGGACAAGAGCCCTGTCTTCTGCATCTAACAGGGTTAATAACAGAACACATCATAGAAAGACACAAAGATTGAAAAAACTAAAGAGAAAGAAAGTCCAGTTTAGAGACCTGGAGTATAATTCAAATACTCAGAGTATGTCTGAAAGAAGTTCCAAGAAAAGGAAGAAATGATAGGAAAGCAGCAGTATTAACAAAGAATTCTAGAGAAACAAAGAATAAAACATGTCCTTAGATTGAAAATGAATTCCAAATGCCAAGAATAAAGATTAATTCACACCCAGAAATGTCAATATCATTAGCTTATAAAATAACATAAAACTTCACAAAAGGGATAAAAGGGAAAATAAAATCAGATAAAGAGAAAATCTTGAAGGCGTTGAGGCCGATCAAAGAAATCACCTAGAAAGGAATGAAAATTAGATAGCAGTCTTCTCAGTGATGCCTTCCAAGAGTGAAGGGGAAACAGCCATCATACTTGGAGTTTATACCCAGCTAAACTATTATTGAAGAATGAGAGAAAAATAATGGCATTTTCAAGCTTGTGAAGATTGTGGAAGTTAACTATCTGCAGAGTTCCCCAAAAGAACTTCCAGGGAATGTGCTATTGAAAGAAGAAAAGCAAGAATAGGGATATGGAATGAAATATTCCCTTAACTATTTCCAATTTTTAAATTTCTGCACTTATTATTATTTTTTCATTGTTTTATTTTGTTGTTCATATTAATTCATTGTGATTATTATCTTTTAACTGAAAACAGTACTCAATTTTAAAGGGCAAATTAAACTCTTGACAATAAAAACAAGATTGAGGGGATAGGAGGACAAAGTATGCATAGGTTTTAAAGGGGTAACCAGGAGGGGAGAGTATATGGAATAACTGTAGCCTTGGTTGGAAAAATGTATAATTAAAGTATATGTTAGACATTTAAAGTAACAACTAAAAAATAAAAATGTAATTTATACATTCCATCCAGCAAAGAATGAAAAAAACATTTTAAAAAAACCTTTTTAGTTCAGCATAACACAGAAAAGGAGGAAAAAAGGGCATAAGAGCAAAAATGTTCCATAGAACCTACAAAACTATATGGTTGAAATTAATCCAAATATATCATTACTCACAATAAATATACACGAATTATATGTAATTGAAAGGTCCAAATTAGCACATCAGGTAAAATAAAACAGGATCCAAAATGCAACTTACGAGATACATGCCTAAACCTAAAATATGCAAAAAGGTTAACATTAAAAGGAACAACAAATATATGCTATATAAATAATAATCCAAAACAAGCTGATTTGGCAGTATTGGTACCAGAAAATTTTTTTAAGATTTATTTATTTATTTATTTATTTATTTATTTATTTATTTGAGAGAGCGCACAGGGGAGGGGGCAGAGGAAGAGAGAATCTCCAGCAGACTCCCCACTGAGTGAGGAGCCTGATGCACAGCTTGATCCCAAGACCCTGGAACCATGACCCAAGCCACAACCAAGAGTCAGACACTCATCTGACCGAGACACCCAGGCACCCCAGTATCAGACAAATTTAAGGCAAAAATCTTAATAAGATTAAGTAGGGGCACAACATAATAATAGTACAATGATCATCATGCAGTTATAGTAATCATTAATTTGTATGTGGCTATGCAAAAATTCTCACAATATAGATATCCTAAATTTAAAAATTAGAAAGAGAGAAATATTGATGGGTCAACAAAAATTTAGTACAATTATATTAGAAATCGACAGAGCAAACCTATGAATCATTAGTAAGAAGAGAGATTCTTGAGCAATTACATTAATGTGTCTCAGAGATCTCCGTAGATCTAATTGGAATATATGATTGATCTAATACGGAACATTCTATCAACAACTAGAGAATATGTGTTTTTTCAACAACACTTGGAACTTTTCGGTGACATATCTTTAAACAAATGTTTCTCAGGATGTTTCTAATTGATCTAATATGGAACATTCTATCCAACAACCATAGAATGTGTGTGTTTTTCAACGCTTGAAACTTTTCAATGACATATCTTTAAATGAATGTTTCTCAAGATATTTCTTCTTCTGAACATATGTTTTCTCCTATTTTTCACTCAGATTTACTTTCTATGACTTATGTCTTCCATGTGTCTACTGAAGAGTCATCAAGCCAATAAGATGGTGTCTGCTGTGGCTGTGATTTGAGACTGATGTGTCTCCTGGGAGCTTCCCAACTTGACCAATGTCTTCCTCTTCAGCCTTTGAACAGTCATTAGTAGAAGATTTAGTCACACTGATGTGAATTAAGTTTAAACTAGTGGCCTTGAGTTCTGAGGTGCTCATGTTAGTTTTCGGAAGAAGAAAGTTTCTGTCTGGGATCCTGCCTGCCTTTGGAGTAAGACTCACAAGTCCAGCTGTTATCTGTGCTCTTTGGAAGTCTTCCTGAGGGATAGTGCGAGGAATGTAGCGGAATAAACCCAAAGATGATGGACATTCACCAGTGCCCTTTAGTGTCATTATGAACTCCAAGTACGTTAGCATTTTATGGTCTTTACCCAAAAAAAAAAAAAAAAAAAAAACCAAACCATAATTAAGTTATCATGATGGGTCAGGATAAACACATCCTCTGACCCAAACACATCACTCCAGGCTTCCATAGCGGGCTGGGATGCTTCCTGTTTTCCTTTTCCCAGTAACGTAGGAGAAGTTAATATGCTGCCCTTTGTAAGTGATGGTGATACTCAGGTCCTGTTCTAGGCTGGTCACTCATTGTGCCATGAGAAGGGGTTTCCATGGAGCTATAACCACACTCCTTCACAATTTACCAAGCCCCTTTCTCCTAAACCAGTTTTATCTGATATGACACAAAATCCAATGACGTAGATGAGAAAGGGGCTGTTATCTCCATTTGAGGAATTTGAGACCAAGAGAATAAAAAATGACACCTAGAATTTTCCATGGCTTTGTGGAGATAAAAGGATGGCAACACACATTACCTAACTCAAATTTTACTGACTCTGACATACATTGCAAGCTGGTTTCATGGGGTAGGGTGCCCCAAACGTGGCTGCCCAGGAACGTGGTTCATTCTGCCATGGGGGCTTGACAACACCGGAATATCCTCAAATCATACTTTTGGCTAAGAGCACACACTCTGCGGCCAGACTGCTTAGGTTCAAATTCTGACGGAGGACACAGTCTAAGCTGGTGACACTTGGCAAATTTCTTAACCTCTCTGAGCCTCAGTTTCTTCAGCTGCAAAATGAGGATATGAATTTTACCTACCTCCTAAGGTTGGTGTAGGATTCAATAAGGTAATAATCTGTTCCAAGTGCACAGAGTAGCACCTGGCAGGTAACCAGTGTAATTAACAGGTGTTTGCTGCTGTGGTGTTGTGATGTTGCTGTTATAGCATCGGGGGTATTTGGCTCAGGCAACGAGCTCAGTGTTTACCTGCTGTGATCTAAACACCCCGACAGGTCGTGATAGAAGGTGAATTTAGAGTAAAGGGAAACACTTCCTCCAATGACACGGAAGATTGTGTAACAATAAAGGCAGTTGGGTTTGCCCAGATCAAAGGTTTAGCTGGGCACACACGCTCTTCTCAGAGTTGCCATGTTCCATCATGTTGCCATGGCAACATCCCCACTGCGACAGGGGTGATTTTTGTCCTCAGTGAGCCTCGTCTTCATCTCCATGACCAGCTCACTAATCTCATCTCTACTCACCAGCACGTGCCTTGGTGACCCCACCTTTTGGACTGTGGTGGAAAAGAAGGAACTAGGGTACATGAAGTGCCCTGAGCCCAATCCTGTGGATGACAAAGGTCAACGATCAAGCCACTGTGGCCTAGACAGGCTCACTCTCTTTTCTTATCCACCAGCTGGTCCACTTCAGTCCAGACCTCTTGCTGATTCAAGTGTAAAACTCAGGTGCGCCACAATGCACAGATTGAAGCCAAATAAAGCCAACAGGGACTACTGGATGGTTTGAACTTTCTTAATTGTCTGGGAAAGATTTTACTTCCCAAACATCCCTTTCTGGTCTTCCTTTGTCTGAAAGTCTACCTGAACGCTCATGCCCAAGTCGGGATTTGCCATTGGCATGCCAGCAGACTGTCAAGGAAGCAGGACCTCCACTTCTTGGGCTCTGTGAATAATTCTTGTAGTTTCTGATCAGCACCACCTGCCCTCCAGCCACCTACCTCCCTGACCTCACACTTCTTCCAGCAATCCTCTTGCTTACCTTTGTTCTCTCCAGTCTGTGCTCCTACGCTCCACTAACAGGCTCTGGGCTGCTGACTTTCTTCACCTGACTTCCTCTGCCTCCCTTAAAGAGTGCATTTCTCTGGTCCTGGAGGTCAGTTCTGCATGTCTGTCAACCCCACTCCTCACCTGCACCATCCTTCCCATAGCCCATTCCAGTGTCACACGTCCTCCAGACTCGCAAAGGCAAAATCTGGTTCGGCACCACCTGACACGTCGGCACACATCATCCTGATTACGCCGACCTGCTCCCGCTCTGAGGTCACCATCTGCTTTCTCCATCATGTACAAAATCATAAGACACCAAATTTATGCTATTAAAGCCGAAAAATTTGGCAGTCAGGAGGTTGTCTGCCCATCAGTTGTCCTACCCATTAGGGAGGAAAGTGTCATCATTTGATGTCCTTGATGTCCTTGACGTTCAGGCGTCCAGCTTGTTCCCACCTCTCACTTTAGACACCATCCAAAGGACATCCCATTCCAGAAATGCGTATTATAGTTGTCCCGTATTTCTGAGAATTGCGACCACGCATCGTCCAGCTTCAGTCTCTAAGCAGATGTAATCGGTGGCAGGAAAATTAAATTTTAAGTACGTTTCCATTAGACATCAAAGGTCAGGCTAAAAGTTGTTTAAAATAAATGTATTGGGGAAGAAATGGAAGCCCCGTGAAACACAAAGTATCCTATTTCTCTGATTTCGAGTTGACCAAGCACAGCCATCACAGCTACATGAGCCATTTAGAGCCTCTGGTATTTGCCACAGAGGCTAGTGCTGGTCAAGAGCTCGTAGCTAATGAGAAATAAGGCGTAAATCCGAAATACAACAGCAACCTCCTTCTCATCGCTTTAGCTGTGTGACTTCAGGGAAGTTAATAGTAAGAGCAGTACTTACAGTTAAATAACCCATCCTTCCGTTTCTCATCTGTAAAATGGTAACAGTATGGCACTTACAGAACGGAATCACACAGTTTACATGAGCCGAGATGTACAAAGTACTTATTACATAGTAAGTAATCAGGAAATACTAACTACTACCATGACTATTTCTACAGAATCTCATGTGCTGTTTTTCAGGGGAAACAAAATTGGGTAGCAGAGAACAGCTTCCACTTGGAATCTCAGCCATTAGTCATAATCAGAGCCCTGAGTCGGTTCGGAAATATTCCAAATATAGTCATGAGGGTGACTAACGGTCCCCCCTCCTTCTTCCAATGTGCCGCGGAGGCAGGTAGAAGCGGAGAACCCCACTGTCAGTGAAGAGGGATGGGGGAGACAACTATATTTCAGGAAAACCCATCTCTGGCTTTTTTCAGACCAGGCAGGGCTGTGAGCAAATTCTTCCTGGCTGAAAAAAGGGAACACATTCGTAAGCTGGAGACACAGGGCTATGTATGAGGTGTGTGACTTCCTGTTTCCCTGGTGAATGCTTCAGAAAACACTCGGTTGGGAATTTTAAAAATTTCCATTTATTGTCACCCTCCAGAGCTCGCTGAAGGATGGATGGGGTGAGTCAGGGAGCTGGTCTGGGATCGTGGGCTGCGGGGAGGCTTGCAGACTCTGCCTTGCTTTCTCAGTCACTCACGGACGCCAGTGACCTCTGGATCCTGACCCCGCCTCTGGGTAAGACACTGTGACTGTTCACACTCACACACTCAAAGCATCCAAACACCATAAGGTATTTCATGCAGATCAATGACTAAACCATTCAGGGAAAACGAAGGCCTATTTTTCTTACAAAAATTTCTCCTGGGAGAGTATCCCACTCCGATGGCTCATCACCAAGCTGTGACTGTTTAGTGAACTCAAACAGTCTCCTTTTGACCCTTTCTGACATCTCGTGGCCCTTGACAACACAGCTATAGGCTCCATCTTGAGGCCATTTTTCCAGGGCTTCAAGGACTAGACTCTCTTGCTCAGTTTCCCCTTTTCTTTCCCCCACGGCTCGACAGCCCCTCCTGCACCCTTTTTCTCTAACTGCCCCTAAAATGTCTGGAGTTTCAGGGTTTCCTATTTCCTATTTGTTCACTTTTTAATTTGGACCAGCGTTTCTTAATCTTTCCTGGTCACAGTCCACTTTTAAGGATCTAATACATTTCATGGATTTTTCTCTGTGAAATTCACACTCTCGCTCTGAAATGTGACACACGAGTTCGGGGACTCACAAGCCCACTGGTTGTGCCCGTAATCTCCCATGGATCCACATGAGAAAGACGGAAAGCAGCTCCTGATAACCAAGGACCCGTCTGGCCCTTGGAGCTGGCCTCGGGGTTGGCAGGGGCTCGCGGGCATTCGCAGCTGGTCTGAATTATTCTCCGGGTGGACGTCAGCAGTCTCACAGAACACCAACGCCACCACCAGACATGGTCACTTTGAGACCATAGTGAATCGAGACAAAACACGCCTACTGCATACTTCTGTCTAAGCACAGACAAAAACAAGGTCACTATGAGAAAACACAACTCACCCCCTTTCTTGGCAACCGTACGTGACTTCACCACACACTGCTTTATCAACCACAGCTTCATCCTTGCTCTATGCCTCTCCTCTCTGTAGACAAAATTCATTTAGATACCCCATGATAGAATTGAAACTGCTTTCTTTTCACTGTTTTTGTAACAGCTTTACGAAGCTATAATTCACATACCATGCAATTCCCCTATTCAAAGGATATCATTCAGTCCTTTAGTTTATTCAGTTTTCAGCGATCAGAACAATCCGTTTTAGAACATTTTCATCACCTCAAAAAGAAACGCTGCACCCCTATCTCTCACCCCCAGTGCCCTCACTTCCCCCCAGCTCTAAGCAACCACTAACTCATTTTCTGTCCCTCTTTATTTTCTGGTTCTGGCCATTTCCTATAAATGGGATAGCATTGGACCCGATGACTTCAGCCCGGCCAGTGTCTGTCTCTAAGCGCAGAGTGAGAACCGATTAGCTAAGCCCAGTCACCCCCTAGCACTGCGAAGAGATCATCGTAGTGGAAGGCTGTTGCTTCGCTCTGCTGTATTTGGAACAGTTTGCTCTACAGCCATGGATAATGGGACCAGCCCTAAAGGAGCTGTGGGATCTAAGCAGTGTGGACTTGCAGGAGGAAGGGAGGTAGGTATGGTCTAGATCCTGGGGAGTCAGAAGGGCTAGGAAGAGCTTGTGCATCTGAAAGCCCTCTCCTGTGATATAAGGTTTAATGTGGGGGCAAGTCTCCAGCAGATAGGCCTGACAGGCTGCTGGTTTAGCTCTTGGGAGCTTGGACACGCTAACTAGAACAGAGATGCCAGAACTTTCTGTGTCAAATGGTGGAGAAGGGAACCACAATGCCCAGAGAAGTGAGCTTACTAGAGAGGAGATAAACTATATAAGGTCAGAAAATCTACCAGCCGACTCTGTTCCGTGGGCAGAAGGGAGGAGGGGGAAGGAACTCCAAGGGGAGAGATCTGTGAGTACAGCTGATGTTGTTCAGGAATACAGCAGGGAGTCTCTGGGTCAGACAGCTCCAAAGAACAGCCTGGCTTAGGGTTTTTACAGCCCGGGGCTTATCTGCGCTGTCAGACGTGGGGTGTAGTTTGGCAGGCCGTGCAAAGCGGGCAGGCTGTACATGGCTAAAATTATTTGAGTTATGTTTAATACAGTTGGATATGTAAAAATTTGGGTTCAATGCCAGTGGGCTGGTGAGCTGATCGGTCTCAGCTTGCCGTGAGGAGCAAACAACCCGGTGGCCCCTACTCGAGGCCAGCTTTGTTGGTTCATGTACATCACAATTCTGCAGAGCATCGCGTTGCTCTTTGAGCGGGGCCAAGAGCAGATCAGGACTCTGTAACAGATGCAGGCCACGGCATAGGCAGTCTGTCCCCATGGGCCGCATGACATCAAAGACCCTACGGTTTTAGTGGAATCTGTAGCGGGAAAGAGATCGTGTAGAGTTCTTGGCAAGCCCGGATAGGACAATCACATTGTACATCCCTAAGGTTCTGGAGCAAGGCCATCTTAGGAGCAATAGCTCCCGTTGCTGAGGTTTCACAGAGGGCTGGACCATAGCACATCAAGTGACCAACCATGCAGCCAGAACTACCCATCATGAGCTGGCTTCCATTAGACCCATCTGGCCATAGTTTGAAGTTAGATGTGGTACCTCTAAGATCAGTACAAACAGGGATGGAGGGTACAAATAAAATGCATGAGTATGTGGCCTGGACCATCATGCCAACCACCCCTGTTGTCCTGGAATCTCTTCTTCAGCTCTTGATTGAGGAGGACACAGGCCAGATTTGGTTCACAAATGAGTTGGCTAAGTACGTGAGTGCCAACTGGAACGGACTGTCCTAAGATACAGCCAACTTACATGGTCGTTCTAGAAAGTCAGTGATAAGGCTGAATCTTCCTCACGGGCAGAGCTTAGGGGGCGCATGTGTTCATTCACGCCGTGTGAAAAGAAAATTGATCTGAAGTGAGAATAGATACAGACCAGTGGGCAGTAGCGAAAGTTTTGCCTGTGGGTCATGGCCCCGGCAAGAGAAACCTTGGAAGATCAGAAATAAGAGAAGGTCTATGGAAGAGGCACGCGGATAAGCTTGTAGAGCGGGCACAACATGCGAGGATTCTGTTATCACTTGTCAACGCCCACCTGTGAGCAACCACCACTGAAGAGCCAGTAGACAGCGAAGTGGACAGAATGACCCTAGGAATCGCTGACAGCCAGCCTCCGGTACTGGCCACCTCAGATCTGGTGCAATGAGCACAGACCAGTATATTCCGAGTAGCAGAGAAAGAGGTTGTGCACAGATCCCAGAGCTAGGCTCCCACTCACCAGTACTAACTAGTTACTGCTCCTGCACTGCTTTTGATAGACCAGCAATGGGTACCCATGCTGAGCCAGGGCATATGGCGGCATTTCTCAGGGTGACCAGATGCCTAATTAGTGGCAAGTCGATTACACTGGGCCATTTCCTCCCTTGAAGGGGTAGAGATTCATCTTCACTGAAAGAAATAGATATTCTGGGTACAAGTTTGTTTTTCTTGCCTGCAGGGTCTCTGCCAGCACCACTGTCCAAAGACTTGTGGAGTATTTGATCTGCCTATATGGGCTTCCACTGAACTGCTCCAGACTGAGGACATGTGACAAAGCAGCTGTGTCAGGAAGACACAGGCCCATGGAATCCACTGGTCCTTTGACATATCACACCTCCAGAAGCTGCCAGCCTGACAGAGCAATGGAATCACCAATTGTAGCACCATCTTGGAGATGATGCCCCATGACAATGGGACTCTATCCTCCAGATTCAGTACAGCAGGAAATCGTATATGATGTTCCAACCCTGACAAGCAGCATATGGAGTCCAGAACCAAGAGGCTGACATAGGAATGATCTTGCTTACCATTATTTCCAAAGATCCACTTTGGAAATCTGCTCTTCCCATTCCTGAAATCCCAGGGTTGATATAAGGAGAGGTGCTGATTCCCAGAGGGGAAACCATGAGGAACATTGCAAGGGTCCCTTTAAACTTTAAGCTGTGTCTGAAGCTTGGTAACTTTGGAGGTCCCTGTGTCAGGAGTCCAGCAACTGAGGAAGGAATCGCCAGACTTGAGGTGTCATTGACCTTGATCTTTTGGGAGGAGGTACAGTGGATGTTACACCATGAGGGCAAGAAAGGGATTTGGCCCTCAGGTGATCCAGCACAGTATCTCTTGGTACTCGCCAGCCTAAATTTGACAAGAAATAGGCAAGTGTAGCAGCCACAAATTGAGAATGTCATGTACTAGGGCTCAGATCCCTCAGGGACAGAGGTCACACACCAGTAAGCTACCCACAGAGGTGCTAACGAAGGATGAAGGGCAACTAGATAAGTAATAGAGGAAGGAGATGGTGAGTACATCTAGCAGCTGAAGGCTGTTGTGGTGGTGGATGTGGTTCCCTCCGCTGGCTTTCTTCCTATTGGTTTCCTCAGGAAAGGGGAGCAGCCCCAGCACTGGAGTATCTGGTGAACTCACTACATGGAGTGAATGAATCTGAACAGCACAAGGGAAAGATGGTGGGAGATGCCATGATGTACTGCCAGGACCTCTCTTCTGGCCGCAGGGACCCAATCCCTCAGCCGCTGGGAGTGTGGGGGCAGTGGGGCAGGGAGTAGTGATGGTTCCAGGTCAGTCCCTTTCCTGAATTGTCCTCAGCCAAAGGAAACTGCTTTCCCAAGGTTCCGTCCCCTCCTTGGGGGTAGCCTGCATCCGATGACAGCCTTTGTGAGGACACACAGGCCCACAGTTCTCAGGGCTGTACCAGCGCCCCCTGTTGAAACTGTGTTGCCACTCATCTTTTCTTTTTTTTTAAATAATATTTTTTTATTATATTATGTTAGTCACCATACAGTACATCCCTAGTTTTTGATGTAAAGTTCCATGATTCATTACTTGCGTACAACACCCAGTGCACCATGCAATACATGCCCTCCTTACTACCCATCACCAGCCTATCCCAGTCCCCCACCCCCGAAGCCCTCAGCTTTTCTCTCTGCACCATTCTGCTTCTCTCCTCCTTCACAGGCTCTGTTCAAGACTGCTCCCCAAAACACATTTTGTACGAAAAGCTCAGCGTCTTGGTCTGTTTTCCCAGAAAAGTGATCTAAAAGTGGGTAAATGAATACTTAAAAAGAAGAGATTATCAAGTCTCCTGAATTCAACTATCACAATTTCAAGGAAAGAAACGGAAGTTCAGAAAAAGGAAAAGATGTTATGTTTAGCCACGTGGGACTTCCAAGGGGGGATGCAATAGGACAGCTGTTCATGACTCGGCTTATCGTGCTCTTCTCTCCCATCTTCACAGTCTCTAATGTTGTCCCTACTCAATTGCTGTGTACCTGTTTTTTTTTTTAAGATTTATTTATTGATTTGAGAGAGAGAGCAGGGGGAGGGCTAGAGGGAGAGAGATAGAATCTCAAGCAGGCACCCCAATGAGCACAGAGCCCCAACGCGGGGCTCAATCTCATGACTTGAGCTGAAATCAAGAGTCGGATGTTTAACCAACTGAGTCATCCAGGCACCCCAAGCTAAGTGTCTTTGCTGTGTAATCTTAAACAAGTTGCTAAACCTCTCTGAATTTTAATTCCCTCATTTATAAAATGGAATAGAATAACTCTCAGGGTGCAGGAAGAAATAGATAAGACAATACACTTAGGGTCCTTTGTAGAGTTAATGGCTTAGTATATAATATCAAAGGCACAGAACACCCTGAATGTAAAGCTATTATTTTAAAATATGAACTATTTTGATTTCCATCAACTTTACCTTAAGAGTCCTGTCCTGTCCTGTCTCCTTCTTTTCTGCCTCCATACCTAGAAGCTTTTATGGCAGGAAGTTTAATGGAGGGGAGAGAAGAGAGAGAAACCAGAAAGGGGACTAGGTAAGTAAAAATTGCCCCCCCCCGCCTCCGCTGGGTCGGAGAATCAGTGCAGAATGAGGGAATGTTCTGGGGGCACAGAATTGGGACATTGGTGGATGACGCAAGCTTTGCCTCCTCAAGTACTTTATAAAATTTACTATGTGTGCCTCCTCCAAGTCCAAGGGCAGGAGCGAGCGCTTACTATGAAGGGAAGTGATTGGACATGGGCAAGTTTAAACTCCAGGAGAAGGGTATTTAAGAAGAATGGGGAAACTGGCAGCCAAGTCATGACCGCCTGCATAATTCTAAAATCCCACCCTTGTTTCAGACACTTAACCCAAAAGGAGAAGCATGAGAGAAAGAAGATCTATTATACTCCAAAGCAATACATTTTCTGCATTGGAAAGGAGAGGGGAAGACGGACCCCCAGATCACTTGAGAAGCCTACTGAAATTGTACATTTCTGGCTGCCAGAAATTCAGATGGGACAGGACTTAGGAATCTGTTTTTCAGCTTTCACAGTAGTCCAGGAGATCCCGCGTGGATGATCTCTGAGCCGGCTTTTGACAAGCACCGATTTCGAGTCTCCTAGGGTCAAAGAGGCCAAGCGGCGGCTCCAGCTCAATCACAGGGCTAGGAACCGAGTCAGGGTCTTGGCCCCTTCCATGCCCGAGGACAATGCATTCTAGCACCGCGCTGTCCAACACGGAAGGTGGGAGCCCTAAGGCTATCAAGTGTTGGAAATGGGGCGGGTCCAAATGCCGTGTAGACACTGGACCATGCGGAGTTGGTGTGAACAAAAGATGTGAAAGCTCTCGTTCATAATTTTTGACATTGAGTCTGTGCTGAATTGACAATATTTTGCATACACAAGCTTACATAAAACTCTTATAAAATTAATTTCACTTTTAAAAAACTTTCCTCATGAGGCTACTCGAAAAGTTGAACCCTGCGTTCGCGGTACGCAGTCTATTTTTGTTGAACGTTGCTGGTCTAGACAATGCCTCCCACGGACTGCCGCGCCACCCTGTCCCCACACCTCCTGCTGCCCCCCACCCCCGCTTTAGATCCCTTTGGAACCCTGACACCTGTCACGTATGGCTTCTTGCGCGCCGGACAGCACACTAAATGCTTTCTTCGTGCTATCTCAGGAACGTTCAGGTACCACAGTCCCCAGTCCTCAGATACAGTGTCCCCAAGACACCCTTCCCTGAAGCCTATGGCGCATCACTGAGAATGTTCTCCTGTGGTCTAAGTGCGCGACCACCTGTCCATTTCTTTAGTAACTCGGCCTTCTCCACAGTGGCGCCTGAGCTCAGAACTCGGCTGACTGGATAAAGAAGGGGTAGCGAGAGTCAGTGACTTGCCCACTCTCTAGCTCACACAGCTGCTAGGTGGCCGCTGCAGATTTGAGTCCCAATCCGTCTGTCTGCAGAGCGTGTGCCTTTTAACCACCACACAAACCAGTTTCCAGGCGGCTCCCGCGGAAGGGGACGTGCAGACCCCACTTCTGCAATGTTTCTGGGATTATTTCCCCCTCTGTGGGGTTGTATGACTGCACCTGTGCAAAATAGGTTGGTAAACACCCGAACTGGTCCTCGCCAGGGAGTGCTGGGAAGATCACTTCCAAGGAACGCAAAATACCAGGACGGATTGGTGAGGTTCCGGGCCGGCCACGCTGCCGCCCTTCCCGGCCTTTGCGGGCAGCCGCGGTGCAACAACCGCCGCGGTCACCAGGGGGCAGTGTGCGACCGCCGTTTCCCACCCGGCTCCCAACGTCCCAGCCTCAAAGCGCTTTTCCCTGAGAAAGCAGGGGAAGCAAACCTCTCCTCTCTCCGTAGGACTTCAGTAAGTGATAAAACTGAACTTCGCGACAACGGCCGCAGTCTGAGCCATTCTCAGTGTCAAAGGTGGCTTTGGCTGCCGGATTATTGCTAGAGCATAATCAATAGAGCAATAATGATCAATAGGTCAATAGATCCTTGGCCATCAATGTGCAAGGGATGCCTGGCGTCTGTCCCGGAGGGCACCGAGTCCCGTCTGGGACGTCACTGCGTTTCTTTTGTCTCCTTCCTCCCTTTCACCCACAAGTACGTAATTTCTGCTTGAAGAAACGCATCAAGGCCATTAGAGATGAACCACGAGCGGAGATGCCCACTCCCAGGAGCTCTTGGACATTTGCACCTGATGCCCTCCTCACCGCCAGCAGCCCCCACGCTGCCCCCCCCGCCCCGCCCTGTGTCTGGCAGCCTTCCTCTCACCCAGACTGCCCCTGACCTTGGCTCACTCTCACCTCCTTCCTGGACCCCTGCTGGGCCTCCTGGAAACCCCACTTCCCTTTCATGCAGGGATCCCACGCCCTCCACCCCGCACACCCAGCCTCTGAGTCTGTAACCCTCTGGCCTGCCCTGCTCTCCTCCGGGAGGCAGCAGTGAACCAGCAGATGTGTGAGCTCCGCCCTCGCGCTGGTTGAGCACCTGGCAGAGCTCTGTCCAGACCCGTTAGGGAGTCTTGGGCACTTGCCTTAATCTCCTTTACCTTCTGCTCTTCACGTCTGTGAGTTTCCCCGTCCCTGGGCTTGCTCGGGGGCACACGTGGTCATCACCATGACCTGTCCCTTCCCTTTTGGAGGTCAGAGTTCCATCCTTCTGGGTGTATAGATGTCACCTCTATCCATGTTGAAGAAGATTACATAGATTTGCATATAAGGATCACAACCCAATTAAGTTTAAGCAGTCAAGGGAGTAGGGGGAAAAAAGGACATTGCTAGGTGGCCTGGGGTGAGTGGAATAAAGAGCAAACACCTCATGTGATCCTTACAACCCCTTTACTAGGTAGAGATCACCCTCATTTTACAGATGAGGAATCAGAGGCTCCGCGAAGGTTGAATAACCTGGACAGAGCCCACTGCTTCTCCAGGACACACAACTCAAAGTTCATCCTCATCCTGTTATATTGTAGCTCTGAACACCTGCCCTCACCCCCGTCTCATGGAGGGGTTGACAGAGGGCGTCCTGTTTGTGCCTTCCAAAATAGAAGGAGGCACAGCTTTATAAAGAGAAAGGAAATTGGAGGTAGACAAGGACACGCTAGGGAACGTCGGATCTGCTCACTCCAGGGGTGCGGGGGTATGAGGCTGTCCTGGTTTGCAGAGCGGGATGGCACTGTCCCGGTGGTGCACAGGTGTGGTTGGTGGGGGGTATTGCCAGCACACACCCGCCTCTCTGCCCCAGGCAGACCAAGGACTCCCTCCTGTTTACGTTCAGGAGGCAATGAAGACAGTATCAGATGAATGGTTCAGATGAAGGGTTCAGATGAAGGGAAGTCGGCAGCAGCCGCAGAGATGTTTCCCCAAATAAGCTCATACTGATTCGAAAATTTAGAATCCCAAGCACATTTGAACTGATCTCCAAGGATACCACTTTTTACCTAATATCCAATCCCTACATTACACTTCTAAAAGGGAAACAGTTTCATGTGTTGGGTCTACCAGTTCTTTCCCTATCGCCCAGAGGGACTTGGGTGGCTCTGAACTAGGGAAGGGAGTGGGTGTAATTCCCACCTCCACCACAGAGTGGCAGTACAGCACGGGAGGAGGCCGGCAGGGTTCAGTTCTGTGCTCTGAGAAGCCACTACTCAATGCTGTCCAGCCTGGCAGTTCCCCTTGAGGGCCTCCAAATGTGTGTTGAGGGCAGTGTGTAGGGAGGGAGAGAAGTGGCAGGCAGAAACTGTGTCTGCTGGCTGAGTGTTCTGGAAATACACCTTGCCTTCCTTTGTCTCATAGACCTGAGGACACAGAGTTAGGAATAGAGGGTCAGAAACTTTAGTCTTGCCAACATTGTGCAATGGACCTGCCTTTGGACCCTGAACTCCATAAGACCAGGCCTGTTCTTATAGCATATGGGGCTTCCCTTCTCACTGGGCATTGCTGACTTGCTCTGGCCTTCTCACTCTCAGTCTATAATGCTCTCCAAAAGCACAACCCCCAGCTCACCTGCTGTCCTCCACTCACCCCCACCTCCCCCGCCCAGGTTCTGGTCCTTGAGGCCAAGACGAGATTCCCTCATTGGGTGTCAGGACCTGGTAAACTTAGCCTGAGTCTTTGCTCCTATCAACCCATCCTGCCCACCCCTTTCTCCAGCCAACCTTGTCTCCTTCTTCCCATCTCATGCCTTCCCATCTCATGCCATCTCTTATGCCTTCTTCTGCCACCCTGTCATCCCCTGGAAGGACACAGCTCGGTCCCAACATTTCACTCATGTCCCAGGACCCCTTCCCTGGAGCCTGGACCGTGAACTTGTGGTGTTTGGCTGGTGCCCCCCAGGACTGTCCAAGAATTAGCTCGTCTCTTTCTCACTGATGCAGTAACTGTCTCCTGTCGTCTTGTTCTAGAGAGGGGGACACTGAGGCACAGCTGTGTCAACTTGGCCCAGGTCATACAGCTAACATCAGGGGGAGGGGGCCATAAATGCCCACCTCTGTTCAGATGAACATACTGTCTGCCCCGTGCTCAGCCGGGGTGACTGTCACCATGCTTCTCGGTGACCCCCTGTGACCATATCTCGTCCTTAAACAGGAAGCGTGGGGAGGAGGGTTGAATTCGGGTTCTAGCATGTGCCATTTGAGGGCTGCTGAGTGGTCGCAGGCAGGGGGCTCCCCTTTCCCTGTTTCACGGTGGGTACACGTGACAGGGCTGTTGGGAGCCCTCGTGGCAGAATACAACGCTGGGTCCGCAGCCGGTCCGCAGCCAGCTCTGTGAATATAGTAGCTGTTACCCTACTTCCCTGGATCCCCATAGTCGGGGACTCAGCAGGGGCACTCTGAAAGAACCAAGCAATGCAGCCGGACCCCAGTGGTTTGGTGAGTTTCTAAATAAACACAGGACCGTGTGACAGGAGACAAGAAAACTATGGAGAAGGAAGAAGGAAAACGTACTAAGAGGGATCAGACCGGGGCCGTCTTGACAAAAACTCCCAAACTAAGCAAGATCCATGGGATTGGGGTCCCATTGGAGCCCGACGGAAGCAGCTGGGGTTCAAGGTGCTTCCTCTCACTTCCAGAGGGCACCCTCCTTCAGAGGGATCCCATTTCCCTTCAGCTTCTAGCCTGCGGCCTGACATGAGCGTGCAGTCCCCAGAGGGTCCCCCTCCCAGCCCATGCACAGAGAAGGCTCTCCAGCCCCTGATGATTCAATCCTACAGCCTCCGCTAAGAGAAGCACAGCGTCTAACCTGGCTGAGCCATTCCTACACCCTCCCCAGAATGTTGGAGCCCTGACTGAGAAAAGAATCGGTCTCTTGGTGACTGTCGCTCTGAACTAAGAGCCCAGGGATGTGGGCCACCGCCTGCCACACCATGCAGAGCCAGTCTGCTGGGAAGGAGGCACGGAGAGAAGGAGGGAGAAAAGGAGGATGGAGAGAGAGCGCTCACGGTAACACTCAAGCTCAGCTCCCGTCTCTCCGAGAGCGGGTGCTTGTTCCTCATGACTCCCCACCACCAGCGGCCCCACAGATCTGCCACCCGATGCCTGTTCCACAACCTGTCTGAGGTTGGAGAGCCCAGCATGCCGTGCCGGCGGCGCCCAGTGCCCCACCACCCCAAGTGGAGGGGAAGGGCAGCCCCTTCCCTGACCTTGCTCTGCACGAAGAAGATCAGAGATGCAGAGAGCCCTGGTGAGACCGTGGCCATAGAGAGAAGTGCCCCACACCTCCCAGTCGTTGGCAGTTGAGCTCCTCTTGGAACAGGTAAGAAGGTGCCCGTTCGTGGGAGCCGCAGCGTCCGCGTGAGCTGGGTCACCGCCAACCACCTGACGGCCGGCCGTCCCTGCTGACACTTGGGGCGGCTAACACCTGCACAGCGGGCCACGCACGCGAGACCTGCTCCGGGAAGCGGAGGCTGAACGGCAGGTGCACGGAAAGCCCGGTTCGCGTTCTCCAGCCCTTGCCCGCACTGGGATCTGGGCTAAGCGTAAGGACCCGGAGTGCCCATCTTGTCTTCCCAGGCCTGTGGCGTATGCTCCTTCATCGTCAGCACTGTCCCGGTCTGCCTCCTGAGATCTTGGGGACTGCGTGGCAGCAGCGGGCTGGAGAGTCTGAGGCATCCCTGAGTCTCTGCTCTTTTGACTCTACCTTCTGGCATGTGCTTCGTTCATTACTTAATGTCCATCCTTACCCATTTCCCCCCGAGCACGCGCTCAGCCGCTCTGCCTGCCTCTTCTCTATCTTACCCTGTGCGCGAAAATCATCAAAATGTCGCAGGTACACAAGCTGGGGAAAGAAAGAGCACGGCGGGGCTGCAGCTCTGAGGCAGGGAGACCCGGCCACGGATGAGTGTTCTGATCTCCTGATCCCTGATCAGTGGTCTTTCCATCCCCTCCCCCACAGCCACATGTTTTCTTGTTTGTTTGTTTGTTCAAAGAACTTTGAAGTGGGGGGGGGGCACCTGGGTGGCTCAGCCAGTTAAGCGTCTGATTCTTGATCTCAGGTTTTGATCGCCAGGTATTGAGTTCAAGCCCTGCATCAGGCTCCATGTTGGGCGTGGAGCACACCTTAAAAAAGATAATCAGGAACTTTGAAGGATGTGGAAAAATGGTCACCATTAAATGTTACATGTGAAAAACCTAGAACTAGATCATAGTTATTTCTGGGTGGTTGAATGACAGGTGACCTTTTTTTTGATTCTGATGGGGTTGTGTTTTTTTTGTTTTTTGTTTTTGTATTTTCCACAAGGAGTGTGCATTCATTTTATAATAAGAAAATAAGTATCATTTGAAAAAAGAAATTCATCACCTCAAAAACTGGGAGTAAGCACATGAAAATATTAGGGGTGGCTGTCTTTGCATAGAAAGGTTTCTGGTCACCAGACTTACCACTGAGTCATATTCTGGAACTCTCTAGAAGATCATTTACCTCAAAATCTAGATACCTGAAGGATCCAAAGTGCACATGGGTGATCAAATAATTGTGAACAAATGATCGTTGGCTTTCCAAGGTCCTGCAGTGACATGACCGATGTGAAGTTGGAACAAGGGGTCCGTGCGGCTTCGGGAGGTCTCTGAGCCCAAATTTCGAGGCAGGAGAAGGATGCCTGGATTCTGCAGAAGTACCCTGGGACGGAGCCATCAGGGGTAGCTGTGGGGGGAGCCGGAAAAAAAAAAAAAAAAAAAAAAAAAAAAAAAAAAAAAAAAAAAAAAAAAAAAAAAAAAAA
>NC_048218.1:119641861-119731481 GCF_002007445.2 Ailuropoda melanoleuca | reverse complement strand
ATAGGGGGGAGCCATGGGGGGAGTGTTGGGTGGGGGAGCTCTGGGCGGGGAGCAGAGGCTGAAAGGGTAGCCGCACGCATCTGGATTGTGCGATACATTCGTGGGTGTGTATACATGATACTAAAATGTCTTTTTAAAAAAATCATTGCACTCTTGCTCTTTCTGAATTAAGTCTACATTCTAGCATCACTGTTTGTTGGGGACCTAGTATACCTTGGACAAACCGGCTTTAGTATCCGTCCCTTGCACTTTTTGGTTCCTCTGTCTCGGGTCTGCAGGAAGGGGTCCCTGAGACCGCTGACCTTGGTGCATTCGTCCGTCCATTGGCACTGAGTCAAGAATGGACCAGCAGGCATGCTGGCTGGTGCGTGAGGGCCTGAATGCAGGCCTTTGTAAGGGTCTCTGGCTCCCGGTAGCCCTCTGTCTTCCTGCACACTGTTGTGTGGAATCACTGCCTAGGTAAGGGAAAAGCAGGAACCCCAACAATAAATACTTTCATGGAGCATTTGCTGGCCACTGCTCAAGCCCTCCCCACAACCACTCTGCAGGAGATATTATAATTGAGCCCCTTTCGCGGATGGGAACACCGAGGCTCAGAGTGTAAGCCGCACATCTAGCCGGCACCCTGTCCTGATGCAGCTGGGCCAGCTGTTCTCCTGGGAGCAGGAACCTCAGCTCCAGGCACAGCTTATTCTCGCCTATTCTTTCTCTGTTCTGGAAGTTTCCAAAGAGAAGCCCCTTGTTGCATAATAAAGAATTTGGGGACATTTAAATCCCCTTGGCATTTCCCCCAGTGATAGCAGTATCTTTGTTATTCTTGAGGTTCTTGGATCAAAATTTTTATTGATGAGGTGACCAAGATGGGTCCCTAGATAGCATCGGGATGGGGGCTGGTCACCAGGTGAACTAACCCTGTGATTCTAAGTTTGCAATCTTGAGCCAGCCTGATCTCTGGGGAGGGGGGCGTTGGAGATTGAGGTCAATCACATGGCCAGTGATTTTATCAATTATGCCTTCACAATGAGACCCTGATGAAACCCCTGGACACTGAGACAGGGAGACTCCCGGTTGGTGAACGCACTGATGGGCCTGCCCCAAAGGTGACAGAGCCTGACTGCACAAGGTGGGGGCAGAGAAGCTCCGAGGTCTAGAACCTCCCAGACTTTGCCCTGTGCACGCTTTCATTTGGCTGGATGTGGAGTTGCACTCTTCATAATAAAACTAACATCAGTATTTGTGAGTCATTCTAGAAAATGATTGACCTGAGGGGTCATGGGAACCCTTGAATTTATTATAGTCAGTCAGTCAGAGTGCGGGTGGCCTGGGGAACCCCGAACTTGTGGCTGGCTTCCGAAGTGGGAGCAGTCCTGTGCAAGACAGAGCTCTTGACCCGTGGGGTGTGTGCTAACAGCACCGTCCAGGTGCAGGGCCAGAACCAATCGCAGGACACCAGCCAGGGTTGGTGTCGGAACATCCCTTCCCTTCACCCACGTCCTGCTCCTTCTTTGAAGGGAAACCCTAGGTCTGAATGAAGCTGGGATTCTAGGGCGCGTGGCCGGCAAGGAAGCATTAAAATCAGCTTATTTTCAAAAACCTTCCTTTTGGCTGAATATTCAATCCACTTGGTTTCCAATAGCTTCAGAATGCGTTTCACACCAGTGGGATCACTGCCATGTTGGAAGCTGTGCGGGCCTCAGTCAGAACAGTGGGAAGTGACACCCAGTCTTCTAAAACTACACAGCAAGGGAAGACACTCGAGCTCAGGGTGGCCCACAGAAAGCTTGTCCCCTGACCTTCTCTCTTGTAGGTCAATGGAACGTTGTCCTGTTCTCCCAACTGCCTGGGAGACGATGCAAGATAAAGCATCGTTGGGTAATGCCCAGTAGATGAGGAAGAGGTGGGTGAGAGAGCATCACAGGTCACCTGTCACCTCCACTCAAGTGACACATTTAGCCCAGCCCACGGAGAAGGCGAGGGGGCCACCATGGGAACCGTGGCTTTTGTTCTTTGCGTGAACTTCAGGGGAAACATTTATCATGATGTTTCATGATTTCATCTTTGGAAGGATCTAGGTGGAATGGGAGGTGTCCAGAGGCCTGGGGTCGTGGAGAAGCCAGTTTCTGAAGAACGGCAGGACCAAAGCTGTGGATCAGTAGTGGACTGCCGGCCAGAGAGTCTGAGCTAGGTCCAGGGGGATGTCATCTCTTGTTCAGGAGATAGGGGATGATCCTTGACCTGTGACCCTGGCCTTCTCCGTCCGTCTGTTAGCCGATATGATTTTTCTTGCCTTTTTGCTGCCTATTAAAAATTGCCTCCGAGCAATGCGCCTAGGTATGTTTTGGGTAAACATTTGCGGGTGTCAGAATCCCCCTCACATGAAAACGCAGGTATTTCTGGCTTTGACTTGCTGGGGACATGGCCGCAGGCCCCTTATTATCCTGGTGGTCAGGGAAGCAGCTGGGTTCCTTCCCTGCTCCCCGGAGCCCTGGCTCACGTCCACCTCTGAGCCTCAGCAAGGGAGGAGAAGGGAAGTAGCTAGCTGCTTGTCTCCATCCAAACAGCGATGGAATTTCTTGGCCTGGCTGCTCAGGAACCCTCTGCCAGCTGGCTGCTTCCCTTTCCTCTGGGAGCTCAGTGAATCACACCTCCACAGTGCCTCTGGCCCTTGCAAGCCCCGAGGCTGGGGGCCTGCATCTGCCAGCTCAGAGGGGCTGCCCCCCAGCTTCTGAGAGGAGGTCACGTGGGGCCCTAGACTTTCTGAGCCCGGGAGGCTTCACAGCCACAGGGGAACAAACAGATCCGCAGACCCGCAGAATTCAGAGCGCGCCAGGCTGCGGGCTGCTCCCCGGGGCTGAGCCTTCTCTTCCTCTCCTCTGAGAGGCCCTATAGGAGCAGAGGTCCTGGCGGGTTGGCCGAGCAAAGGAGTGGATCGTTGGGTTCTTTTCCTGCATCCCCATTCAGCGGCCCTCTGAGAAGGCAGACTTCCCTCTCTCCTGAGCTCTGCAGCTGCTTGGCCAGGGCATTCGCGGAACAGCAGGAAGGATGCTCTGGGTCATAAATACCACCAAACGCCCAGCTGAGGGTTTATTTCAGTGGTTCAGGCATGTGGAGTTAGGAGGGAGGTGAGGCCTGCAATATCCCTCTTACCCCTGCTAGCGGAGGCCCGCCTTTCAAGGCTGGACCTTGTTCAAAAGCAGGGACAGGATAGGGTTCTAGCTGCCTCTAACTGGAGGGACCGGGGAATTTTCTAGATGGAGCTTGAGCAAGCATCCTAATTAGACAGAAGCGGTGTGGGAAAAGCAGAGCCTGTCCCCGTACACTGCCCTCCCCCAGCTTGGTCATGCTGACACCCCCCCCCCCGGTCCCCAGGGAGGGCCTCGAGTGAGGTGGCCCGCCCTGCAGCGTGGCTGGTGCTCCCTCCTGCCTGCCAGGCCGCCTCCTGCAGCTTGGTCAGCTGGGGCCTGGGAAGGCTCAGGCAGAGGGACACCAGAAGTGACACAATGGGTTGAGCTGGACCTGAAGAGCTCTGGCAGGCAGCAAGCCCAGGCAAGCATGGGGAAGTCAGCCTGGTGCCTTATTAGAATTGTCCTGTAAAAAAAACCCAGTTAACCCCCGTGCACCATTGCCTGGGGATTCCACGTAAACGTCCTTGCTTGGCGAAGAGCCAGTGATGGAAACCCTACGGGTCCTGGGAACCATCGTCACTTTGGGCACGCTCTGCCTTTGCAGGGCGGGGAAGGAGTCCGCCTCCCCGGGAATGGGAAGAAGCTGGGGGCCTATTGTGCAGAGCCCGCCTCGGCCCCTCCCCGGGCCCCTCTCCTGTTGCCCTAGAGCAAAGCAGCTGTGGGCCCTGCGTGAGTCCAAGGGCGCCTCCCTCCTCCCCTCCCCACTGTCCTTCATGGCACCCACCACACCTGCCAAAGGTGGGTTGAAGAGTTGGTTTCCCTGCGGGCACCTGGGTGGCTCAGTCACCTAAGCCTCGGACTCTTGGTTTCGGCTCGGGTCATGATCTCACGGTCCTGAAGCTCAGGGTGGTGAGATCGAGCCCTGCCGAGTCGGCTTGAGATTCTGTGCCTCTCCCTCTGCCCCTCCCCTGCGCTCTCTCTAAAATAAATAAATAAATAAATAAAGCTTTAAAAGTTAGTTTCCCTGACAAGATCAAAATAATTTCCCACTTCGTCTTGTCCTCAGTAAATTCCATTCCACACATCTGTCTAAAGCAACCCTCATCTTTATCCCCTTCCCTTATCTCCCAGAAGGGCAGGCGTCTGTCCCATGATCCAGGGGGTTCCGAGGCTTGTTCTGTTCACCATAGCATCAACCACCTCCTCTCTTCTGTGAGGATAAACACAGGCCTCTTGCATGGTGGAAGGAAGGAAGGAAGGAAGGAAGGAAGGAAGGAAGAGAGGAAGGAAGGAAGGGAGGAAGGTAGGGAACAATCACAAGAAAAATCCCACTTTCCACCACTCCTTGACCCCCCTCTTTCCTTTCCCTCAGAAGTATGTATTTCACACCCTGAGGCCTGCCCACCTCTCCCACCTCAGCGACACCACTGACATCGTAAGGAACCTTCTAGAGGTCGGGAAGCACCATGTCACCATGTGATTGCAGTGCTTCCTCTCTTGGTGGGGATGTGGAGTAACAGGTGTCTTAGTACTGATGGCGTCTCAGATGTGATGACATGTGTCACGCTGCTCAGAAGAGGCCACCAAACTCCCCTTTTGTTCAGTGTTCAGCGGCTGCCACCTGGTTTCTGTTCCCAAGCACCCCCCACCGCCACCCAGGGGGTCCTAACTCCCAAACCTGGTATTTTTCAGTCCGTGTTTTGCTCGACCTACGTGTTGTTTTTGACCACGGTGATTATCCGTGATCATCCTGAAAAGCCTCCTGATTATCCACTTCCCTGTTTCTAGACCACACCGTCTCCTGCCTCCCAGCCTTCCTATCCTCCTCTGCCCCCTCTTTCCCAAGTGCCCATCCCTCCTCTCGGCCCAGGGGGTCAGCGTTCCTAGGGGCTGGTTCCTTAACCTTCCGCATCGGAGCCCGGTAATGGTGCTCTTACCACTGGCTTCATCCGTCACCTGTGCACCGAAGGCTCCCGAGTCTGGGTCTGTAAGTGAGTCTCTCTTTTGGGCACCTGCCTGTGGAACGTACCTCCTTGTATTTTCATCTCTCAACCTGGAAACATTTTCTCTGCAGGGAACAGCTGGCAATGTCTGGAGACATTTTAGGCGGTGACGACTTGGGAGAGAGGATGTCACTGGCGTCTAGCGGGCAGGGTTCTGGAATCCGCTGAACACCTTACAGCATCTAGGGCAGCTTCCCCCACAAAGAGCTCACTGAGGCACAATGTCAGCAACGCAGGAGGCTGAGAAGCCTTGTCCTATGCACTTCTGAGGGACAGTGCCCCAACTGAACCCCCCCGATCATCTTCCACTGGGCATGTTGCTGTATTCTGTGGTCCCGTGTCTGTCCCTCCCACCAGGCTAGACGCTCATAGGCACATTGTGCCTTGTTTGTCTTCCTGTCCTAGTCCCGATCAAGGAATCTGAATAGAATAGTAGCCTTCCAGCGCTCATGCCTGTGGCCACACAATGCACGGGACATTTCAAAAAGCCAAAAAACAGTTTAGATTCAATGACTATTCCTAAAAAATATAAAGAGGTTGAATAACTAGGCAGGCATAACCATCTTGGCCTATGTTGGTAAAATGAAGTTTTTTTAAGGTAAAAGCTAATATTAACAGAAAGATGAGCCCGGATTGTACCTGGGGTAGTGAAGGCGTTATGAAGTAAAACCAAAGGGGGAAAACTGCCAAGAAAAGAAGGAGAACGCTGGAGGAGACAAGGATGAATAAGGTATTTGGGCAGTGGCTTCATTTTTCCATCTCTCCTCGCGTTCTCTTATGAAGTTCTCATTTGGCAATACAGAACATCTTCGAATTCCCCAAATGACTTAAACCTTTATGAAATACCGAATGGCTTACGCCTCTGCTGTTTAGCCCCAACTCTGCTTCTGAGTCTCCTACTCGGGAAGGCGTTTGAAACAAACCTCAGGCCGCAACTGTCTGCCCGCTCACAGGAGCTGCACCATTCGGGGCATCCCATTTCCCTCCTGACCCTTCTGTGCGCTTCATTTTCCTTGTTTTACTCTGACTTACTATGTGGAATACATTTATGAGCTGACAATTGATACCTAAGTTAGAGTATGAATTCATTTTTTCCTTCTTTTTTTTCTGAATTCATTTGGATGCCTCATGTGAGGGCTCTAGTTACGAAAGCAAAGAATTCTGGATTTATGAGAGCAAGTCCTCCCTCGTGACTTAGGAGAGCAGGAAGCATCCCTACGATTGCAGAATCCCTGCGGGGGAGGACGCATTCATCACTCATGGGATGGGAGTCCCCTGGCGGGTGCTGGTGTAACCAGCAGCCTGCGCTCCAGGGCCACACCCACCCCGGGAGGCCTGGGATCCTGACACCCAGCGGAAGCCCAAAGGACACCCGCTGCTACTCAGAAAGAGGAAGGGGACCCTTTGGAGGCTTTTATGGTGATCTACAGAATATTGAAAACAGATAAGAAAAGACAAATTAGAGAATCACTTCCATTTCTCTGTCTGAAGTCAGTTCTTAAAAGCCACACAAAAGTAGGTTTCTACCATGTCAAATTTTCTGTTAATAGGTATTATACCTTATATCCTTTGAAAAAAGAGGATAATTTATAGAAGAGAAACAAGTTCAGTTGTTAGACACTGGACCATATTCACGCTCCTTCCCCAGAGTTTCTCAAAGTGATAAAATTAAGAAAAACCATTAGGGCTGCAACGGGCGTGCCTCCCAGGTACACACCCCGACATCACCCCCAGAAGCGTGCACCAGCATCTTATTCTCAGCCTTGGGGATGAGGAATCTGAGTTTCGGGGTGGAAGTGTGCTCAGCTTGTATGTGGGGGGAGGGGAAAGAGGGGAGTCTGCGTCCCAAAGAAAACTCTGGAGTTTTCCCAAGGAAGCATCATTCCCTTTAGCTATGGGTCAAATAAACAACCCTGTAATCGTTTCAGTACAAAGCTTTTTTTTATTGACATTGTAAGAAACATTGTTCTTTCTTTTTGTTACAAAAGGACTAGGTGGTTCTGAAAGCGAAAGTAGAGTCCACGTGTGGCAGGACGGCGGCCCTTGGCATGAGCTGGGCGTGGGGGCATCGCACGGCTGCAGGCTGATCCGAGAAGGCCCAGGGCCGGCCACATCCGAACACTATGCCTAACAATACTTAAATGTATTTACATGTGTTTCTTTTAAAAAAGGATTACACATTTTATTTTTTAAAAATCTAAAAAAGGTGAAAAAAATGAACTCGTCTTTTATTTTACACGTTTGCAAGATACAGAACGGTGACTTGTCAGAAGAGAACACCCTCCATCAGTTCAAAACAACACGGGAAACCAGGTTACAAGACCGCTCAGACTCTGCTCCGATCGTGTGCTCTCGGCCGGCCAGGGGGCAGGGGGCAGGGGGCGCACAGCCTTGGGCTCCGACCGGGCAACACCAACTGGTCCCTCGCATCGACAAGATCAACATAAAATAAGGCACATACATTGCAAGAATCACAACTCTGCAGCTCAAGAGGACGAGCCAACGTATGAGGAACAAGGGGCAGTCTCATTAGCTCTTTAGGAAAGAAAACAAAATGGTTTAACCAATAAAAACACGGCTCACACAGGTGTTCCAGAGGAGTACCACATTTGAGCCTGTACTGAGAAGTCAGATGTGACACTATTGAGTTCCTGCTGTCTCCCTCAACGCCAGGGTCGGAGAAGTGGAGAGAAGGCTGGAGGCTAGCGGCTGGGGATGGATCCTGCCAGAGGAGAAGCCAAGTCTACAGATGGGACGCTTCCAAGTGGCCCCAAAAGACCTTCCTTCCACTGACCATCAGGACACATCGTGGCACTCCTGGAAAAATACACTTTCCTCCTCCCTCTCCCCTCTTCCCCATCTTTCTGAGATTTCCCTAGAGAGAAGCCAAAGACTGCACTGAACTAGGACTATCTCTGCAAATCTAAGGGTAGAAGGAAGGAAACCAAGTATGAAAAGGCAAAGAAAGGGAGCAATGCAGAGAATCAGCTGAAACCACAGGGCAAAACAGAGACACAGGATGACAACAGTCCTCCCATGGCTGCCGTCAGTTCTTCCATGGAGGGCAGGCGAGGAAGGAACTTAGGGTAATTGAGAAGCGCAGGTCACATCTGGGAGTTTTACTGGGGAAGGACTCTGATGGACAAGGAGGGCAGGGTGGTCCCGGGGACCGCTGTCCTCACTCAGCAGGCTGCAGAACGCCCAGGTCCCGAGCTTGGAAACCAAGAACAGGATCAGGCCAAACCGTGAGAGCACGGAAGATAAGATCGGGGCGTAGAGGTTCTGCTGTTTGTGGAAAAAGGAGACTCAGGGAATGGACCGCCGATCTTGTGACCAGGTCATGACCTCTTTGAGGAACACAGAGAAAGCCTGGTTCTTTTCTGTTGCAAAGGGGTAGACTCCACTCCACTGAGCTCTGATCAGTAGCTGTCTTTTGCTTTTTGGGCTCTGTTCCAAAGCAGATGCGTCCTTAAAAGCAGGTGCTGGATGTGGGAGGGCAGTGGGAGAAGTCTCAGCACCCCTCCCAATGGTTTCAGGAACATTCAGTTGAAAGCAAACCCAACTTTCTTAGCCACAAAGTCCCAAAGGGCAAATTTACCTCCACACTGAGATTCTTGGTCCAAATGAGAGATCAGGAATGTGAGAAAAATGGGCTGGTGCTAACATTTTCTTCCTATCATCTAATGTTCTATTTTACTCGACTTTGTCTAATGCTAATTTAAATGGCAGGAATAAAGGGGAAAAAGCCATACAATTGACTCATGAGTCACTCTGGATAAATCCAACTTCCAGGGTCAATGGGACAAAAGAAAGCAGGTAGTCCAAGGTGTTAATATTTTATTTTTCATAGTTTACATATTTTTAAATGTAAAATGTGGATAATCCCTGTACTTGGTACACACATAGTATGTCTTTTATGTGTATCGGCCGCACATGGCCCGTAGCTCACTTTTTTAGTCTTTAAGTGTTTTAATCCAAAACAAAGGTTCAGATTAAGTCCACATGAAGGACTAACTGCATAGAACATTGAACTTCTTAAATGGATGCATCATTTAATAGATCGGGTGTAAGAAAAGGCATCCACACTGGTAGTAACCAGCCTCCCTAGTGCTTTCAAACACTAACAACGGTTAAAGTGATTTATTCCAAACGTCATCGTATGTGAGCTTTTTCCTTTACAACTAAGTTTTATAAATCCCTTAAAATAGGGCGCTTAGGATAGAAATACTCCTTCACTATGGTGGAATTAATGTATGTTAATGAAGTAGCCTGCTGTGGGGTTGTTTAAATACCTAAATACTTAGACCTATATATCATCAATTCTCAGTTATCTATGATAACGGGTAAAGAGATGGAACTATAAATCAACAAATACAGCAAACCCACAAATGTCCCCCAAACTATTTCTACCCAGTAGCTTCACTCTACAATCTACCTAACTTCTTACCAGAACAGATGGAAGTCGCAAACCCACTGCCCTTCCCCTCTCTCCCTGGAGTGCGGAGCAATACCGAACGGTCGTGGAGACAGAGGGAAGAGAAGCAACGTGGATAACTGAGAAGTGAGCACATAGACGGACCTGCCCTGAGTGCACCGACGGACAGGAGGAATTCTGCACCCCAACTGTGAGCAAACTCGTGTTCATCTGCCAGAGCCCCAAATTCCCACTTGTGTGCAACCGTCGAAAGCATGCCATGACCTGAACTGGGGTGGGGAGCACATCAAATATTGGTTATGTCCGCTACAGCGCACCCACAAAGGATTCTTACCCTCACGATCCATATTCTGATTCTTGGGCCCAATGTGGGAATTACCAAAAAAAAAGAAAAAAGAAAAAAGAAAAAGAAAAAAAACAACAACCAAAAAAACACCCAAGAAAACAAAAAACAGAAACACAGAGCACATGTAAAGGAAAATTTAAAAAGCTGGAAGTGTCACCCCTTGGTCAAAAGCACACCAACTCCTATTTCCTTTGAGTAACAGAGAAACACGTCAAATCCTCTCGTCTGATCTCTCTTCGAAAAGAAGAACACGCACATCACACATTTACACTGGTTTACTAAAAAGGGGGGCGGGCTTACAGTTAAAAAAAAAAAAGGAAAACGGAGAGGATGGTTCGAGTGTAACAATACTGATTCAAAACTGAAATGGAAGACAGTTTCTCCCTAGAATACTTTAGGGTTGTTCAGAGTCCTTTTCCATAAAAGGAATATACTTGAAACATCCCAGTTAGGTGAGATGAGATTGCTAAAATACATAGAGGACTAAAAAACAAAACAAAACAAAACAAAACAAAACAAAAAACCCCAAAAAAACATCAAAAAACCCAGTCCATTTAATCTTTTAAACTCCTAAAATTTCATGTTGGTTGGCAGCCTTTCCCCTAATGCCTACTGCATCACTGCAAGGAATTTGCTTTCTTCCGCGAGGGAGGTCAGCAGCGAGCTCATGTCCCCAATGGCCATGTTGGTGGTGCTCACTGACAGCGCGGGCAGCGGGAGGGACGCGCGTGGCGTCGTGAGGCGGGAGGAGCTGTGGGAAAGGTTCTGAATGATGCTGGGGCTCAGGGCTCCTGACATCAGGCTGGCGTGGTCCCCGTCGTCTATGATTGCATCAAAATCAATCTGCACCCCTTCCAGGTCGTGGCTGTCGAGGCTGTCAACTGTGCTCGTCACCTGGTTAGCACCTGGGGAGAGTAATTCAGAGTGTTCGGCGCCGGGCCCCTGGAGCAGGCAGTTGGCTTCCGAAACGGAGAACGAACCCGTTTTCACGTCCTGCTGACTGAAGCCAACGGTTTGGTCATAGAACTGACCAGAGTAACTCTGTGGGTTAGAACAGAGCGGATGGGGCTGCCCTTGTGTCTCCAGCTTGACGCCGTTCACCCTGCAGGTCTGACTGGTGTCACTGAGCTGTCCCTGCTGCAGAGCGAGGCCGCCCCTCAGCACGGCCTGGCGCCTGCCGCCCCCATAGCCGGCACAGGGCTGGTAGCCCCTGGCAGCTGCCAAGCTGGACGGCTGGCTGCCGAGGCAGGCAGGCCCCGGCAGGCCACTCTCCGGCCCTTGATAGATGTTGACATGTGAGGTAGCGCTAACCTGCCCTAGCATCTGCTGACCGGCGCGGCCTGCCCCTTGGTGGTGCATGCCGTCGTTGAGTAGCTGAGGGGCCAGGTAGCCCTGGCCTACCAGGTCTGGGGGCGCCATGCCATTCACAGCGCTGCCCGCTGACTCGTCGGGCACCACCGACAGGCCAAAATCTGGCTGGCCCCCGTTGCCCTGCACCGCGGTGCTTTTCAGCTTTGCCGCTTGAACCCCAGCACCGCAGGCCCCGTCGAGCAAGCCGGGGGCCCCGGGCTGCCTGCTGAGGCAGTTCCCATATGGCTGGGCCTTGTAGGGCTGTTCATGGAAGGCGTTTCCATTGGTGCCTGGTCCGCTGCTGTGGCTCGCCAAGTGCTCCGGGCCGCCGTAGGAGCTGCCGTGCTCTGCGAGGGTCGGGTACCCCCCAGCTGGGCCGGCCCCATTCCTCAAGGGGTTCTGTGGGTGGACGCCCACGTTGCCGTATAAGCCGAAGGCGCGAGCCTGCTGCGCCGTGGACCGCTGGCCGCACTTCAGCTTGGAGGAGCACAGGTCGGCGCTGCCGGAGCTGACCTCATTCCACTGAATGGGCAGGTCGGGTTTGCTGGCTTCGGGGCAAGGCTGCTCCAGCGGCCGGTACGGCTGGCCGGCATGGCCGGCGTGGCTGTCTGGCAGCCCGGGGGGGTCGAAGTCTCCATGCCCATTCCCCAGGCCGGGCCCGTGGGGCACTTTGCCGTCGTCAGAGACGGCGCTTTGGAAGGGCTGCTCATACCCTGCTTGGTTCTGGGAATTTAAATACTGCACCACATCATCGGGCAAGAAATCCTCATCGTTCAGGCTCACATCGGCGTCCATGGTCAAGGACTCCAGGGTGACATTCTCGGCGATGCTCGGAGGACAGGGAGACGGCGGGAAGTGGCGGGGCTGGCCGCCCTCTGGCCGAGTGTAGTTCTGCAGCACTAAGTTCCGCTTCTCCAGGGACGGAGGCAACGCCGGGGGGTTGAAGCTGTGCAGGCTGGTGAAACGCTGCACCCGGGGCAGGGAGAGGCTCTCGGACACCGTCCTCACCGGGTCGCTGGCCCTCCTCACGCCGTTGCCCAGCGCGTCGGTGGGAAGCAGTGGCCGGCGGCCGTAACTGTGGGCGCCCCCGTCGCTACACCTCCGTGGGGGGTGCACGGGAGGCAGGGCCCCCGCCGGCTCCCTGGCGTCCCCGAGCAGGGCCATCCTGGTCTTCAGGCTCATCCTCTCCATGTTGGGCAGCGGGGTGGGGGGCGGCCCGCCCGTGGCCGCTGCATACTTGGCTTTCAGGCGGTACTGCTGTGCCGGCGTGAGGCTGAGCAGGCTGGGCAGGCCGTCCCCCTGGCTGGCCTCGCTGGACCTGCGCGAGGCGTCGGTGGAGATGGGGTCGTAGGAGTCGGCCACGCTCACGTTCTGGGGCCGGCCCTCGGCCTGGGACGCCTCGCTGGATCTCCGGCTGGAGAAGCAGGGGGAGATGCCCGAGGAGCGGCGGCTGCTCAGATAGGCCGAGCTGATGGTGCTGGTGCTGCTGTCTCTCCGGCTCAGCGTGTTCAGCACGGTGATGTCCACACCAGAAAGGTCGCTTCTGTTCGGGAGAAGAGTCATGGGCCCGCCCAAGCTGCAGCTGGTGCCGGGCTGCGTGCCTGCGGAGAAAGGGTGGGAGACTCGTTCATGTCGGGCGGGCTGCAAACAGGGCAGGGTGCAGGACGGGGCGAAACTAGATCTGGTTTCCCTGGGCCCGGCAGTGTCTGCCCCAGCCAGCACCCTCTGCTGTGCGGCCCCAAAGGGCCCAAGCAACAGTGAAGGAGTGGGTGTGGCTGTGTGCATAGAAACTGCTTGCGAGTCCGCGGGAAAGCGTGCAGACCCGTGGCTGAATCCGAGCAGTAAGCACAGCCTGGATCACTTGAGCTCCTTCACAGGTGTAGGACACAGTGCTCCGGGGACATTGGCAAGTCCAAGGCCAAAGGCTTTTATTCACTGTCAGCTCAGAAGCAAAAGCTGACGTGGGGCTGCTCATTCGAAAGGCTGCCTGGCTTTCCTTGCCCTGGGAACACATCAGTCAAGGGGGCTGCTGACCTCCCGGGTGCAGATGGGAGACCAGATGTCTCTGTGGGAGAGACGTGCTCAGCCCGGTGCGACAGTGACGACCTCCCCGTGAGAACGAGTCATGCACCCTGTGAGCACACCGTGAGCTACCTTCTGTGGCGGTAATATCCCCATACCACCTGCTCTCCAGAAAGGCAACACCGACGTGTATGGGGACAGGGGATACACCAGCACACACTGAGCCTGGATCTTCTCACAGCGGCTCAGGTGCATGGACAGAACCGAGAGCCTGGAGCCGACATGAGGGGGGGCAAGGGACTCACCGTTTCCTATGAGAGGAGAGACTGCAGGGGCTTTGGGGGGTAGAATGGGGTTCAGTCGTGGAAGCATTCCATTCACTTGTTTGAGCCTTTCTAGTTTTACGTGCTCCATCCATCTGGTCCCTGCCGGGTTCCTCCTGGCTTGCAAGGCGAGGGCGGTAGTGGCAGTGGAAATGGTCGAGTCCATGATTGGGGTTTCGTCAATGGCCCCGAGGTCTCCCACACCACCTCCGTCGGTCAGAGGAAGCTCGAGCCCACTGTTGGAATAGTTGCTGATGGGGGACTGTTGGCTGCTGCATGAAGACTGACCACCAGGGCTTGGCTGAGATGTCTGCTGGGGTTAAGAGCAAAGGAAAGAGATGTTACCGGGAAGGAGAACGGAAAGGGAGCCAAAAACGAGAGCTCATGCAGACCTAGACCCGCAGGGTGCTCCGGGAGTGGAGTGAGGAGAACTGTGAGCCGGTGAATGGAGGTGGCCTCTCTCGACCGCAGCGGCTGATGAGCTGCCAGGCGGATGTGCAGTGGGGGCAATGGAAGCGGGGCGTGCTGAACGGGGGGGTGACTGGCACGACCTCAGCCACGGAATCCTGCCCCAGATGCCAACTCTGCAAACAGGCTTCCTCAGCTCTAATCCCACTTGCACGACTTGACCTGACTTGATTTTTTGGGCAAAACAGTCACTCTAAACCTCAGTTTCCTTATCTACAAAATGGGGACAACTTACTTATATTCAGGATTGTGGCGGGAATTAAGTGTGAGGCTCAGAGAGCACATGACATATAAAAAGACCTAGGAAATGGTTCCTGATTGGCTCTGAGAACTTTCGCGGTTCATCTTATCCCAGGTGGCTTTCATCCACGGCATCCGTGGAAGAGGGGTGCTCAAGGCACACACTAACTCCTCTCCTGCAAGACCCTCTCTGAGCTGCTCAGGGCTCCTTCCCCAAGCTCTCTGTAACCTCTCCCCCTTCTGTCTATACTCACGTGCTCTCTAGCACCCCAACCAGGCTGTGCATAAAGGCAGCTCTAAGAGGAAAAATTTCAATTGCTTAGCTGCTGCTGTACCCAGAGGGGAAGAAGAGCTGCAAGTTACAGGCGTCCGAGTCTGGGGAATTATCTAACCCTTCCCCTAAAGGGCCCTGGTGTTTCTCTAGGAGAATCAGGCAATGTTTTCCTAACCACAACTGTGTGGACTGTTTAAGCCAGTTCTGCAAGTTAGAAACTTGATCCAGTGCACTGGCTTTCCATCAGGGAAAGGACCACCCACGCCGGGGCTCCTGGAGATGGGGAGCAGAGGAGAGCTGGCTGTCCTCAGGTCGGGGGGGGGCACCATATAAAACGGCCCTCAATGGCCAGTCTGCACAACGTAGAACCGCTCTACCTAAAATTCCACTGGTTGATAAACAGCATAACCCCTTTTGCGTGGATAAGAAAAGTGACGTTGAGAGAAGTTCAGTGACTGCCCAAAGTCACAAAGTCACAAAGTCAATGTTACAACCAGCCTAGACTCCCCGCCCAGCACGACTTCCAGTTCTCCACGGAGCCCTCTCCAGCTTTCCTGTAACCACTGGAGCCTGCCAGCAGCCCGAAGAAAATTCCCCGGGGAGAGAGAACCACACACACACACACACACACACACACACACACACACCCACACACTCAGTTACGGACTCCCATGTTGTCCCAGGTGGAGTGCACAGAGCTGTCGGGAAGGGGTTTTAGGCAGAGGGCTTCTCAGTGGAACCCATCACACTCATTCTGCAACCACATACATAGAGCCAAGCAGATGAACACTTTCTAAGTGAGTGCCACGTGATACACTGAGTTTGTCCTGGGCAACCAAGCAGAGCCAAAGAAGATACACAAGTCTGATTGTGAGTTCGGGAAGCCTTGCTCACGTTCTGCTTCCGTAGAATCCTGGGGCTCCAGGCCACCTGCTCCTTCCCAAGGTACTTGGAGCATGCAGGACTTCAGAGGTCTTTGACTCTTGGACTGTCAGTTCAGAGTGTGTGCAAGTGAATCTGTGTGTGTGTATGCACACACGCATGGCAGACTCACGCTTCCCCAGGGCACGGAAGGAGCCACAAATGCATTTATAACCAGAGAGCAGCTCAGAGGCGCTCAGACCTTTCGATACAGATTAAACTGCAAACAACAAATGTGTCCAGATCGTCCTCAAAGAGGGATGTACCTGTCTGGTCCCAGAATGAATTTACATGTGTCAATTTGATAATGAAATAGTCTTTGAGAACATCTGCTTGGTCGGCCGGCCGCCATTTGTTATGAACACCTGGACAAATAGAACAATGAATTTCACCATCTAACCCCACATTTCCACATGCTGAATGTTCAAAACACATTGTTTCTATGTTCGAAACGTAGCTGAGTGACGTTCACTACCAAAGATATCACAAAGCACAAAAACTAAAGAAAAATCAAACGCATAGAAGTTAAACGTTAAAACGAACACAAAACAGAAAGAGCAGAGAAGCCAAAATTCCCTCACCTTATTACCCACTGTCCTTAGGAAGTGAGAACAAGACATTTAGGAGCGTGACACAGAAGAGATGTGGAATTAATAAGAAAAAAGAAGAAAGAATTTAATTCATAGCACGATGATCAAAGACACGTTTTTAAAGAAAGAATATTAGAAATGTAAATCTCATATGCATTAGTAAATGTCTACGAAGCAATCTACTTATATTTATATATGTCTGGACATATACAGACAAAAGAGTCTCCTGAGGGAAATTTGATTAATTTATTAGCCTTACCTATAAAATATGGAGCCTCGTCTCAATCTCTAGGATCCCTCCTAGCCTATGTTTCTATGATCTCATTACTTTATAAAATAGTTCACATCTTGAGGCATCTCAGATATCACTAAGCAAAATAACTATGCATCCTTATTTCTACCGATTTTCTTTTTTAAATAATGGGTGTTTGGAGAGGAGCTGACAAGTTTTCTTGAGCTAGGGATATACATTAATGGTACAAGAGACTCTGGGTCCTTAGGATGCCCGAAGAACATAAATCATTGTCTTTTTAAACTTTTTTTTATTTTTTAAAACATTGTCTTTTGATGACATAATCTAGGAGACTACAAATTCATTTTCCTTGTTTCATTAAACACTTGAGGATAAACTGTTGAATGTTCTGCACGTTGTACAGGTGGACTTAATTTTAGGAAATGGATATGTGGTCCCCCCAAAAAAGTATGTACAGTACTGCTTACGAACGGATTAATTTTAAAGTATGGCGATGAGTCATAATACATATATCGACTTTTGACTAAGGTGCTTTTTATTTTTATTTTATTTTTTGGCTAAACTGCTTTATATTTATTTTTCTTTCTTTCCTTCGACTAAGGTACTTTTTAAAAGCAAAATACAGCTACCCACTGTGAAGTTATGATAGATCTGGATAGCTTATTTGTATTATTTTTGACTACACTTAATGTCTCTTTCTAAAACTCTTAAACTCAGTAAGTCAACTAAGATTCAAACGATCATTAAATTCCACTTGCTCAACTCCGGAATCGTATGTGCACATTATTTCCTATCCATACGTACTGCTGCATGGGGACATCACTCAGGAACTCCTAGGATGTCCATCCAATTGCTGGACTTTTCTAATTTTAAGGAGATACTTCCTGAGACTGAGTAGAGCTATGCGGTTCTGATCACTCCCGAGCATCTGGAAATCCAAGCACACGACTTCTATCTGGTACGTTTCTCCGTCTAGGGAGTGCCAGACGAGACCCCGACACACTGGTGGAGCCTCAAATACAAATGTATCGACGCTTTTTCAAAAGCTCCTCTTGTCATTCTTCTCGTTGCCTTTCTTACAGTTGTAGACTTTTTAGTATGGCACGTACTTAATGAAAAAAAATCACCAGGGAAGTTTGAAAGAAGCTGCAACAGTAGCCTAATCCCATACATCAGTCTGGTGGCTGGTAAGTCCCCAAACCAGAATGATTTCTCCCGATGACAGCTTTCAAATGCCTCCCTTGCTCTTCACCTCCTTGGTTCGGGCACCTCTGCAGAAATGGTCTCCCGTCTATCAAGCCCATCCCTAGCCAGGCGCTGGAATTGGCTTTTCCAAAAATCAGCCGTGCCATGTCATTCGCCGGCACTGGTACAATATAAGCCTTTTTCCTCCTCACTCGTTTTTACTCCTGCACAGCGTCCTGGGGCCCCGCGGCTCCCGCTGCAATGCCAGGCCCTGCTCCCTCCTCCTCCTGAGTGCTGAACCTGAGGGCCACCCCCGCCACCCCCATCACATCCTCAAGGGTGCTGGTGGTGTGTCGCCCTCTCAAATGCCTTGACCCAGACTCGTGTGAAAGACCCATCACACTGAGTTGTCAGTATTTGCTTTTTGGTGGTCTGTCTATCCCACAGGACTATAGACGCCTAAAGAATAGGGACAGTGGCTTATTTATCTCAGGGTCACCAGGGCAAAGCACAAAGCAAAAGACATGCTTACAGGAAGACGGAATGGCTGATTTTCTACATTACAGGTCTACTGAAAATGTAGACAGGCATGCCTTTCTTTCTACCTGCCATGCAGCGCATGGTTCCAGGTTGATCTTAAAAACCAGTTAGCAAACCTTGATGCTCTTTTCGGAGTTATTCTATGCTGATTAACCTTAAGTAAGGAATCCGGGTCTCCGAGCTCCTGACCCCTTCAATCGGAGAGCCTAATGCAGTGAGGACCGGGGCGGTCTAGTCGCTCCTCATGCCCTTGGTGACTTTTTATAAAATGACCTAGGATGGCTTGGGGACAAGCAGAAGGAAAGTGAATGACATACCATGGGCTTCTCTGCCTTGACTGCTTTCACTTGGAGGCATTCTTCCCGCTTTGAGGTAGTGTTGCTGAGGTCCTTCTGCTCCCCAAGGGCTCCCTGAGTCTGCCGGCCGGGCGACCGGGACTGTGAATGGCTGCCGGAATCGCGTGGTGGGGGGGGCCGAGGATGTATGTCCCCACGCTGCTTTTTGGTGACATGAGCCTCTGGGCCATGCACTGTCTTCACGTGTTTCCGGAGGGAACTCGGGTCTGTGTAGCGCTTCGTGCAGCCTGGGATTTTACACACGTACGGTTTCTGCCAAAAGCCACAAGGATGAAATAAGAGATTGTTATCAAAGCGTTAATGCCCCAGCCCAATAGTCTCGGGGACGCGCACTGTCCCTTTAATTCTTTCAAAGCACTTCCACCAAGCTCGGAGGTGTTCGGACACCTTTAGGTACTAAGGGTTAATAAAGGCCATTTGAGCACTGTTCAGAGGCCAGCGAATCTAGCTTTAATAGGCTATCATTCTAGAGAGTGCTCCAGGAGAGATACAAATGTGCAAATCGCCTGCATGTTCTTGGAAACTTTTATCCTATGAGTAGGAAGAAGGATTCTGGTGCCGTGGCAGCCGCTTAGTAGGTATTTGAAGATGACTGGGGCACCTGGGGGGCTCAGTCAGTTGGGTGTCTGCCTTCGGCTTGGGTCCTGATCTCGGGGTCCTGGGATCAAGCCCCATGTCGGGCTCCCTGCTCCCTCTGCCTGCTGCTCTCCCTGCTTGTTCTCTATCAAATAAATAAATAAAATCTAAAAAAATATAAAAAGAGTGAAGATGGTGACAGTGAAGACGATGGTGATGGTGATGGTGATGATGGTGGTGGTGACAACTATGGAAGAAGGCTTAGACACCCATCACCTCATCAGAAGAACACTCTATGCCTTTGGAGAGTTTGTGTGAAGAAATTTCTCAGAGATGTCCTAGTTCTCAGATCAAAAATCACTACACCCTTTTTGAAAATGTGCTCTCTGCACATAGATGTAGTAAAAAAAAATTGCCTACAGCCTCCTCCGTGTTAGGTGTCACTAAAATATGTCCATTTGGCTTGCATTACAACTGTGTGGGATGGTCGGGGCTCGGAATATCCCGAACCTTTCTAATTCTCAAAGCTGTAAAGCCCTGTTCGACCGTCTATGAATGCTCACTCACAACCTGGGAAGGGCTGATAGGCGGTGTCCTGGAAATGAGGATTCCTGTCTGGCTCTGCTCCTGACTACCAAGGCCTGTGAATTATTCCATGTTCCATGTGGGCCAGTGATCAAACCTACAAATGCAGTCATTAAAAACTCTACGGATGTTTACAGCTAAATTATTTACCCAAATCACAGAATCGTTGGCATTTACTCACGACCGACATCAAAACAGAGATTCAGTTTCCCTGGCTTGAAATATAATATATTCATGAATCCTTATAAGAATATGTATCTATGTAGACCAAAAGATGAGCTATTAGGTAAGCGATAGTCATAAAAAGCATGATCAGTATAATGTACCCATTATATTAAAAAAAGATGCTGTCTTATAGAATATATGTGTCTAAAAGATGCTTTTTCACTAAAAGCCCAAGAACAGACTGAGAGCTACATAAAATGATGAAATGTCCTAATGTAGTGAAGACTCTGAAAATTATCCCGAGAGACTTCACCTCCAAATCTGAGATTCTTTTGGGGAGAATTGATTCCCATTAACTATGAATTACTTCTATTCAGGGGCTGGTGTGATTTGCGGCACATATATAATGAAACGAGCGCATCGACTTCTATGCATTAGGACAGAAGAATGGCTCCAGGGTGAGTGCTATTACCTCACAGCGTCCTGACCTCGGCCCTACGCTGCACACCGCACCACCGTGACAGGCTGATCCATCAGTGGGCACACTGGGCTGTATGGTGCTGGTGTCGGGGGGCAGGGGGACGCGGGGAGAGAGCCCCAAGCCAGGCCAGCATTACACGTCTGAGGAGCTACTCTTCCCAAAAAGACGTGCACGAGTATACTCTGGGTTGGCTTGGAAATGAGGACACAGCCAGAGGAGGAAAGTTTTTGCTTGTGATCAACGACTGAAATGAAATATCACTGTAGGTGGGGACAAGTGTTGTCAGTCTCACTGAGTCACCTGTGTCTCTTGTCCTAGATGCTCAACTCTTGCCACGGTCGTTTCCTTTTTGACTCACTCAACTGAAACGTACTTTGTGAAAGAGTTGTTGTGTTTTTTACTTGACTTCGAGCATTTATCCAACTAATTTTTCAATAAACATTTAATGGTCCTCACTACAGGCAAGACTCTGAGAACATCAAGTTATGTATTGCAGGATTTAATATCCAGAGTTGAAAAATATGCAGGAGAAATAAGACAGCATATAATTATCACCAGTCCCAAGTACGAATGCCACAGAAGGATGTGGACGGGGGACAATCATTTTGTAGCTGGGATGACTGTGGGGGGCATCAGTTACTACGTTTTTATATCTGGGTATAACGCCCAGTTCGTGGGGTCTAAGGGTTAAATAAGACAATGTATGAAACGCTCATCACAATGTCTTTGCTGCACTGAGTAATTAATCCGTGAACAGAACTTTATTAGGATGCGGCTCTGGAGCTGGGTCCTGAAAGAAGGCCAAGATTCTAAGGGATAAAAATGAAGGTAAGAGGATGTGAAAAGAAAAGCCACAGTCCAGAGGCAGGACGGCTTCACGCATGCGGGTGTGGCCATCTGGTTCCATGCATGGCCACAGAGGTAATTAGGTCAAGCCTGGAAGGGCAGGCTTGGAGCCGGTACCAGCAGCCACAAGCCTAGAGAGTCTAAACTTTTCCTCTACGAAAGAGGAAGCTGTTGGAACATTCTGGAGAGGGAGACAGAACCGACTCAGAGCTCAAGGATACTTGTCTAACGTGGTTCTGGGGGGACATGACCTATGTGGTCTAGGGTCGGGATCCCTGGCAGAGGCCACTGCTATGGCCCCAAATGGGGGAGGCAGCTAGGGGTGCAGAAGGAAGGTCAGACTGGCCTCCTGAATGGGACTGACCCCCTCCTGTTCGAGTCCACAGCATTCTGTTCTGCACCCAGAACAGCAAAGTGTGCGCTCGAGATTTGTTTAGGGAAGGAATGAAAGTATAAACAAGAGAGCGCAAATAAATGAAAGAAGATGTCTAGATTTATCCAGGCCCGGCTCATGGCACAAATCTAGATTCTTAGTTTTGGCGGATATGAAACCGTCCATCATCCGTATGGAGGGCCAAAGCCCTGCGTGGTCAAGGTGGTTGATTTATTTTAGACACACTGCTCAACCCTGGTGGAAGATATGATTGGACAGGATATCTTCTATCTCATAATGGACAGACACTCTTACGGTGCTGCACTCCTCCCCTCACAGAAGTGGACAAGCTCAGCGCTAATGCATTTAAGCAAACAGCCGTGCACATAATTTAAATCCGTAATAAAGATAAAAAGCTGAGTAAGTATGTGTGTATGTGTGCACTGCTAAGCCTAACACACCCGCTGGCCCCATGTCCCCACAATAACAGGAGGGCAACGTGGCCTAAAAATCTATGGGAATGAATACCTTCTAAATTTCTTGTCACGACTGTACTTAAATATGTGGAGTGCAGTTAAGCATATTAATTTAATTCAAACTTAATCGAATCCTCTAAAACATTTTAAATCGAGATATAATCCACATACCATAAAAAGAACCCTTGTAAATGGCACAATTCAGTGGCAGTTCGTACATCCACAATCTTGTGCAGCTGTCACCACTTATCAATCAAATTCCAGAATATTTCCAACATCCCCCAAAGAAATCCTGTACCTCTTTTTTTTTTTTTAAGATTTTATTTATTTATTTGACAGAGATAGAGACAGCCAGCAAGCAGGAGGAGTGGGAGAGGAAGAAGCAGGCTCATAGCAGAGGAGCCTGATGTGGGGCTCGATCCCAGAACGCTGGGATCACGCCCTGAGCCGAAGGCAGACGCTTAACCGCTGTGCCACCCAGGTGCCCCACGAAATCCTGTACCTCTTAGCAGTCACCCCTGCTCCCTTCCCTCAGCCTCTGGAAGCCACTGATCTCCTTCTGTCTCCATGGATTTGCCTAGAACCCCTTAAACTTTGCACAAAACAAGAACAGCAGATTACACTGCAACCACTGTACGTAGTAAAGACATTTTTGACATAAAAACATGGAGATGTGGCATGTCCCCTAACATACCCTCCAACGGCTGATTAATAATGAGATTCCTAATGACCTAAGTCTCCTTATTCCGCCATGACCCTTCCAAAAAGAGTCTGTACTGTGAACGTGCCCCTATGAGCTGAAGTGTTTGTGTGTTTAGGGAAAGTGTAGGTCATCCCATTAAAGACGTGTTTTTTCTGTACCCTAAGCTGAAGGGACACTTGGCGAGGACCTTAAAGTCAATGGTCCCTGAGCTACTAAGCCAGGTCAAGTGCTCCTTCTCTCACACATGTCAAGCAAACTGATGACCTCCTCAGTGGGGCAGAACTATGTCTCATGTTAAGAAATTCTGGCTCAATACCCCACTTCTATGCAAAATGTAGGGGGCTTTTTTGTGAACCTCTAGATTCATTCAAGAGAAGGCTTCACAGAGGAGCCAGAACGTTGAGCTAGACCTTCCAAAAGAACTCAAAGGCCTGGAGGCAGACCTGCATGAAAACCCAGGCAAAATAATGTGAAATCATTGTCATTCTCCAGGCTTCTCTGAAATTCTGGGGGGTAACTATCGACAGGTCCCAGCAACGCAACAGGAACCACCCCACCAACCATGAAGCCTTATCCAATATGCTATCTTCAATGACTGACTAGAAACCATTCTGGATTTCTGAGAATAGCTCCCAAGAGGCTTGGGAGTTTAGAATGTCTCTGGAAATCATGTGTGGCCAAGGCTGGTTGTCCTGTAGAAGTCTTTTCGGATAGAACGCATTTGAAGATACCACCTGGAGAAAGCAAGGGAAAGTGGCCATCTTAGCAGTAGCTGTCTGCTGTCAGCACGTTGCTTCTGATCTATCCTTGCTGCTGAAGTGTCCTCCTCTGCCTGGATTCCTGCTCTTGCCTGCCCAGCCAGCGGGTGGAAGGCCGAAGTTAAATGTTCCTACTGTTTCACCAGTAGGTGGCACTTCTGAACAAGGTGAAACTGGCTTGCCAGGGGTCTGAAGTTCCCTCTCTCGGTCAGCATTACTCACCAAACCGGGCCCACTGGCAGCCGGCCCCACGGAGAAGGCTCCAGGCCTTTACCTGCAGCCTCAGTGCCCACTCCTGCTGGGAAGGGCCAAGAGGAAATGAAACGGAATGGGCCTCGTCTCGTCTCCACGTGCATTGCCCTGGAGGGCTCTTTGTTTCCACCCTGAGCTCTGGGCCCAAACAGTGTTTTGTGGGGGAGCCTCACCTCATTGGAATGCGTCCGGTTTTGGTGCTTGGCGCGATCGGAGGCATTTGAGAAAGCCTTGTTGCAACCTTCGTGCTCACAGACGTAGGGTTTCTCTCCAGTGTGAGATCTCAAGTGCGTTTTCAAGTTTTCTAGTCTCGAGTAGGCCTTTGTGCAACCTTCAAACTGAGAACAACAGGTAAATGTGCGTTACTGCACACAATAACGGCTTATGCCCAGCCCTTCCTCAAAGTTGATGAAAGACTGGGTCAGCAGCTTTTCAAAACCGAGGAACAAAAGTCCACTAAACTCTGCATTTATTGGGATTCAGATGGGGCTCAGTGCAGTTCAAGAGACAGCATTTTCAGGGCTACTAAAAAGTCCTGGAGGTTTGTTTTTTTTTTTTTTTTAAAATAGACCACTCAATGTGGACAATGGGTTTCATTATCTGCTCATTGATCTCCTCAAATTCCCACTGATTTTAGATTCAGCACAAAGTTCACTAATATGGCTTTGTGTCCACACAAAGGCATGGAATTTGATCGTGTTTGTAAAGGGCCTTTAAGATGTAAAGCACAGGGCTGAGCTGTGCCCAGTACGCCTGGAGGCACCTCCTTGAAAGAAGGCTTAGTCCCGCCCTCTTGTGGGTCTACACCGGGCCACGGGGACAGACCAGGAAGGCAAAGAAAAACTCTTTAGAGTCATGTGGGTTCTGTTTTTAAAAGTGGGCTTACGGGTTTTAAGTCAAAGCCGGCACCTCCCTCTGCCTCCGGGTCCTCCGGCGTGATGGGCATTAGTGCTGGGGCAGGCATGCTGGCCACGCGCTCCTTCCAGTGCCCACCAGTGCATCCCGCAGCCGCCCGCCCGCCACTCTGCTGTTCAACGTGGTAGCCTCATGCCACCAGGGGCATTTATATTTCCATTTTTTAAAAACGAAATTAAATTTAAAAAATCAGTTCCTTGGTGGCCAGGTCTTCAAAGCACCCAAGGGGCACACGTGGCCCCCAGCTACCTTGTTGGACAGTGCAGGTCAGAGTGCTTCTGCTGCCCCCAAAGTGTGATTGTCAGGGCTCCATCCCCACTTCTGGCTGCCCCCCCCCATTCCAGAACCCCCTCTCAGGACTCCCGGCATTCATCACAGACCCCAGCTCCTCCCACCACCAGGCCACGCCCCCTCGGCTGGGTCCGTCCCCACAGCGGCTGCGCAGAGGCCCCCAGGGAACCAGAGCCCCAACCTGCCCGGTGGCCCTGGGCCCACGCCCGCAGCCCACGCCGCACACTCACAGTGCATTTGTGAGGTTTCTCCCCCGTGTGCCGCCTCATGTGCACCACCAGCATGTACTGGGCTTTGAAGGGCTTCTGCTCTCTCGAGCAATCCAACCACCGGCAGACGAATTCCTTCTTCTCGCCGTGAATGTGGTCGTTATTTATATGCTGGGGGCGGGAGAAAGAAAGGGAAAGCGCGTGGGAACTCGGGCCTCATTTCTGAAGGCGACAGAAGGGAGTTCGAGAAGTGCCCCGACCCTCAGCCCTAAGGATTATATGATCACTTTAGACACAGATGATCTTTTTTTTTTTTTCCAGTTTGTACATTTCGTTAGTAAATTTGCTCTTAGGAACCGCGCACGTGTATTTCCTGACCAGCAGGACTAGCGCTCTTTGGAGGAGCCCTGGTGGCCCAGAAAAGGGACCGCACATGGCCTCTTAAGTGGGGAGTTGTGAGTTGGGGTGAACCCACACAACCTCGCTGGGCCTCTGCCTTTTTCACCTGCCGAGTGGGGGTCAAGGTCAACAGAGCACAGGGGAACTCCCCAGCTCCCAAGTGCTCTGGGCCTCGGTTAGCGCTGCAGCTGAGATCTCAGGAAGGGAACACACACACACGCACACACGTGTGCATGCACACACGTCATTCGTCACAGACAAATGAACCAAATACTGAAGAGAACCAGGAGACCAACGAAATGCTTTGGTCTCTGGATCATAGCCTTCTTCATGTACAAATAATGCGTTAAATTACTATACAAAATACAGGGATGGCTTACCTAGGCTCTAAGGTTCTTTCCAGCTCTCTAGAACTCTCTTCACTTCGTTTTTAAAACGAAGATGAATTTCCCTGACTGCCTCCTTAATTCAAAATTTTAGAACCATTTTTTATATAGTTCCTTGGAGTCATACCTCAAGGGTCCGACCACGGGAAGACACAAAAAACCCCACGGAAGAGCCCAAGGAAGAGAAGGTTCTCACCTTGGATCAAATTTAAGTCAATTTAACTATGATGATTATGTCATTTAAATGTCCATTTCATTACCGAGGAAATCAGTGTCCTGGGTGGATCCTGTTGGTTTTATTCTCTGGTTACCCCATATTCTATTTGCCTTGATTTAAGGCTCTTACAAGCACTTTCTCAAAGGTGTGTAGAAACACGCCACAGATGAGTCTGTCCAATAAGAGAAAGCCCTCTTTGGAATCCATGCACTGCGCGGTCGTAACAGAACGTTTAATTACTGTCTTGCTTAGGCTCCAGCTCCGGAGTGAGTGGTCTCTGAGGGCCCGCGGGTACCCTTCCACCCTCAGCCAAACTTGCCTGGTTCCTCCAGGAGGGGGCCTGCTGCAGCAGGAAAAAATGACCTTTGTTCTGCTTTCTAGACTTGAACACTGGGTGAGGGCAGAGGAAGGCAACTGCTGTGAGCTCCCTGCTCCTTGAGCAGCTCCTGCCGGTCGCAGGAATCTGTTCCATACAAACTGCTCTTGGTTCCTTTTTCCCCAAGCTACTGGAAATAAGCTCCTTGGACTGATGTACATGAAAGGACAAGGAGAAAGGATGGGAAGGAGAAAGGAGGAGGGAGGCAGGCGGAGCTGGAAAACGGAGTTAGAAAGGGGGCTGAGTCTACTCCTAGAGAACAGGACCCACATTGTCTAGCTTCACAGTCTCAGCAACTGGCTGGGGACCCTGGCACCTGGCAGGTCCTTAGTAAATATCTGCTGAATTGATTGGACTCATGTGGTAAGCTGAACTTTCACTGGACAAAAGAGATTGAACGAGATGCTTCTGCTTATCTTAACTTAGCTTCATTTCATCTAGTGTCCATACAACATGATTTTAATGTAACGTGTTCTTTTTTAAACATTTTTTAAAAGATTTTATTTATTTATTTGGCAGAGAGAGACAGTGAGAGAGAGAAAGCACAAGCAGGGGAGCAGCAGGCAGAGGGAGAGGGAAAGCAGGCTTCCCACTGAGCAGGGAGCCTGATGTGGGGCTCGATCCCAAGACCCTGGGATCATGACCTGAGCTGAAGGCAGAGATGCTTAACTGACTGAGCCACCCAGGCGCCCCTAACATGTTCTATTACAAGATGATACACTATCAAGTATTCAAAAGGATCTGAATGATACCCAAACACGGACCCTACCCTGATGGGTGCCATAAGGGACACTGGATGAGTGTACGCTTTCTGTTCTGCATGCATACTTCCTGAGAGAATGGAGTGCTTGTTATCCAAGATCCCCGGGTCTCCAAGAGGAGATGGTGGGAGTCCCTGAGCATGAGCTAGACTATCTAGGGTTTTCTGAGTGGATGCTGCATTGAGCCGAGTCTCAAGTTTTCTAGAAGCACTTTTTCTCATCGATTAATACATGCTCACTGTACATTATGTGACTGCAGCACTCTACTCGTCTGTCATGCATTCACTCGCGCATACTGAGGTCCACTCCATGCCAAGCCCCGTGCTGGGGAACCAGACGGACATGCTTCCTGCCCTAAGGAAATGACAGTCTACTGGAGCCAAGCAGATAATGCCTTAAATTACTATACAATTACAGTTGTGATCAGTGTTGTGAAAGGAAGTAAGATGGTTCTCTAAAAATAATTACCAGGAGGTCTCAAATCCGTGTGGCACACAGAGGGGCATTTAGAGTAGGACCTGAGCATGCATGGAGATCTGCCAGCTGTGCAGATAAGAGAGTGAGTGTGTGTGGGGGGGAAGGGTCACCACGGCAGAAAAGCGAGACCAGTGGGACAGAACCTGGTGCCTTTGAGGAACAGGGTGAGGAACATGTGTGGTAGGTAAGGAGCATGCATGGCCGGAGAGGATGGGTCTAACAGACACAGGAGGCGTCCCGCACGGCCATGGCCTGGTGCGGTAAGAAGGCATGAGTTTCCATGGTGGAGATCACTGAGGTGGCAGTCGGATCACCAGCAGCAAGACTGTAGGACACAACCTTGGATGGAACTCACTTACAGAGAGCAGCACTTGGACGCCTGCCCCCGAGGAGGGGGAGCCACTCTTCACTGGCCTTACTCAGGGAGACTGGAGTGACCAGGGGAGGCGCCAAGGGCTGCCAGCTGAAGTCGGAGACTCTGGTCTGTTCCCCTCCCCAGTGCACTGGAGGAGTGGCCTCTGGAAGGAGAGGGAAGGGGTCTGGCTCCTCCAGGTGAGGGGACCGAGGGGAAGACAACACCCTGCCAGTCCCCTCAGGTGCATGCCTGGCCGGAATAGTGACAGAAGGCTCCAAAGCAAAGGTTGGAATTGGATGGCTGAGAAGTCCGAGAAGCTGCCTATGGAGGTGTGGAGGGACCCACCGCTGAGCAGGACAGAGAAGGGACAAGGAGCTGATGAGAGAGCGGTAGCTAAAAGATCCCATTTCATATTTACGCCTCACCGACTCTCATCGACCTTGGCCTTTGGGACAATGTCTGAAAATTCCAGGGCCGGGAATCCCATGAAAATCAGCCGGCTGATCTCCACGTGGGGAGGGTTGCAGGAGAAACTGCGCTGGGCGGTAGAAGCAACCTCGCTTCCAGAGAGGTTAGCAGCTGGGGGGGTTTTCCCCTCGGCCCCCGTACAGGAGACCTGAGTTCCATCTAATAGGCTTTTGTGCTTTTCTGAAACTACTCTTGAGCACAAACTTGGATTGAGACCGCAAGTTATTTTTCTTGAAATAAGACGCTACCACCTCGGCCGGCGGGGACCAGGTCCAAGTGCTGAGCACAGGATGTAATCAATTACTCTCAAGAGATACGAAGATATCCTTCTGCCTACCTGGGTAGTTCAAATGCAGTTAGGGCTTAATGCATTTCCTGACTCTAGATTTCAAGCCAAAATTAAAATTCTAAGAAATCATAGATTTTACCTGTCCCTGCGTCCCAAACACTTGCTTTTCCTTCACAAGCTGCTTTGACTTCCGCAGCAAGGCAGTCCCTACGCTACAGTGGAAAGAATACAAGGTGGGCATTGGAAGATTCCTGCCAGACCAACTTCGGATGAGCTCTGGACCTCTGGGCAGGTCAGTTCTCCTCTTTGAACCTTAATTTTCTCATCTGTTAAATCCAGCTGCTGACCTAGATCAGGTGTTGGCAAACTTGTTCTGGAAAAAGCCAGACAGGAACTATTTTAGGCTCTGCTGGCCAAAAGGTCGTAGGTACTCAAACCCTGCCGCTGTTTTAGGCGAACGGCCACGGACAACGTGTAAATGAATGGGTGCAGCTGTTTATCTTTGAAGCTGAACACTTCACATGTCAAGAAATCGTCTTAAATTTTTTTTTTTCAACCATGTAAAACTGAAAAAACCATTTCTTCACTCCTGGGCTGTGCAAAAGCAAGCGGGGGGTCAGAGCTGGCCTGGGGGCCGTCAGTTTGCTCACCCCTGACTAAGTGATTTCAGTTTCCTTCTTGGGCTAGCAGAGCCCGTGACTTTCTTGGTCAGGCTGGTCAAGCCTGAGGAAGTAAAATGAGAGGGAGGAGGTTTCAGTGCTAGGGGAAAAGACAAAAACCACAGGAAGGAAAAAAGCCAGGATCCTGGGCTACACAAGAGGAGGGAGGGAGGCCAGACAGACTCCCCCTGCATTGTGCTCCTAGGACCCGGCAGGTTTTGCTCACCCAAATCCCAGGTAGCTAAGAAGGCGACACACAGTGAATTCTTAGCATTCTGCCGACAGAATGCTCTCATGTGAAGCTCGCCTGAAATTCAATGGGCGTGTGTTTATTTGTGGTTTCATTGAACATTTGACTTCCTCGCAGTGAAAACGTTAATCAAATATATAAATAATTTAATTGGAGGGAAAATAATGCATGATTAAAGTCCAAACTAATCCAACACAAAGACATGCAATTTGCCAGCGGCCCAAGATCCAGAAAGAGATAGATGGTGTAAATTACAGCGCTGTATGCCAACTCCCTCGGCAGGGCTGCTCGGAACTCTCTCCGCCTGAACAGACAGGACAGGGACGCCAGGACCGCGCAGCTCCCCCAGAAAGGCTGAGTCCCCCCGCACAGCTTCGCCACGATTCCCTCTTCCAAGCAGGACTAGAAGCATCGGCCTCGGGAAACTGATAGATGATGGAACACATAAAATCTTTCGGGCGTCCACGGCAAACCAGCAAAGTTGCTGTGTCCCCACCAGGATGTGTCTGCAGCCAGGTGAGCCAGGACCCGGCATTCCCATCTCTTCTGCTCCCCGCGATGCCCAGGGGCACAGGGAGCTGGGAGAAGTCCCTCTGTGGGCCTGGCCATCGAGGCAGCCAGTGGCTTAGCGTTAGTCTCGGAGGCTTCGTGGCTGTGGGAAGAAAGAGCGGGGGGAACACGGGGGAAAGGAAGCTTTTCTGTCACCACCAGCAAAAGGGAAGCTACAATGGACTTCGCTAAGCTAATCAGCATCCTTTCTTCTTGCGGTGTCATTTCCCTCCCAGGAAAGAGCAGGCAGTTCTTCCTCAGGCTCAGGGCTAACCCTTCAGATGGAGCACACGTCTGTCGCCCGAATGTGGTGGCTCTCCAAATACACCTGCTGTTCAAGCAGTTCGTGACCCTGGGAAGCACGCTTCTGCTTGCTCTCTGTCTCCTGCACCTCCAGCCAGATTGCCCACCGACTCCCACTCAGAAAGTGCAAGCTTTCACGATGGGTGAGCACCCTCCACAGAAGCAACTTCCTCAGAAGACAAGCTACAGTAAGGCTCCAGGGGAGCGTGGAAGCTTTGCACGGACATCCCCGTGCAAACTGGACTCCAGCAGAGCGTGGAAGCTTTGCACATACCTCCCTGTGCAAACCTGGCCAGGGGAGCACACTGATCAGTAGACAAACGCCTTGCTGATCGAAGTCAGTTCACTCCTAAAATCAGACAGCTCCTTCCCATGCAGAAGGTAAATCGCTCCCGCTGTTGTAATGAAAATATTACCGTTAAGCACACCTAAAACCAGGGAAGGCAGGGCATGTAAAACTTTAGACTGCCCTCGCCACGATCTCCATAGGGCTCCGCTGTGCATCGGCGTTGCACACCCGTCTTTCCGTCAGTTTCCATCAGATAACACAACTGTGTCACCAACTTAAAAGGCTTCTATGAAGTACTCTGACAAGGTTTTTACAGCAGGAGGTACAAAGAGCACGGTCTTCAGTAGCACGGTGCTCAAGGAAAACACATACCTGTCTGCACACACATACACAGTCCTACTGCTTTGACAGAAAAGAAAAGAAAGACTGGCACAGTGGTGTATTTTGTATATGAATGCTCGAGACACTGGAACCTGCATTATAGGCGTGAAGCCGACGGATGCTCGCTGGACCCTCAGTTTTATTTCCTACTCATCCCTTTGCTCCCTTTCTCTGTATCTTAACCCACAAACATGCCACTATTTGATGCCATGATTTTATTTTAAAACTGAAGGAAATAAAACCGAAGCCTTGCCTTCTCAGAAACTGAAATGCGTGATGCTTTCTAAATCTTTTCAGGCTGCTAACCAGCTGAGCTCAGAAACCAGGCTCCAGTCAGTGAACATGTTTCCTAGAATTCAATACTTTGTAACTTTTAAGGATGTGCGGAGAGTGCTTGTTAAGAAAGCCTCCTATTTTGGGCTTACAAAATGGGATACAAGCAAGTGAACAATTTTGAATAAGCTCAATTTTCAATTTGCTTCCCGACTTTATATTATCAATTTATTGCAGTTGACCCTTGAACAACACAGGAGTTGGGGTGCCGACTCCCTGCACACCCAGAAATCTGCATGCAAGTTTTGACTCCTTAAAAACTTAACTATTGTTAGCCTGCTGTTGACCAGAAGCCTTACTGATAATATTAACAGTCAATTAACACATATTTTGTATGTTAATGTGTATTACACACTGTATTCTTACAATAGAGTAGCTGGAAGAAGGAAATGTTATTAAGAAAATCATAAGGAGAGGCGCCTGGGTGGCTCAGTCATTAAGCGTCTGCCTTCGGCTCAGGGCGTGATCCCTGCGTTCTGGGATTGAGCCCCATATCGGGCTCCTCCCCTGGGAGCCTGCTTCTTCCTCTCCCAGTCCCCCTACTTGTGTTCCCTCTCTCGCTGGCTGTCTCTCTGTCAAATAAATAAATAAAATATTAAAAAAAAAAAAAGAAAAAAAAAGAAAATCATAAGGAAAACACATTTACGTTGCTGTACTGTATTTGTCCAAAAAAAAAAAAAAATCCACGTATATGTGGATCCATGAAGTTCAAACCCACGTTGTTCAAGAGTCATCTGTACTATCTCTTAGTAGTCCAGAGATATTTTTGCAAAAGAGAAAGAGGAAAAATAATTTATAAGGGACGAAACTTTCATGTATTTAAAGCTGATTTGAGAGAGAAACTGAAGTCGTTTCCCTATGAGAAACTATGCAAGAATCCTTCCAAACCTTCCATCCGAAAGGAAGCATATGCCTTCTTCTTGTGGGTATTGGATACATGCACCATCTCTGAACAGGTGTACAAGTGTCATGTCACAGATTCTATTAGGGACACACTATGTTTGGATTCCTAACAGCTCCACCAGGCAGAAGCAGAAAAAAAGCAGCAACCACAGAAGATGGGGGCTGAGCTAAGCCTTTTATCTCTATATGTACTTTAATCTTCGATAAGTGAAATAATTTTAAATGGTTTTGTTGGCACCCATCAACCTTCCTAACAGTATTTACAATGTGATGCCTGCTGTGGGAGGGATCTCCCCAAAGACCCCCAACAGAGCTGCTTGGACCCGCACCGGCTTATAAAATATCCAGGCACCTTTCAGTGTTCTGATACGACTAACAAATTGTACAGAAAGATATCAAGCGGACTCAAGACTTTGGGTACAAAACACCATTCTCTTTATAAAGATAAAATATTTTCTTCTTTCTGGTTTGTGAATATTAAGAATTAGGTGGAGATGAAAAGCCAAAATCTGCTTCCTGGTTAAGAAGGAATAAATAAATGGAGTCCCTCTGACAGGTCATCAAATCTTGTGTCTAGGTACAAATCAGTAAAAAAAAAAAAAAAAAAAAAAAAAAAAAAAAAAGTACTTTCTTTTACGTGTAAGAAAGACAAAGTTCTCTGAGAAAGTAAATGTCTGAACAGAGGGCTTCACAATGTTGGATTTAGAGAAGGGACATCTGCTCAGCCCCACGCTGTGGGCTGGACACATGTGTCACGATGTGAGTGAGCCCTGACCGCAGCAGGCCAAGTGAGAGCAGGCAGCCACTAGAGGACACAGATCGTGTGATTCCATTTATACGAACGCCCAGAATAGGCAAGTCTATATAGAAAGGAGGTAGACCAGTGGTTCCCTGTGTCTGAGAAGAGATTGAGAGGTGGGTTTTTTTGAGGGGCAATGAAAAAGTTGTAAATTTGGTTGAGGGGATGGTTGCCCAACTCTCTGTATACACTGAGCTGTAGACTTTAAAGGGGTGAGTCACATGACATACGAATTTGGGTTTCTTTTTTTTTTTTTTAAAGATTTTATTTATTCATTTGACAGAGAGACAGCCAGCCAGCGAGAGAGGGAACACAAGCAGGGGGAGTGGGAGAGGAAGAAGCAGGCTCCCAGGGGAGGAGCCCGATGTGGGGCTCGATCCCAGGACTCCATGATCACGCCCTGAGCTGAAGGAAGACGCTTAAGGACTGAGCCACCCAGGCGCCCCTGAATTCGGGTTTCTGTAGTGTAGTGGTTATTGCGTTTGCCTCACACGTGGTATATGAATTATATGTCCATAAAGATGTTCCCTCTTTTCCTTCCCCCACAAAAAGAGAGAGAACCATCAAAGTGTACATTTGACCCTTGAACAACAAGGGTTTGAACTGTGTGGGGTCCCACTTATATGTAGATTTTTTACAGTACATTATTATAAATGTATTTTCTCTCCCTTATGACTTTCTTTCTTTTTTTTTTTTTTTTTAAAAGATCTTATTTATTTATTTATTCGACAAAGATAGAGACAGCCAGCGAGAGAGGGAACACAAGCCGGGGGAGTGGGAGAGGAAGAAGCAGGCTCATAGCGGAGGAGCCTGATGTGGGGCTCGATCCCAGAACGCCGGGATCACGCCCTGAGCCGAAGGCAGACGCTTAACCGCTGTGCCACCCAGGTGCCCCTCCCTTATGACTTTCTTAATAACATTTTTTTCTAGCCTATTTTCTTGTAAGAATACAGTAAATAATACATATACAACACACATCCTAATCAAATATTTACGTTATTGGCGAGGATTCTAGTCAACAGTAGGCTGTTACTAGTTCAGTTTTGGGGGAGTCAAAAGTTATACACCGATTTTCCACTGCATGGAAGGTCAATGCTCCAAACCCCCGTGCTGTTCAAGGGTCAAGCATATTTGGTGGTGGACTTCGGTGACACAGGGAACACTGGGGGGAGACAGGAAAAGTGGGTGAGGAACAGGGAACAGCCAGGTTAGATCTGATTTTCCCCTGCATCCATCCCTCACACAGAGGCCAGCCCTAGCAAATGGTTTCTCATGGAAGCACAAAGCTGCCCCTTAATCACAGCTGCTACTATGGAACACACACACACACACACACACACACACACACACACACACACACACGATCCACAGACAGATTGACTTAAGGCAGGACATACTTCTATGACTCAATATTTCATGGTGGATTTCACTCTGAACTCAGAGTTAACAACCTGACAACATCACCTAAGTGACAATTTCTCCTGATATCCCTTCCTCATCTTTCAAGTTGTAGAGATGAGTGGAAAGATGGAGAACACTGAATTTTGTGCAGAGTTGGAAACAAAGCCAAAACACCATACGCTCATATTAGTTCAAGGAGTTAATGCAAAACAGTGCGTGATTTGAAAAAACTGGTATTTTCTAATATAGGCTATAGTTGAAAACTTACTGAGCCCTCATGGAAAATGCAAGTATAGTTAATTCGGAATCTCCATAGTTTTGGTTTTGTTGTTATCCTGAATTATAAAATTACTAAGTGTAAGTGTCTAATTTTTTAAAAGATTTTATTTATTTGAGAGAGAAAAAGAGCATGTGTGCATGAGTAGTGCAGAGAGGCAGAGGCAGAAGGAGCCCACTGAGCAGGGAGCCCGACGCGGACTCGATCCCAGAACCCTGGGATCATGACCTGAGTCGAAGGCAGATGCTTAACCTACTGAGCCACCCAGGCGCCCGGAGTCTGTAACTGAACTGACCTAGGCTATATCTCCTCCCCCCTCTGAAAGCGCATGTGGTACTGGTTCCACATCATGTAGAGACAGGAACAGTATGCTGACTTAATAGTAAGATGACCTCAAACCTCAGGAAATTTTAGTTCTCGGGAAGAACTTTTAAAAAGCAAAATGTAACCATTAATATGGATTAATTTACTTACAGCAAGAAAACATCACATTCTTGAAAGTGGGTTAAGGGCCTCTCATTCCTAAGAAGTGTAAAAGTTTTCTTTCTCTGCAGTTTTGTTCTCTGACTTCTGAATTATTTTACAAAACATCATTGCAACTCTTCTCTTTCAAGAGGTTCTCTTATAGTCTAATAAGGTGTGTTTTATTTTTAAAAACTTCTGAGAGCTCCTTTTCTGGAAGGGCCAGCATTTACACCCCACTGAGATTTTAAAAAGAGAGGTGAAGTGGTTTCATCACATTCTCCAAGCAATCTGACTGTTTATATCCTTTCGATAAATTACTGGGCTCATCTTACTTTTTATCGTATTCTTTTCAATACCAACTTCTGTTTCAGTCAAAATAAGAATAAAAACAAACTCTTCTTAAGTAAATGGACTGGGGGCCTCGTTACCAAAAACAAAGCTACAAAGACTTAAGCAAGTCAGGATTGAGTATCATCTGTTCTGGAAATCCGAAGCATGCTAACTGCACACAGGCAAGATAATCTTAGTTGTGTAATCACAGGATGAAATAGTTTGGAAAATGAAATCTCCAAAACACATTCTCTTTTCCGTCTTTTTGCCATGAGCCAATCCACCACAGACAGCGAGCGCCAAGGTTTCTGATTACACCGCTAGCTCCAAAGACACGGTGAAAGCCAGGCTTCCCTGCTCCCCAACTGGCTTACACTGGGAAGAACAGCAAAGCCAGAGGGTCCAGCAGAGGTGGCCACAGATGCAACCTCTCCCCAAACCCAGATGAATGAGTCGCTCAGAGGAACGGATCATTTCTACGAATCTAGGATATCTGGAAAGCGTCACCGGCCACAGCAATGGCACAGATCCCCAGATTAAAGATTTCAGAAGCCGAACTGTGTCCCAGGGAATTAAAATCTTCCCACCTTGTAGGCTTGGATTTCTTCCATGAAGAGAAAAGGTTAATGGGTAGTTTCTCGGTAGAATAATAATTCCTGCTAGTATTTATAGAGCGGCTATACTCTTCAACCCATTGTCAATACAATTCTTTCTTTTGTTACAAAACTTTAAAGGGTAGGTTGGCTTGGTACAATAATATAAATATAATTACCACAGGACCCCTTGCACTTCTCATTTTAAGGTGTTTAATGCTTACACACACATACACTATGACTATTCTAAGTAGAACAAGGAAGATTAAATTTTAAAGTCTCCTTGAATGCAAATGCAGATGCAAACTTTTCCTGTTTGAGATGACAGATATTAAGAGTTCCATTACCTAGAAGTAGACAAAATTTTAGCCTTTAATTATTCCTTAATTTTTATGATCTTGGCAATCCCCATGGCCCCGCTCCTTGTAAAGGGCCTAAAAATATAGTGTGGTTATGAGAAAATCTGAAGTTCAAGACCAAAGTAAACAGAGACGAGTGACAGATGCGATCTGACTTGAATGGGTGGGCTCTGTCTTCACCTCTCTCATAAAAGTGATCACTGCTCCCTCCTCATTCCTGAAGGCTGATTGGAACATCACAGCAATCGGCCTCTAAGCTTGCCTACAGTCTTAGAAGTTTTTAAATCATAATTCTGATGACTAAAATACTTGCTAAAATAATAACAGATAAAATAAAATGTATTTGAATTTCAAATGATGATTTATTTTTAATATTTGGAGAAAAGTCCAAGTCTTTTTCCTGGAATCCTTTGAAGATATAAGGCAGTAGGAGTTACTCTGGGGTCAGCTCAGACCAATCCTTGTCCCTGAGGGTTTCTTCCCATTACACTGCTAGGGGAGATTCCTGCGTGGAAAGCGCTGGGAGTCTTCCTTCAGAGTCAAAGGTAGGTCAGGTGAGTGTGTGTGCACGTGTGCAAAGAAGGGGCCGGGTCTGCTAAGGACGAAAACCCGGGAAAATCTCAAGAGCTATTGGAAGAAAGGAAGAAGGCAGGCAAGCAGGCAAAATTATCCACTTGGAAATCTGCCCACATGTCCCCGCTGAGCTGACTCATTCATTCACTATTAACTCAATGCTTATTTATGATATCACAGTTACTCTGCTAAACTCAGAGGAGGCAAGACTGAATAAGACATGTCCACTGGATTTCGTCCAAGATTGGCTGTAGGAATGTAGAAAGGAGTACTGTTTAAAAATCAGCTTTCACATCATGGACACCTTTGCAATTAAAAAGCAAGCTACCTCTCCCCCACCCAATGCATGACTCTCTTCCTTCCCTCATAGCCCCATGTCACAGAAAACTAGCAGCCAGTGCCCAGGGCTTTCCCAGGTTTGTCTCCCCAAAACAGGATGGAGAGGAAGCCCCAGGACATCTCCGCTTTAGCAAGCTTTTCAATGTGTGGAACTATTCCGCCGCTCTTCAGTGAATTCTTAACTTATTCACCCTGGTGTCAAGTAAGTCCCTTTCGAAACACATTCACCCCTTATTGCTGGCACATAATCAGAATGAAATATGCTATACAATACGGGCACACACTAATTATTCCGTACGTAGCTTACAATTTTCTTTATCAAGGCATAGAGTTTATAGAAAAAAACATTGGCTCAGACATTAGCATATAGGAATTCATTTTTTTGTATTTTGGGGGCAAAAGGGATGTAAGTAAGGCACAGGCACTGTGTCTGAGAAGCTGATATTTACTATTTTATTTTTTTTAAGATTTTTTATTTATTCATTAGAGAGAGAGAGTGTGTGAGAGAGAGCTTAAGCAGGGGGAGGAGCAGAGGGAGAGGGAGAAGCAGGCTCCCCGCTGAGCAGGGAGCCTGACATGGAACTCGATCCCAGGACCCTGGGATCACCACCTGAGCTGAAGGCAGATGCTTAACCCACTGAGGCACCTAGGTGCCCCGAAGATGCTATTTTAAATCCGGTGAATGGGAAACAAGTAGTTTAAAGAAAATGGGATAGGTGACAGAGTGAAGTCAGGGAAGGCTTCGTGTACAGGTAAATGAGTTGAATGGAGAATAAAGGGAGGGCACCTGACACAAAGGAAAGTGTATCCCAGAGGAGGACCTAGAGAGGTCCAGGGTCAAGGAAGAGCATGACGTGTTGGCAAATGCCACCTAGCATGGGGTGAGGGTGCGTGGGCGCACGTGCACGTGGGCATTTACATAACCCGGGGGTTGAACGAGGGAGCAGGGAGGACACACGGCCGTAGTACCTGGGATGGAGCGACACCACAACGGGTGCCGAATTCTGGAAGGCACCTACACTACACCCCAGGCAACCAAGACGACGATGGAGAGAAAGGACTAGGTGGAGAGAAAGGGCTAGACCGAGACAATCTGGGATCACCCGTGGGTGGTGAATCAGGGAGAGGAGCAACAGGTGATACGGAAGTTTCTGGCTTGAAAGACGCTGAGAGAATTTGTGAGATCAGGTGTCTGTTTGGGACATCACACTTTGGAAGTGCCCCCAGGACATCTCCGCAAGGAGATCCAGCAGAGAAGACAGGACTGAAGGTGTAGGGATCTAAGGCAGGCTCTGCGCCTGACAGCTTCCCAGCTGTAGTAAGTTTTGGGGGATCAGCCAGGGGAGAGAGCAACGTGGTGGAGGCGAGCTTCAGGAGGGCAAGTGGCCCATCTGTCACTCCCATGCCAGAGGGGGCTAAAGCACCCTGAGGGACTCCAGAAGTGTCCCATCATTATAAGCTCTCTGCCGGTTTAAACCCTCTGTGATTCCCCCGAGCTGTTTGCAAAATTCTGTCCTGTGTCACAGTCTTCCGTCGAGGAGACCTGCAGGGCTGGAAACAAAGCCGGCTCCACGCATCTTGCGGTCGGGTCACCAGTGCCCGAGTGCCCAGCAAGACGGGATGGAAGCAGGGGGCACCCAGGGACCACGGAGACCAGGAGTGGCAGGGTGCGGGCGGGGACACCCGCAACCTGGTCTGTGCAGAGCAGTGCCGTGCCGTGAAGGCCAAGGCCCACTCCGGAGGCTGAACAAGCTGGAGACGCCTGGCTTTCATCTGCGATGGGGTCACTACGCCAAGACTATTGGACCTCCTTCAAGTCCTCCTTCCAGTGTCGCCTCCTTAATGAGACTGATCACCCCATTTATAGTACAACCTCGTCACCCCTGAACTCTCCACCCCCCGGCCCTGCTGCTCCATTTTCCCATGGCACTCATCACCTCGAACACACCATACTTTACGTACAGACTGTTTCTGATTTATTGCCTGTCTCCCCATGAGAATGTGAATTCCACACAGGCAGAAAGTTTTATGGGTTTTGTTCACTGATGTATTCCAAGTGCCTGGAACGGTGCCCAGCATATAGTAAATGCTCAATAAATATTTGTTGGAGGCATGTGTTATTGGAAATACCACGTCAAGAATTGATGTGGCCCCAGGTCTCAGCGTTACCCCCAGTCTGCCGCCTTCGGTCTGTGCTTTGAGCACAGAAGCAATTTCCTAGGATTCTTCTACTCTCAGCAATCTGATAACCTTAGCCTCTCATATGCCTTCAGGGTCCACCCCACAGAGCCCCCTTTTCTACTGCGACTGCAGATTGAGCTTTTGAGCTCGTACTGACATAATTCAGAGTTATCTTAGTTGGTTTCTATACACCATTAATGCAAAGGAATTCTAAAGTTTATTTTTGCCCACCATCACCACGTTGAGACAGGTCTGGGGTAAGGGCTCCGGGATCTACGTGCTAATCCTCCCTGCGAATGTTACGTCCCACTGGCTGTGGAAAGCACATAATCTAGGGTTTACTATAGGTTTCTCTTGAAATAATTCAGTAACGCTTCAGATGGGGAGAAAAACGGCCACATTACCCTCGTGACCAGGCTATACACTGGAATTCTGCCCTTGGCTATTGTTTTTGTTGATAGTTTATACAGAGATTTCTTCCTAATGCAGCGCTGTTAAGTAAGAGAAGACTGAAGGGCAGATTTCATCTTTAATCTGCTTGTTTGTGCAAATCTCATTAATGTCATAGAAATCTTGCCCCGTACCATGACGAAAGTGCTGAAAAAGACAGCAATGAGGAAGTAAGGCTGCTCACACATTGTTGCAATTGGAAAAATAAATAAGGGAGACAGAGGTTTAAACTTGCAACTTAAAAAAAAAGTGTGTGTGTCTGTGTGTGTGTGTGTTTGTATGTGTGAAATGATCTGTGGTCCTTCCAAAAGATTAGTGGGGAGCCAGCCCACCTTGTACTGAGCACCATCCTTCCTATGGGGAAATCACTCCCAGGGGAAGTGACTTTTCTTGAATTTGAGCCATTTCTGCATTTTGGGTTTTTTTCTCATTTTGCCTTTCACCTCCCTAGTAAAGTAAAAATTTCACTTTTCAAGAAGGGCTAATTTATTCCTAAAAATATGCTTTTAGTTTGGGGGCTTGATTCTATAAAACATATTTTCATAAGCACGTTTTCCTGGGAAAATGTAATCATGCAACTTTTAAAAAGTTTCATTTGAGCCTTCAAGCGTATGCCTTCAACATACAGGTGGCTTTCATAATTGCCTCCACATTGCATAGGAACAGAATATTAATACAGCGTGATTATAATAGCACAGGAATGGGTTAAAAGGTTATGAATTTTAACACTGTGTAGGGGAAAAATAGTGAATGCACGTGCCAGAAAAACCCTGAGACTGAAGCTAATTGAAACTCAATGTTTGGTCCACATTTTGTCACCTGGGTATTTAAAGCAAAAATGTACTATTTGTCATCTTATGTAAATTACCTGCAAAATGACTTATATGCATTTCCTTTTTCAGGTAATCAACTACAACGAGTATCAGCAGAATGTTTTAAGAGAGAGTCAAGTAGCACGCTGGGGTTCCAGGCCATCCTCTTCGAGAGGCCCTTCCCATGAACTGATATATATCCACTGTTCAAGGCCATGGGAAGGTGAGGGCCAGCCTTATGCTCATTCTTGCTTTATCTTTTGTTTCTAGGGGTGGGGCAGGCGGGCTGTGTGCCCTGCTCCCTCGCTCATGCCCACTTCTGTGCCAGGCCTGCCCTATCAATGTCTTTCCATGTGGTTAATTCTCTCTTACCCTTTATCTCCTTCAGGAGAATGTTCCTGATGCTCAGAGAGGTTCAGAAACTTCCCTACTAGTGCACCATCCATAGCTGGAGCATGATTTTTATGTAACCTAAATGCATGAGACTGCACACGGAAGGAAGGAAGGAAGGAAGGAAGGAAGGAAGGAAGGAAGGAGGGAGGGAAGGAAAGAAACATAAGCATTCCTCACCTACGCAGGCGCACCTGGATGTGTGCGTGCACACACACACACACACACACACACACACACTGTACTGCTTAGATTCTGTATGAATTTCAAGATCCTAGACTCCGCGGTACTATCAAAACCAATAACCAACATTACGAGGGTTCAGTAAGTTATCCTTGATTGGAAAGGGCCTTGACCTCTGGCAACTGGTGGTTTGGAAGGGGAGATAAAATCGAAGAGAAATTGCCCTTTACTTCAAAATGGCAAATTTGCTGGTTTTGGATACCAGGGATTGTGGTTCAACTCCCAGGAGGGATGTGTTAACAATTCATACATCTGATGGGGAGAAAACTGCTATTTTTAGGGAACTCATTTTTGGTAGCTAAATGCCTTTAAATTCTATGTAACTTACATTTACACAAACTGCAATTCCTCTTTATTCCTGTCTTGAACCATTATTATTAAAATGAGCTGGGTAATTTTCCTGACTTAATTTATCATTAAAAAATTATTGGTTAGAACAGTGATTTTTTTCCTAACCCTCCCCCTCCAGACCACGTGAGACAGAAGGCATCCCTTCTCAGAGCCGTGGCCAATCCACTTTCCCAGTGGCTTTCACTGAGCTCCAGCAGTTCAAACGTACCCAACCTGTACCTTTAAAATGCTCAACACAGAGAATTCCCTGTGGGTTAGTCAACTGCTGGCTCATATACAAAGAAAATACTGTATTTTGCTCTGAAGATCTTTCTGCATCAATTTAAACACAGTGAGACAGACACAATATCCCAGAGAGAGGAAAACCTACCTTATTACATTCCTGACCCAAGAGAAAGGATTTGCCCTTAGGACATAAAAGGAATCCGTGGGGGTATGGAGGAGAGTTATCTAATCCCAAACATAAGAACAGTTCATAATGCAGCATGACAGTGCTTTTAATCGTGGACATAATTGTAATATGTATATATAATATGATACAAGGAAAGTCAATGCATCTTGCTTTTGAGGCTGAGAGGCTTTCTTCGGTGTTCTACTTTAGGTCTTCGGGATTTTATGCGTGCTTGGGGGAATTTCCAGGGGGAGGTAACGTGATATTATAAGGATTCTTTCTCAGTAAGATCACATCTTGTTCTGATTTCAGCCGATGCGTCTGTATGTAGCAAGTGTGGTAAAGTGAAACTTTGAGCTCTGTGAATGCAGTGTTTTACAAGTCTTCCTTGATTTCCTATGCAAGGCCACGGGGCCATGAAACCACGGGCAGAAGGACTGGGATTTTTATTTCTTCATATTGGAAAGCTGCTGGCAGAGACACTCCCTTCATCTCAGCTGAGAGCGGTGTGGGCGTTAGCCATTTCCCTTTCATGGCTATATAAAAAGTTTTTTTTTTTTTTCTATCAGAGGTTTAGGTTTTTCATCCCTCTGATGTTTCCCTACACAATATAATCTAATTCTAAGATGCCATCTCTCAGGAAAGAATGGCATCCTTGCCTTACCGGTTGGAAGGCTGGTAAAGAAACCTGATGTTCTGAGAAGTTCAGCTTTTATTTTTTTCCTCCTTCACATTATTTATGGAAAGAATTTTACAACATCCTTAAAAGTTGCTACGTGGTGGCTGGGCTTGGCCAGCTCTGTAGCGGATGTTCTTACTTACACTGGCCTTGCCCGTGACTCGGAGGCTGTCAGTGTTCACATTTTATTAAAGTGGATGCTGTTGACTATTCCCGGCAGAGCCAACGATCATTCCAGATCACGGACCATCAGAGTCACTGCTGCTACGGGCATGCATATGAGTCGACCAGCCGAGAGAGGAAACATACAACGAGACAGAAATTTACACAAAAAGATGGAAGGAAGGAAAGAGCTGGATGGAAAGTCTGCCCCAACTCTCCTGACCCCTGAAATTCCCCTAAGGATCCCTTCTGCTCTGCATTCTTGATGGGTTTATCTTGCAGGAGCATGGCTGTTAGTTAGCCTTCCTAGCCTGCTTCCAGAGAAGAGGGATGACACCTCCTTCAGCTGGGTGCCCACAAGCCTTCCCCCTGACCTCCACACAGCAGGTGCTCAGGAAATGGTGCTGGGCTGAACGACAGGAACCCATAACATGAGGCAATCATGTCAATTTTCTCATATTTCACTGTGGGTGGTGTGAGGCCGTTCCCCCATCTAGATGCGCTAAAAAGATGGTCCCGATCCAGCTCTTGGACAGACAATCGTTCTTGCTGTCCTTTGCAGGGAAGCTTATGCTCCAGGGCTGAGGACGTCTTCTATACGCCTGCTGCCTTCTTGTTTGTTTGGTTTTGTTTTTTTTTTGGCGAGAGGCAAGGATCAGGAATTCTTTTTCCTTCAGATGCTGTCATTAAACGGGCGCCCCACCAGGTCGTCCTAGGGTAATGCTTGGAAAGAGGAGGTGAATGAAGGAAGCGGTCATTGGGGAGTTAGAGGAGCCAAGAGCTGACTTCATTTATTTTATAAGTAAATGGAGACAACTGAAGTCATCAATATATGGAAGCTCTTCTAAGGTATTCGCACCACAGGCTCGAATTCCAAGCATGTGACAGAGAACACTGTATTTTCTTTACACATATTTAAAAAAAAAAATAGCTCTTGCACCGCTTCTTATCTGAAGTGTCCAGAAAGCCTGTAAAAACCATTCCAAGGATGTCCCAGGTTTGCTGCAACCAAGTGCTTCTCTCTCTGGCAAGACGTGGGTTATGTCAAACAAATTGGTAATGAAGCATTAATGGGCCCACTTCGCAGCCATCAGTTACAGAATTTTTGCCCACTTTAATGCCTCCAAAATATATTCCAGTTCTAACTTTTCACACCTCTCTTTGGCCTATGAAGTCCAAAAAACACTCCTTTTAGCAAAAAAGGAGAATCATGAATTACAGCATTTCAATAGAATATTTAATTTAATTGGCAGAGGTTGGGAACGGTGTTAACATGATATTGGCTCCATTTAAGTTAAAGTGATGGAGCCAAATTAATGCTCAAGTTATGGATGTTTCCCCTTGTACGTGACTCACCAAATTATCTGTCAAACTTTAGACACCCCAAGTCAAATCACTTTTTTGTTACATGAAGCTTGCGGTAAATATGAACTCACATCTTCGGTTATTTTGTTTCTTTCTGCCTAAAAGTATTTTTTCAACCAAATCTATTTCAACGTCCATTTACGTTTCCGTATTTCCTCCCATATGGCTTTTCAGCTTCCACGGATAGGATGAGCACATGGAATTCACTCTTGTTCAAGACCATCTGAAGTTTGCTACATTTAGTATGGAGTTCTCTGAAAAAGTTGGAAGTTGGCTTCGGATGTAAATCACATTATTCAGCTGAGTGGAGCTCCTTGCTGAAAGAGGGTAGTGTGTCATTTTCCTCACTTTCCACTGGGCACAACTGCGTGGGAGACATTACTATTAATAGAAGTCTAACTTCAGATGGCAAAAACTACGAAGAAACAAATGGAAGCATCTGGAGGAACAAGGGAGCTGCAAGGAAACGACAGAGAACACCTGCTTCCACTGTTTCATTCAGAACAACAACAGCGCTGAGAACGCAGGCCAGGACTGACCTGTTAGTAACGAACACGGCGCGGTCTTGAATCAAGTCATGTGGCCCCTTGGGAATATCTGAACCAGGAGGCAGACTTGCTTGAAAAGGCAGAAAAAGATGTTGATTGATTTTCCTGTGTTCTGTTGGCTCTGGGTACCGGGACTGCCCTGGCCACAAAATTAGGCAAATTCCCTCTCCCATAGAAACCACAAGTCCTTCCAAGTCACCCAGTGGTTCTTTCCACCCTCATCAACTTCTTTTATGTTCGTCAAACACTGTATCTCCAAGCACCTTCGCCCATGGTCCTCAATCTCTGCAGGGAAGGACTGTCTCACCCCCATCTGTTGCTGAAGGAGGTGTGATCCCAGGTCCCGTTACACTAGCGCACTCACCCCAAGAGTTTGACAACCCCCAAACTGGTCCACAGGCTACGGGGGAGGATGCCACACTGGTGGCAATATGAAAACGCCACGGAAGTGTCTAGGTGAACGCTGTCCTTTCAGTCCCAGGGCACGTTACGGAGTCAGAGAAGTGGGGGCAGTCAGCAGCACACGGTGCGTCATGGGCTGTGCCCGACCGCTGAACCATGCTGGACCTGAGAGCCACGTGTGGGGGCCACACTGTGACATGCTGCCCCCAGGACAGACGAACGAATCTGGACGGGTGGAAGGAACGTCCCCCCCCAGCCCTGCAGAGGTGAGTGCCTGCCGAGCATGGAATCGTTTTGTGCTGAGCCAAGCGCACACCTCTGTCTATATGGATAGACGCAGAGAGCATGCAGGAGAATGAGAGTTTATGTTTGTGTTTGCTTATGTCCCCATAAAGGAATTCCAGAAAGATACAGAAATTAACAACGTTGTTACTTGTAGAGGGAGCTGAGGATTGGGAGACAAAGAAGAGGAGGGGGCTTTTACAACTTGGGTTTTTTTTTTTTTTTGACATGAATGTATTCCAGCTGAAAAAAAATCTAGAAATAATGTAAAATAAACTAGAAAAAACAAACTAATAACCAAAACTACAAGATCCACGGGTTGAGATGGGAGATCTGCCACCACCGCAGGGCGCTAACAGCACACCTCACGTACAGACAGTTGCCAGAAACATCTGCCGTCACATGAGGTCCAGGAACAGGCTCCGGCTGAGCGAAAGGGCGAAGGTTGTTAAAGTCTCAGAGTAAGAACAGAGTCTCTAAATAATGAATTACAGAACAATCAGGAAAAAAGAAAACCCCTAGAAATATCTACTCGCTGTTCCAAAAACAGGATAAAAGGAGCCACGTTGCCTCCCAGAAAAAAAAAAAAAAAACCAAAACAAAAAACCATCAAGTGTAGACACAAGCAGGTGGAAAGCTGAGGGGACCAGGGGGCTGCTTAAACACGCTCCAGCAGAGAGCGATCTGCGGCGGGGGCAGCCGGGAGCCCAGCGGAAACCAGAGAAACCAAACCAAATCAAATCAAGGTGCGTCGTGTGAACACATACATATCCCAGAAGAAAAACGGTAGCATGCTGAAAGTGGAGAATAAATCGAATCATAGCAAACCAAGTGTTCTTAGCACAAGCCACACCTGAACTTAATGAAAAAGACCTAGCTACATTTGGCATCAAGAAATTAAAAAAAAAAAAGATAAAATACACAAATATCCTTCCAAAGAAGAAAGCACAAGATAACACAGTTTTGCTATGTACTAATCAGAAATAGAATTCCCAGACTTTACGGCGGTGCCCACACGCTCTCTTATTGCAGGGCCACAAGACGTCTCAGCACACAAAGGCTTGGGTGAGTCTTGGGACAAGAAAGGATGTATTTTGTTGATTCTAGCTTTTCACTGGGCACCTGTCAGTATCCCACAGAACCAGTTTCTGCAGAACATGGGTTAAGAGAAAATAAAATTTTCTCCCCCAAATATTTGACTCATTTAAATTGTTACTAATGCAGAAAGGCAGATTTTTTTTTTAAGTTTTTGCTATTGACAAAAAGATGCAAAAATAAATAAATAAATAAATAAATAAATAAATAAATAAATAAAATCCTGGGACAGGAAAAAAGCCATTGCATGAGAGGACAAAGCACCGTAAATCAGCTGAACACAAAGATCAAAGTATGAGATTGGTGAAAAAGCTGTATAAAAGTAAAAATATGCAACAATTAGTTGACTTACATGGCAAAATTAATAACTGTTTAATAATAATGGAGTCTATAAGCCCTAATAAAATGGATAAAGGTATAAGAGAAGAAAGAGGAGGAAAATCATCTTTAAGATCATAAATTATTTGTCCTGCATATAATGTGCATGTGGTTTACTTTTGGTATCAATTTTTGGTAATTAGAAATCATGCATTTACTTACGTATTTAATAAACATATTGGCAAATGTCCTAATATTTAAGACATTATATTTACTTTCAAATTGGCTATGGTACAAATAAGGAAAATATGGCAACACACACACACATACACACACACACACAAAGAATGGAGAAAGCACACAAAAACTCACATTAAAATAAATGTCTCCAAATGACCCACTATAGGCAAAATCCCTCAGAGGATTAGAAATGGAGCCATAAACCTTATGAGGGGGTCACTGGAAACAACACTATAGAAAATTGTTGAAAAATAAATGGATAGGCTATTAGTGATGGTAATCTTGACATTAAACAAATTAGACTTTAGGACAAAAAGATTTAAACGGAGAAAAGAGAGTTGTTTTCTCTTGATAAAAGTATAATCCTTAAAGGAAGCAACACTTTTCTTGACCAAATAACAGAACATCAAAATACATAAATCAAAACCTGTTAAAATTATGAGGAATATAGCTAGAAACATAACCACATGAGACGTAACACAACAGTGTACCAGTTTATCACAGAATAAATAGACAAAGAAATCAATAGAGACAGATCTGGAATGACATCATTAGAACGGCTGAATGAATGAATATGGCCTCAGACTTGCTCTACTTTCACTTGCCCACAGAACGTTTAAGGAAATGAATGTCAGCACGCCACGAAAATAACCTCATTAAAAGCAGAGACTGCACACCAAAATCTCTATTACATATAAAACTATGAAATAACGCAAGCTTAAATGTACTAATAAGCACATAAAATCCCATGCCCAGGGGCATACGTCACAGCGTCCTCGTTAGCGCACTTAGGAAGAGGCCAGTCTGACTCCACCACTTACTGGCAACGTGACCAGGGACAAAGGACTGAAACTCTCTGTGGTTTGGGTGCTTCATCTATAAAGTGAGGATAATACTATCCATCTCATTATGTCACTGAGTGGGTTAAAGGAGTTAAAACATGCTGTTAGAACAGTGCCTGGCACATAATACCTGGCCGCAAACCAAATCCTGGCTGGCGAGTATTAGGATCAGGGGCCGGGTTATTACCGGAATGTGAGCTCCATGAGGACCAGGAGTTTTGAGTTTTGCTCATAAATCATCTCCAGAACCATGCCTGACTTATAGCAGCAGGTCAAACATATTTGTTGATGAAATATCAAATATTTGATTCTGAAATATCAAGAGACTGTCAAAACTTAGGAGACAGAGTCAAAGTAAATTGAAGTGATTGCTGAGGTCTTTAAGTGCATTTGTTATTTAAAGAAATAAAATAAACATTTCATTCAAGAAGTCATATGAGAAGAAAGCAAAACTCAGTCCAAGAATAGCATGATAAAGAAAAAAATTTAGGGGACCCTGGGTGGCTCAGTTGGTTAAGGGTCTGCCTTCAGCTCAGGTCGTGATCCCAGGGTCCTGGGATTGAGTCCCACATCAGGCTCCCTACTCAGTGGGGAGTCTGCTTCTTCCTCTCCCTCTGTCCCTCCCCCCTACTCCTCTCTCTCTCTCTCAAATAAATAAATGAAATCTCGAAAAAAAAAATTGAAAAACAAAAAGATACAAATTAAAATGCAAAACAGTAGAATGAATTACTAATTTCAGAAATACATTTTTGGGGAAAAAATAAAAATAAAAAGAGAAACCATGGGCATGCCCATGCAGCTGGGGGAAAATATATGAATTGCAAAAAAATTAAATAAAATAATGGTGATAGAACTAAGCATACTGAGGGCACTTATCAAAGAGTTGCAGTAACCACAGCCTGATAAAACTACACTGAAAATCTCCAAGAAATGGGTGACTTTCTAGAAAAAACAGAAACAACTCAAATTAACTGGGAAAGTGGAAAATCCAAATACGCCCCAAACCATCAGAAGAACTTTTAAAAGTTATTGAAGTATTTTATTCTCTGAAGACTCTAGATCCAGAAAGTTTTATGGGACTATTATTTCAAATATTGAAGGGCCAGATTATTATGCTATGGAAGTACTGTGGAAGCAGACATGATAGAAATAACTTTGAACATTTAAAAAAATTCTGGCATAACTCTGATACCAAAGCGGCACAAAAAAGAAACAAAGATATAAATCGCAGTCATAAAAATATGGAAGTTATAAAACAAAACAAACCGCTCCAGTAACATATGTAATAACTTGACTGGCACATTCTAGGGTGACATGGAAATGTATCATACCACGTGGCAAGCTCTTTGGGTAGCAAGAAGTTAATCAAGTAACTAACATAACAATCTTTGGAGATAACATTCTTAGACATTTCGAATAGAAAGATGGGCACTTCATTCACATGTCCAAATATTACCCATCTTACATGAATTATGCAGACTGAACGCATTTTCATTAAAACCAGGTACAAAAGAAAAAGTGTTCAAAATCATTAGCCATCAGGGAAATTCAAATCAAAACCACACTAAGATACCACCTTATGCCAGTTAGAATGGCAAAAATTGACAAGGCAAGAAACAACAATTGCTGGAGAGGATGTGCAGAAATGGGATCCCTCCTACATTGCTGGTGGGAATGCAAGTTGGTACAGCCACTCTGGAAAACAGTGTCGAGGTCCCTTAAAAAGTTAAAAATTGAGCTACCCTATGACCCAGCCATCGCACTACTGGGTATTTACCCCAAAGATACAGACGTAGTGAAGGGAAGGGCCATATGCACCCCAATGCTCATAGCAGCATTGTCCACAATAGCTAAATCGTGGAAGGAACCGAGATGCCCTTCAACAGATGACTGGATTAAGTTGTGGTCCATATATACAATGGAATATTACTCAGCTATCAGAAAGAACGAGTTCTCAACATTTGCTGCAACATGGACGGCACTGGAGGAGATAATGCTAAGTGAAATAAGTCAAGCAGAGAAAGACAATTATCATATGATTTCTCTCATCTACGGAAAATAAGAACTAGGAAGATCGGTAGGAGAAGAAAGGGATAAAGAAAGGGGGGGTAATCAGAAGGGGGAATGAAGCATGAGAGACTATGGACTCTGAGAAACAAACTGAGGGCTTCAGAGGGGAGGGGGGTGGGGGAATGGGATAGACCAGTGATGGGTAGTAAGGAGGGCACGTATTGCATGGTGCACTGGGTGTTATATGCAACTAATGAATCATAGAACTTTACATCAGAAACCAGGGATGTACTGTTTGGTGACTAACATAATATAATAAAAAATTAAAAAAAAAAAAAAAAAAGAAGGGTCACGGCTACCAGCAGAAGTATCTAACACTATTTCAAGAAATCTATCCAATGCAATGAGACAGAAACAAATTATCTATTAGAAAGAAGACAAAATTATTATTACTGGCAGATGACAGGGGTGTGTTCGATAAGGGCCATCAAGAGCATTCAGGAGATCAACTGCACACAAAATAAAAATGAGCAAACACAAAAACCCAGCACCTGTCCTATTAAAAGCAATAGCTAATTGGGAAAAAAAAATGTGGAGACAAATTTTCATACCCAAGAATAGGCAAGAAGAGAAATGCAAGGTGGTCATAAGAAGAGAAATATTAAGTTAGAAAGCTCAACTGTAGGGGCACCTGGCTGGCTCAGTCAGTAAAGCGTGTGACTCTCGATCTCGGGATTGTGAGTTCAAGCCCCAGCTGGGTGTAGAGATTACTTAAAAATAAAATCTTTAAAAAAAAAAAGAAAGAAAGCTCAGATATAAAACATACACCCCGTTATTACGTGAGAAAACTGAATTTTTAGAGAATCCAGATTCTTTTCAATTTAAGGTTTTAACAAAATCCCCAGTGAAATTCCAGTGGTATATTCTTTTAAATTGAGTCAAAATCTTCCTGAAGTTCATCGGTTTAACCTTAATTCCTTCATTTTAGAGATTATATTTGAAAAAGAAAAATCCAAAATAGGAACAAAGAACTTTACACAAAGATGTTTATTATTTCTGACAGTGGAAAAAAAAATTGGGGGGAAACCCCTAAATGTCAGTGACAATGAGGTGATTGCCGTGTATCCATATGGCGAAAATATGACCCAAAATGTAAATTCGTACAGCGGTGCGTTTGGTATGTTCTCTGTCGTAAAAAATACTGTAAGAAGACAGAAACTATAAACATTTTAATGAAAGTTGCCTTTGGTTTCATTTTAAAGGCATTATGGATTATTTTGGGTTTTTTTAGTTATCTGAACGTCAATGTTTCCGTGTTGCTTTGGGATTCCTCCTTACTTTCCCCTATTTACAGCTGAGGCAGGTGTAGTCCCCTCATTTTAGAACTTTGAAGTCTATTTAAGGTTGGATGGAGAGATGGATGGGTGGGTAGAAAAGCCCTGACCTGCTTAAAAAGTATTCTTTACCCTGAATTCACACACACACACACACGCGCGCGCGCGCGCACACACACACACACTTTTCTAGCCACTGGATTAAGGAGAAAACCAGTCCTCATTCATTCAACAGTAGGTACAGAATACCTATCATGCGTCGGGCCAGTCTTGGCCCTGGGAGTGTGGCAAAGAATAAAAATCTCTAAGTTCATGGTGCTCACAGCCTTGTGGTGGAAGGCAGACAATATAATGTTTAAGGAAAAAAAAAACCAAACAGTGTTTTCAACTGTGAGATGTGTAAAAAATTAAAAAGCAGGATAAGGGGGTTGATGGCAAATGTGCATATGCCATTGTCCACGGGCAGGTCAAGGGAGACCTCTCAGATATGACGCGAACTTGGGCAGAGGCCTGGAGGAAGGTTTGTGGATTCTATGAGGACACAGATCCAAGCAGTGCGAATGGCAAGTGCAAAGGTCCTGTGGAGGGCATGTCCTTGGTGTATGAATAGTAAAAGAGGCCCATGCTGGAAAGGATATGGAAGAGAAACAGTATTTGGGCTGTGAAAATTAACAGGAAGAGCCATTATACACTACATTAATTGCATACATTTAATTACCCCCCAAAACCCTTTTAAATTTTATACTGCATTGCAATTAAAAATTTTGGAAAGAAACTTCCAGCATGTTGGAACCAACAGAGTCTTTGCGTTTAAATGCATCTAGAGAGGCCAGCAGCTTTATAGCATTTTATGAGCACAGACAAAGCACTTATTCCCAAGAGCCAAATTACAGGTTTGAAAAACCTCATGAAGCGTGGGGAATGGAGAGTTCCAGTGAGGCTCAGGAGCTTTGAAAACAAAATAAAATGCTGGAGACCTAAGTCCTCGTCATCCTCTGTGATTAGTCACTGTATTAACAAGCCCTTCGAGGGGGGACCATCAGGGGCCCCCACTGCCCTGTTTGTTTCTGTGACAAACACACAGGGATCCATGGAGCCTAAGGGTCAACAAGTAGCCCCAGGGGAGGCACTTCCAAATTCCCCCGGAGCCAGGGCTGGAGGCAGCACTGACCGGCAGACGCAGGCCTGGAAAAAGCCCACATTCCACCAGGTGCCTCCTTGTGTCCATTATTCAGACAACATCCCCCTTGGCTCTGCTGCAACCTATGGAACCACTGCCCAGGGTGGGGAGGGAGGGTGGGGGCTCAAAGCAAAGGACATTTATCTTACTACATCCCTGCTTGCTGCTCAATTTCTCTTTCCTTCTTTCACTCATTTCTAGTCTCCAGAGTCCAAAGTCAGCTGGCAGACTCCAGCTGGTGAAAGGAGCTGAGGAAGGGAAGGGGGGAGGAGGGAATTAGGGAGGGAGCGGGTGGGGGGAGGGGACAGAGAACTCAAATCACCACCTTCTCAAAGGCCCAAGTTCAGCATGGCCTCTACAGTAGAAATGAGGCCACAGCTCTGACAACCACACTGAAGGCACGTTTCTATCACCGGGAGCCTAGCTGTTTGACTGCTATGTCTCATTTGAACGTGTCACCCCTCAAAAGATAGCAAATAGGTAAGATTTTGTAAGCGATGCAAAGAATGGGAGCCGTAAGCCACCCAGCCCCGTGTGGGGCTCTCCAGCCCCTGATGTGCCCTGCTCCGGAGAGCCCTCGAGGCCAGGGGTTCTGAGCTTTCTGCACACACAGGAATTACCTGGGAGCGTGTCAGAAATGCAGGCTCCCAGGTTCCGCCAGGCTCAAGGGCGAGGCTCCAGATGAACGGTGACTGATGCAGCCCTGGGCCACTGAGATGACACCTGCTCTAAGAAGCAGCGAGCAAATGACCCAGGCTCCTCAGGGAAGACTCAGGAAAGGCAGCAAGAATTCCAACTCTTCAGAGCTTTCCCAGGCAAAGAAGGAAATACTCAAGGCATCCGGTGAGATGAAAACACGGAAGAGATCCCATAACGTGGTAGGAACCCCAGAAAGGACCTGCAGGACCGGTGTGAGCCAAGTCACTGAGCGGTTGTGGTATGAGACTGGCTGCGAAGGGCCCTGCCTGGGCCTGGGGCTTCTGAGAGTCCTTCACAAAGCGCCGGTCCCTCACAAGATAGAGCACTTGAGTCTGATGGTAAACCAGCTAAGCACACTGCTCATTCAGAATTTATTTCCAGGGCGAGACTTCCTTGATGGAGAAGAAGGTGCTTTGATCTCCATTCGGCACAGCCTTCTCATCTCACTGCAGACCAGGGCCGTCCACGAGCAAGCCAGCCAACTCTGGGTAATACTGTCTCGGGGGGATCTCGTCCTGACCTCTTCCAGCCACATACCTCCCCCAAGGGGTGAGGAGTCACAGCGACCCGGCACCCAACCTCCCTTCTGGACCATGCTCTGGATGCCGGGATTCTGGAATCCCCTGGCCAAACAGAATCCAGGCCTGCTTTTGGGGCGTGGACATACAGTTCATGGGGCTCTTCCTTCTGAAGACGAATGAGGCCATCACCTAAAGTATGTGTGCCCTTGGGCCGAGGATTCGCTGCCAGGGGCTGGGAAGGGGGCCTGGACACGCAGGTGCCTCCTGAGGATGGGAGCGGGAGGATAAGGGAGTGGGCAGGACACAGCCACCACCCCAGCCCAGGACTCGGAGAAGCCTGAGAATTCTCTATGAACTCTCGCCTTCCCAACTGTTATGAAGGTACATTAGACAAGATCAAGTATAAAATGTTCCACAGTTCGTTAGCTTGACTTACAGCTTCTAAATATTTAAGTAAACAAACGTGAGCGTCTGTGCTTTTGCAGGTCTTAGAGGGCAGGCCTAAAATGACCCACGGGGACTAAAACTCCAGGCCTTGGCAGCTGGGCTCAGTTGGGTTTATTCCCACACTGGTTATGTGCTATTCCAAAGGAAACATCTCCCCCTTCAAGGGGACCAGACAGACGGCCCCAGACTCCGCAGAGGAGAGACATTAGTGACCTGTACCAGACTCCTACAGGAGGCGGCCAGGAAAGCCACGGTTATGTGCATTTAAAAACTTTTTTTTTAGTCCTTAAGGTAAAGGACAGTTTTTATTTAGTTCTTTTTACTCATTTGTCAACTCCTTGACATTTTTCGGGAATTTCGGATGATGACAGTGTGCTCCAGGTAGGAGCAGGGACGCTGTCTTGTCCCTTCTCAGGGACAGAGTGTTGGTTCCACACGTGGCAGGTGAGGCTCCCCCCAGATGTTCTGGGCTCAGCCGGGGCTTATGGCGTGACGGTCACTCAAAATGAAGTGGTCATTCTCATGTGGGATTCGCAAAAGAAAGGGAAAAATGAAGGGCAGGTGACCTTCCAGGAACTGACCAACATCACTGCAGGGGACTTAGCTCAGCCCAGAACACCGGCTGATGCAGTGAAACGAATTCTCAAGATCGTGAAGCTAAGGAAGGAACTTTAAAAAAAAGAAAGAAAGAAAGAAAGAAAGAAAGAAGGAAAGAAAGAAAGAAAGAAAGAAAGAAAGAAAAAACCAGGAAAGAAGAAATGGGAAAAGGAGAAGTCCACAGGAGCCACCTACCGCTACAGACCAGGGAGAACGAGGAAGGGCGGCAAGGTTCAAAGTGTATTCTGCAATCTCTCTACTACGTGTGAAATAATTGTGAATTGTGAAGGCGAGGCCGGAACTACTCACAGGACTGCAGTCTGGAAAACACTGATGCAAACACCGAATCATCGGGCTTTCTATGTCCTTCCGATTGCAAAAGACGTATGCCACATACCCGCGGCCCGAGCCCAACAGAGAGCTGAAGTATTTTTTTGAGAAAAACCTTCCTTTCTAGTATTCAAAAGTATTTGAGTATTTACCTGTCAATCAGGTTAGCACTAACACCTTTACCTGGAAGTATCTCAGAAAAAAATATAAGTGATTTATAGATGTGTGATTGCGGCAAACCGGACTGATTTCTACAGAAAATTCCAAGGGAAATCTTCATATATGATAACCACAACAAAATAACATGAAGAAAGCCCCCAGAAACCCAAGAAGGTTCTGGGTTACAGACAGCTCTGGCATACAAGGAAGCCTTCTGGTCCCTCAACACACAAATTCTTATCGCAAGTTTGCCATCCGAGAAACTCAGGGGTCCACTTTTCAAATGGTGCCTCAGTCAAGTTCATTTTACTCATTAGTAATATGATTTATAAGGGAAAAAAATGTTAAGGAAGTTAAAGCTTGGACTGGAGAGGAAATACTCTTAGGAACAGACAGAAAACGGAGATGATTTTATTATTAAGCCCAAATGCCAACCTGCCCTCCTCTGAATACAGCACATAAATGGTTTCAAGAAACATCTGTAGGAAGAGGATTTCTCCCAGCTTTGAGCAGGACTCAAGTTCATCGAGAACCCACTGGAAATGCTGAGTTACCTACAACACCCCACATCCAGGGCTGTCCGGCCAAAATCCCTGACCATCCGGTTCAGCAACTGCCTCTCTCCTGGCAAATCTGTTTTCCTCATACTGGACATAGATCTGTTTCCCTATGGTTTCCAGGCTGTGGCCCTCCATCTGTTACCAGAACAAGTCAGATCCGCCTTCCACAGGACAGCCGACACACCCTCAGATGTGTGAAGGCGTTATCGTGCCCCCAGCTCTCTCTGCCCACCAGAAAACCCCAGATCTCTCTCCTGTGGTTCTATCAACCACCCTTTGAAGGCACGTTTGGATCTTGTTCTGCTTGATCCAATGACAATAAATCCGTGTATCCTGAGAAACAGAACACTGGGCTGAGTGCTGTTTTCCAGAAACAGTCTGAGCATGATGGTAACATAGGGTATTTAAAGGTCTATAGCTGAGAATCCCATTAGTGAGTTTTGGCGGCAAATCTCAGTGCCTAGTCAAAGTGAATTTATAGTTAATTAAGGGCTTATGTTATTATCATAATTTTTAATCTCCTTGGAGCTATTTCAGTATTTTGATTTTTCAAGATCTTTGAGGACCCTGATTCAGTCGTTAACTGGATTTGAAAATTCCCTTGTAAACATCTTTGATGATAATTGCACCCAGGGACTTCGTCCTGGAAACAAACACACACCAAATTGTTAAGTAAAACAAGGCCGGGGGCCAAGCCCAGCAGCCTGCTTCTAGAAACAGCTCCCTTGGCCGATGTCCAGCCATCCCTTATCACCCGTCCAGCGACTCCATCTCCTAACTGCTGTTGAACACATCACTTTCTGTCTTGGCCTAAGTTGTTTTGCTGAAGTCCCAACTCACTGCATTTTCCTGACCAACCAGTCTAACAATATTGTCAAAGCATAAGCCCGCTCTAGAGGGATGCTATTCTCGGTGAGCCCAAGAGTCCCAGTGATAATTTCATCTTGTAATAAGAGCACAAAGTTTTAACAATGAAAGCACAGTTTCTTCTGGAACCGACTCTCCGTGCGCCTCCTGTAATTTTCAGAGTTCATTTTCTTGCCCCTTGGAAAGTGCAGAATGAGACTCACCACCTTCACCTCCCAGCGCCTCATCCATTTTTTATGATCGCTCACAACTGTGTGATACTGGTTGGCGGTCACACGCGTCAGGAACCTCAGCCCTCTGGGTCCAGAGAAGCCCATGAGCCTGAGAGATTCTACCACTCAGCCAGCTTCTGCTCTGTTTTGTGGGCCATGGTCTTATTTCCCATTTCAGTAGGAGAGACGCTCTTCTTCATTTGCTTGCTGTCCCTGTTCTGCAAGGGGGCCCTAAGGACAGGCCTCGGCCACGTCCCTGCTACACCCTCAGGTCCTTGTCCCAAGTGCCTGTTCACTCAAACACACAACAGATCAGAGCAAAGCAGGGAGGCAGCTGTTCTGCTTTTACTGCCATGTGTCACCTGGAAGCCACTGGCTCCAAGGGAACGTGCATCCCCAGATCCCGCCGCAGCCTGTCTGAGGCCAGCGGGATGCATGTAGGTCCCAGAAGGTTGTCACAGCTCTTTCTGGTTTCCATGTATGCACTTTCTTCCCAGCTTCTGTATGTAGGATTCAAAAACCTAACTTTATTTAAGAATTCCCCTGGAACCACTATTTTTCATGTTTGTGCTTGCTTTAGAACCTAAGTTGTGATTGCCTCTGTCAGCATGGCTTTCTTAAGAGACACCCAACTCACTTGCAGTAGCTTCCACTCCTGAGAGTCTCATGTTCTTTAGCCCGATCCACCCACTGGGAAGCTCGGACGTACAGTCCGTGTTGTCACTTTGTAGCTGATACTGTGTCCTGTGCAAGGTGCCAAGGACCCGCGAGGAGCCACTACCCCAGAGAAGTCCCGTCTTGGCTTCTCGGCAGCTTGCCGGGGTGCTGGTAAGCAACAGTGGGGGTGGCAGGAGAGCAGAGAGCTCTGAGTTTCAGGTTCCAAAGTGCTGCCTCGTCCCAGAGCGTAATATAAGCAATAAGACTCATCCTCTCTAAGACGTAAGACACATGCATGTTCTGGGTGAGTTCATGAGTTTGATCTTGAGTCAGATGGTTCAGCCCTAGATGGGCGTCTGACTTTCACCTCTGTTTTGATAAAGGGGTCTTAAGTTTGTGAAGAAGAGTTATATTTACTCTCAAAGGTAGTCAACTTGCAGTAAAGGTACAGTGGTGGGGAAGGAGAGAAAATCTTAGGCAGCTTCCCTTTGCAAGAGTGAAATGGAAAAAGAGAGGGACAGAGGCAGAGACTGTGTGACTTGGGGGAAGGGGTGAGGTGTGTGGAGTGGGGGATGCAAGATGTATACATTTAATAGCTAAGGGAGTCTAAAGACCAATCTTCATTATATGCACCAAACGGCCATTTAAAACAAGATGATGGGTGTGTAAGTGAACAAATTTAGTGATCTTCAATAATTTTGTTAGCCTTCCTAGACCTCACTGTACCTGGTTAAAAAAAAAAAAAGGGCAGGTAGTGAGTTAGGTCATTTTTAAGACCCTCCAATTAGAATTGATCCCAATAGTAACACCCAGCAAGGGACCCCCAAAGTCACTACTGTGAGAGGTTTATATTCATTCCACTGAACAAAACATCAGCTGCAACCCCATTCATCCAAATCACCATTTGGAAATAAAATTTGGTCAATATATTGGTTTGTTTTATTTGTCTAAGCCCACCTGACCTTAGTGCTACTCTATTTGGGGGAAAAGTAACAGTGGATGTATGGGGCTCTTTGCTGACCAATGCCTGTTGAGCCCAGGGATGGCAGTGCCACAGGGCACTCTACAGAGAAGCAGCCCAGAGCATGTCTGATCCGTAGCTCAAGGACGCGAAGCAAGGTCCCAGCAAGGTGGTGAGGTTCCAGCAGAGGCGGAACGGTGAGTTCTTCAGAGAGGCTAATGAGGTCAGAGGTGAAACCACCCAAGGAGGCAGACCTGTACAACACAACCTAAAACCTGCTGTAGGTTTGGTTGTTTCTCAAGTGAGTTTAACACAGAATGACCATATGACCTAGCAAGCCCGCTCCTAGAAATACACCCCAAAGAAGTGAAAAGAGTGCTGAAACAAAAACTTATCCATGAATGTCCATAACAACACAACAGCTAGCAGGAAGAAATAATCTAAATGCCCATCAACAGATGAAAGGACAAACACAATGTGGCAGAGTCATAAACGGAACACTATTCAGCCATGAAAAGGAACAAAGCGCTAACACAGGCTACAACATGGATGAATCTTGAAAATGCTGCACTAAGTGGAAACAGCCAGACACATAACGTCATATATATTTTACTCCGCTTCTATGAAATGTTCAGAATAGGCAAGTAGTCCATAGAGACAGAAACCAACTGAGTGGTTTTTGGGGCTGTGGAGGAGGAAGAAAGGAAAATGACTGCTTTTAGTGGGTACAGTTTCCTTTTGGAGTGATGAAAATGTCCAGGAATACGTAGTGGTGATGGTTGCACAAAACTGACTGTGCTAAATGGCAATTAATTTAATGACCATTAAAATGGTCAACATGAGCATACCTGGTCTTGCCACTTCTATTCGTATAGTACTGGAAGTCTGAGCCAAAGCAATTAGGCAAGAAAAAGGAATGAAAGGCATCCACTGGAAAGAAGTAAAATTGTCTCTGCGGATTACATGATCTCATGTATAGAAAACCCTAAAGACACCGCACCAAAAAACGGTGAGAATGAATAAATGAATTCTGTAAAGTTCAGAATACAAAATCAATGTACACAAATCAGTTGTGTTTCTATGCACTAACGATGAGCTATCTGAAAGAGAAATCAAGAAAGCAATCCCACTTACAACAGCAGCAAAAATAATGAAATATCTAGGAATAAATGTAACCTAGGAGTCTAAAGACATGTATACCGAGAACTATCAGTTATTGATGAAATAAATTAAAGAATGTATGCATAAATGGAGAGACAGTCTGTGTTCTTGTGTCAGAAGAATCAGTATTGTTAAAACTTTCCTAGTATCCAAAGTGATCTGCAAACTCAATGTACTCCCTATCAAAATTCGGGTGGCCTTTTCCATAGAAATAGAAAAAATTAACAACATGGATTAAAGACCTGAAACCATAAAACTCCTCCAAGTAAACATACTTGGCTCCTAGACATTGTTGTTGGCAATGATTTTTTTGGATTTGACACCAAAAGCACAGGCAACAAAAGCAAAATTAAATACACGAAACTACATCAAACTAAAAAAACTCCTGCACAGCAAAAGAAAAATAGTCAACAAGATAAAAAGGCAGTCTACAGAATGGGAGAAAATATTTGCAAACCACATATCTGATAAGGGGTTAATACCCAAAATAAATAAGGAACTCCTATAACTCAACTGGAAAAAAAACAAATAATGCAATTTAAAAAAGGCCAAAGGCTCTGAATAGACATTTTTCCCATGACGACATACAAATGGTCAGCGGGTACATGAAAAGTGCTCCACATCACTAATAATTGGGGAATGGAAATCAAAACTGCAATGGGATACCATCTCACACCTGTTAGGATATCTTATAAAAAAGACCAGAGATAACACATGTTGGCAAGAATACGGAGAAAAGGGAACCCTTGTACACTGTTGGTGGGAATATAAATTGGAACTATGGAAAACAGTACAGCAGTTCCTCACAACATTAGAGATAGAACTCCCATCTGATCCAGCAATCTCACCTCTGTGCATACATCTGAAGGGACTAGAATCAGTATCTTGAGGACGTATGTGCATTCCCGTGTTCATTACAATATTATTCATAATAGCCAAGACATAGAAGCAACCTACGGGTCTGTCAACAGATGAGTGGATAAAGAAAATGTGGTGTGTATAACTGACTCTTGAACATCACAGGGGTTAGGGGTGCTGATACCCAGCACATTTGAAGGTCCATATATAACCTCTGAACCCTCAAAACTTAACTACCAATTACCAATAACACAAACAGCCCATTAATGCATATTTTGTATACAATACGTATTATATACTGATTCTTACAAGAAAGTAAACTAGAGAAAAGAAAATGTTAAGAAAATCATAAGGAAGAGAAAATACATTTATAGTATTTATTGAAAAAAATCCAAGTTTCTGTGGTCCTGTGAAGTTCAAGCCCGTGTTGTTCAAGGGCCAATTGTACGTGTGTGTATATATATAATGGAATATTATTCAGCCATAAAAAAGAGACATCTTGCCATTTGTAACAACATGGATGGACCTTGGAGGCATCATGCTAAGTGAAGTAAGACGCAAATACGGTATGTGACATCCAAAAACAGGCAAAAGAAAAGTCAAAGTCATGGAAACAGAGACTAGAATGGTGGTTGCCAGGGGCTGGGGGTGGGGAAACGGGGAGACGCTAGTCAAAGGGTACAGATTTCCGTTTATAAGATGAGTAAGTTTTGACGGTCTCTCTATAGCACGGTGACCACAGTTAAGAATACTGTATTGCATACTTGAAATGTGCCAAGAGGATAGAGCTTAAGAGTTCTCGCCACAGGGGCACCTGGGTGGCTCAGTCGTTAAGCGTCTGCCTTCGGCTCAGGGCGTGATCCCGGCGTTCTGGGATCGAGCCCCACATCAGGCTCCTCCACTATGAGCCTGATTCTTCCTTTCCCACTCCCCCTGCTTGTGTTCCCTCTCTCGCTGGCTGTCTCTATCTCTGTCAGATAAATAAATAAAATCTTTATAAAAAAGAAAAAGAGTTCTCGCCACATACCTGAAAAAAGATAACTGTGAGGTGATGGGTGTGATAATTAACTCGGTGTTAATCATCTCACAACGTATATGTATACCAAGTCATCCCTTCGTATGCTTGAAAAATACACAATTTCATTAATTAATTATACAGCTGGAAAAAAGAAATTGGTCAAATGGTAAATTTCATGTTAAGTGTATTGCACCACATTTTTTTCTTTTTTTTTAAGTCAAAAAACCAGCCAATCAACGTAACCCGGGCTGCAGCCCAGTGAGGGAACCTGGGCTGTCCTAACCAGGCCCACCGCCCTCTCATCCTCCCTCTGGTCAGGCTGCGCTGCTCCTGCCTGAGCTTTCCTGCCTTCCGACAGAACAGAGAAACCTTCAGAGCGCAAGTGTCAGCGTAATATAAATTACGGCGAGGGAAAAAACAGAAACAACGTGATGCATGGCCAAGGATCTAAAAGAGGAATGTCCACCATCGTTTGCGATTATGGATCACATCACAATCTAATAGCAATTTTTATTTAATCAATAATTTCCATGCTGAACAGACAGCCCTGTTACAGAGAATCGACAGGCAGGTACTGATAGCGCCAAGCCTCGTTATTAATCTTTCCTCCGCCGGCTTATCAGCCAAACTAGCGTAAAAGGCACCACCAAGATGGATTTCAGAGGCCACCTTTCTCCTCTTGCCCCTTTTCTTTTCCTCTCTCCCGTACCATATCACATAATGTAGATTCTAAATTTATTGGAGGAACCTGGGGCTTGAGTGGCATAAAAAGGCAGTTCGCATTAAGCAATTTCACAAATCAGTGGGACCTCGACCATCGCTCAGGGTTGGCCATTATAGGCTAATAAATCATACTTTCTCTTTGAGTTGTCAATCGCCAAAAAGCTTTGTACACACGTTGGCATCTGTAATTCCGTAAAGGCTTTTCATCTTGAAATAAGATGCTCTAGACTGATAACAGGAATAATCCCCTCTCGATCAAGAAAAAAAAAATCTGCATTTTAGCAATTAAAGCTCCTGCCAGAAGCCAAATGACTCAGTACTGAGACTCCAGTGAAGTTTATCTCCACCAAACATAAGGAGAGGACAGCCGGGGTTGTGTTGTATTTGCGGCAGGACTGCTTTCTCTTGGCCCGGGAACTGCGCCATCTCTCCCCAGGCGGGACAGGAGAGGAAGGCGTGAGAACTTTCGCCGCCTTGTGGAAAAGCCACTGGGGGAGACGTGCGCCTCCCCAACCAGGGCTCTCCTGCCTGTCCTGGAGAGAGCACTTGGCCGAAGCACACAGGCTAACGCCCCAAGAAACAGAAGGTGTATGAAGGTGGTGTGGAGGGAACAGGTGAGACAGGACTGGGCCTCCCCAGCGCAGTCAGGGGAAGCTGACGGACGGCGGCAGTTTTGTTCTCCTGATCGGGAAGACATTTTCAGAACCTCAGATTATGCATTCGTAACTGGAAGAGAAGGCACACCCAAAACCAAAAGAATGAAAAGGACAAATGTTAATCATCGCAGGAAAGCCGTCACTAAGTGGGCCCTAAAAATGTGAGTAACACGGTAACATCTTCTGTAAGTCATCAGAGATCGTTCTCCAACGACCCTGCCCAGCCTGCTTTACAGAGACAGGCAGAGTCTTGGGGCCCTTAGATAATGGGCCTGAGGCCATGCCCACAAAATACAGGGGTTCTATGGGCAAAACCACACTCCAGGTGCTCAGCTGGCAGCCCGGAAGCTTCTAACTGCTCTCCGAAGGGCATCTATGACATCCGCATGAGCCACACAAACTCACTGTGAAACATCCCCAAACCTTCCTCCCAAGTTTTAAGAAATAACTGAACATAATTTCTACTGCAGTCTCACTTCTGGCCCCGCCCCCTTCAGGACATCGCTAGTACAGCCTCTGGGGCTCTGCAAAGCTCAGCCCCATCTTTCTCTGGCTCAGACTGGCTCACGCCTTCCTCACATCGGGAACATCTGATTCTCCTCACTCCACCTAGACCAGAAGTCGGACTCCCAGAGCGGCAGGCGGGTCCCAGGAAGCCGTCAGTCTGGGCTTTAACCTCGCTTCCTATGGCCCTCTGCTTCCACATTGGGGAACGACTTACCACTCTTCAACCCCAAAAGCATGCAATGAATCATTCTGTAATTGTATTTCCAACCCCACAGAGTGTCAAAGACCCCAGCCTTTTATTATATTAGCTCCTATCAGAGATAAAATTCTCCAACACTTTCTGCTTCTGTTAACTTCTTCCTGCTGTTTTTTTCTACACGGAAGCCCCAACACCCATCTGCAATGGTCTTTCTCTATTTAAATCCACCTGTTTTTTCAAGACCACGCCCAAACCCACCAGACTTTTCTCTTGTGACCTCTTCTGAAACTTCACCTTACCTGTTTGCCTGTACCTCTCTGGTCCTCCCAATGGCTTTGCCCACATATTCCCCTTACTCGCAGACATAAAAGATGTATGTGTCCAGTCTTGTTCCCTCCTCTGGCCCTGACCCTGACCCGGACCCGACCCTGGAAGTCTGACCCGCATGAGGCTTTTTCCTTCTAACACTATGCCTGCAATTTGTGTATTGGCCACCAGGTGGTGCCGACGCATCGTCCAGGTAAAATCACCAGCCTGCACAGGTGTGTGCCGCTGAGTCAATGTCATACTTACACACTTTTTAAAAAATTTTGATGAAAAGCCCCCTTAATCTCTCCATTCTTTAATTGGATCGATTAGTTACTACTTCTCATTCTTCCTTATTTTTGAATATATACGAGATTCCTTATATATGGATATATGTATGAATATATGATCTCATGCTATCCCTACCAAAAAAATAAAAGAAAAAAATTAAAAACCCTGTGAAGAAAGTAGGGTGAGTATTAGTATCCCCACTTTACAGATGAGAAACTGAGGACCAAAGCTATAGACTGACTTACTCCAATTCAGAAACTGTTCTTGGCAGATGTAGAAATCAAAGATCAATCCCCCCACCCCTCACTCACTGATTAATGTTAGTTTTACTGGTAATTGGCTGGGGTGGGGAAGGGGTGGCTTACATTTAAGGCCTTGGCCTCTTTTTTAGGGATACACCACTTACAGCTCTTTTGCCAACATTGATTGTTCTAGAAATGAAAAAAAAAATCATCTATGGCAGTATTTAGCTAATCCCAAAAAAGCCTAAATGTCCCTGAATCTTCAAAAAAGTCCTTGTGTTAAAAAATTGCTTTCTGTTTCTGGAGTTCTGTTTTCTGTCAAAGCAGGAACCTGATCTCCATGCTTGCCATGATCTCAGAAGCTGAAGTCTAAGTGACTTCCTTCGGTCTGCAAAAAAAAAAAAACCCCAAAAACAAAACAAAACAAAAACACCAAAAAAACCCACCCCCCCCCAAAAAAAAAAAAACCAAAAAACCCAGTGATGGAATTCTTCACCAAGACAAAGGACTTGGCTGGTTATAGTCCTTGCTGAGAAATACTGAGTGCCTAACGTAACAAATGTGGCTTTAAAATTAAGCTCTGCCAATCTGTATACACACACACACACAAGGCCACATACACACATGCACACACACAGAACACAGGTGCACACACACCAATCCGCCCATACATGCATACACACAGAAGCACGCCACATAAATATATATTAAATAGCCTTTTGTTAGAGGCTGACAAGTTCACCTTTTCCTTGGAATTTGAAAATTCTACAGCACTAAGGAGAAAATGTATCTTAAATTACAAATACATTTTTGTTGTTACAGTTTTCCACACTGCCAGAGGAAAGATTGGGGACAGAACAGGGACAACGTGGGGAGAAATGTTTGGTTGTTACAATGGGGACAGATCCCTCCTGGAATCTAGCAGGCAGAAGTCAGCAGGGCTGCCGGCCCTCCTACGACAAAGGAAAGGTTGGCCCTCACAACCAAGGATTCGCTGCCTCAGTGTGTCCAAGGTGGGAAGCCTTGGTTTCGGGTGCCCACCAAGGAGAACTTTCAGAAGGACATCAGGACAAAAGAACACAGAACAGCATGGGCTCTGAATCTCGACCCTGCATAAGCGAGAATAAGGAGGGATCCAGACTGTAAGGAACAGAGTTGGAGACCCCGCTAGTCCTTCTCTCTCCGGGGTTCACGAACCAAGGGTCTGGTCAGCATCTTAAGGCAATTATGAATTTCATGGTGACACGCCAACCCCAAAACAGCCTGAAGAGCAACCTAAGCCACGTTCATAGAGGCAAAGTTCATGAACGCAGCAGCTGACCATGTCTGTACACTTTTCACTTTCAGAAAAAGAATCACTAACATTTTCTTGAGTATAATTTTTAACTCAACTGCCCCAGCTGTTTTATGAAGTAAATACTATCACCATCCTTATTTCAGAGGGAAGGATGGGATGAGTCCACGGTAGAGAGCAGCAGGCTTTGAACCCAGGTCTGCCAGCTCTGACATGTACCTTGTACTGTCACAGGAGAACAGCGGCGAGCCCGAGTATTCTCTCGGATCTGGTGCTGTTTGTTCTTACAAAGTCACAGATCACCATCATCGTCATCATCCTCATGCCTCAAAAGTCGACCCCCATGGTTTGCTTTGACCTTAACTATTCCCACTTGTTTCCCAGAGGCCGTTTCCAATATTCCTTATGGACGTCTCTCCTCATCTAAGCCCCCACTATCTCAACTCTACAGTTCTGGCTTCAGTATGTCCTGCCTCATATGCTATTCACTCCGTGCTTTTCTGTTTCTGTGTCTCCCCCTTCCCCTGAGAATGACCGGTCCCGGACGGTTGGGTCTAAGCTGTGCTGGCAGTGAACCCACCGCGAAGCTGGGGCAGTGGGCAGCACGCAGAGGGCTCCCAGCCGTCTTCGGTGAGGAGCTGAGCGAATGCCTGATCTGCTAATGTCAGCTCATCCTTCTCCCAATAGACAAGAAGACACACTGCTGGCAAGATGTGCTACAGGCAAGTGCCTTTCCACGAGGTACGCAGCCCAGCCTGAAGTAACCGTCATTCCTTCTTGTATGAAGTGGGCCCGTTGAGAACATTCCAGGGAATCTTACCTAAAGCAGCATTCAGAACCAATTCAAAGGAAAATCCTCTCCAAATGGCAGAAAGAGTTACTTGGCTAAAAATTCTGAAGAAGTATTCTGCGGGGGGGTGCAATAGAAACATTTCTGGGGTACCCCACAGCAGAACAAATTTAAGAAAGTAACTAACACATTATTCTGTACCAGTGACATCTCACTCAAAATATTGATATCTTATTCTTCGTTCAAGGGGTAAGAACCCTTAGTAAAGAGGAAATTTTAATAATTCCATAATCACTCAAGTAATTAATATACCATCTCCTAGAAATATTAAATGTAATTATTCTGGAGGGCACTTAATCTACAGGGTGGAAAAGACCCGGGGAAAAAGATGGTATGGGACTGCCTTCTCCAAAACCCCACCTGGGGGCAGCCATCCATAACCGACCCAGCATCCCCACCCCTCCCCACCTCCCCTACTGCAAGGTGGGGGGGCTCAGCACAGCACCAGGTGGCTGCCTGCCAATACGTGGGCACGTGAGAGGAAACCTGGTTGCCATCCCTACCCAGAGGAGTATTATTTCAAATCTTTCACTTGCTTTTACTAAAACTGAGGTCCGAGGAGGTGAAATGGCTTGGCCAAGTCCTATCTATCAGATCTGCACTGCGAAGAACGGGGTCCCCACCTCAGTCAAGAGCGGGTTCAGCAACAATGAATATAAAATAAGCCTTAGACCGACACGCAGAAGGCACAGACCCAATAGTACCCCTCCCCCCATCCCCTCCCTGACTCAACCCTGCAAAAACAAATACATAAAACAAAGAGAGACGAGGCACTCTTTTCAACCCTCTGTCTGTTTCTCATTAGGCTTCCTGTATTCGATCTCCCTTTGGCCTTGGATGTTGGGAAGGGCATTTATTTTCACGGCTGTTTCACAGTATGATAAGTGAGAAAAGAACGTTCTGGAAGGTCAAATGCTTCCAGGGAGGTCATCCCAAGGGTCAGGGCAGAGAAGGAAGGCGCTGCCACTCAGAATCCCACTGGCCCCGGGAGCCCACATGGCCCTCCGCACCCCCCACTCAGGCTCTCTCCTGAGTGTCTCCATGGAAAGTATTTCTGCAGGTGCAATTCAGTCCCTAACTTTAAAAAGAATGTGACCCTTGAGGCGCAACTGTCAAAGGACGGCTTTGAAGTTTGTGGTTCTTAGCCTGCATTTTACATGCAGTATTTCCAAATAATTAGAGTAACTAAATTAACTAGCAACTCCATGTAGGAAAAAGAAGATCAAAATCTCCACTCATTCGTTTTACGTTTTATGTGCACACAAAACTAATTTCTGCCTCGTGTCTGAGACCCCTATCGCATCTTACACTCAATTTTCTCTTAGGTAAGGATATACAATGCAACTTTAGCAAAAGGATCAAAATTAGATGGAAAACATTTAAAATGCAAATTTGGGATCATGGTATTAATATGAAAATAATGTCATTAACACATCCTAACTTCCCTCGTTTCTACAGATGCACCAATCCTTCACAGATTAGATGTGCCTTCTTTACATCTAAATCTCCAGGATATTAAAAAGAAAGCCCTTTGTTTCCATGTTATGTCCAGAATTTGTTTTCAAACAGCAGCAAAGCTGATTAGGACTGTGTTCTTCTGATAAAGGAAACCACAGCACGCTTTAGAAATCAAAATTTGCAGCATATGAAAGCATTTAAAATCCAAGTAGGTGGTAATCACTCTACAAAAAGGTGAATTTCTGACACCAGGCTTAAAAGATACAAAGGGAGCACAGGGGCTTACTTGAATGCCACCCAGTTGTATCTGGGACTAATATGAACACAGCTCACATTCTCTGCCCTTTGGCCTCACTGGCAGGAGACAACGCCCCCACCTGCCTAAGGCCCCTCTCCACGCTCATTCTGCTGGGGAGGGCGTGGGGAATGAAACTGTTAGAAAAATAATTGGATGATTTTCAGACCTTAGGAAAGAACGTTCTATGTATTACTTCTAAAGCAGAAAGAGGGTTACATCACTAAACTAGAGGGCCAAGGACTGCAGTGATACCGACAACAGGTGGACGTTAGAGACAGTGATGATACTCCTTTCATTCCTTCGGGTCCCAGTAGTGACAGTTGCAAGCGTCACCAGCCACCGAGCAGTGGGGACCCACACTGAGGTGCACATTCTTCCCATTTATTCCTTCTCCTCTTTCGAAGAAGCCTCTCAAAAACATTGATGAGGCGTATCATGTCACTCAGAAACAACACATGAGGTTTTGGAAAACCTAGGACTGACTAACTCGGGCTCATACTGTGTATTATTTCAGACGCCTCGACCCTCCTAGAGCCAAAGATGGGACTGAGTTTGAGGACAGAAGGAATGCAAGTGGGAAATGGGTCTCAGGAAGGTTTGGAAGCCTCTCTCATCCATGGGAGAGGCCAGGCCGGAAGACAGAAGGTGAGTTTTTTTGCATGCCAAAAAAAGCCACAACAAAACCAGAAACATGTCAAGAACCGATATTCCGCCACTTTCAGAAATGAGTTTAAATTTAAGATTTGTATATTTTGTAATATACCATGCACAACAGCGAGAAGAGCTAATTAATTTGGAATTGAAGGGAAAATGTGGACTTTTCAACTTATTTTGACGCGTTAGAATACGTGCTTTCAGATGCCAAGGGAAAAAAAAGTGCTTGCGTCTTGACAAATCAATAATAAATTCAGTCTTAATCAAAGGTTCTTTGAATTCATTTTTACACCGGATCTCCTTCTTACTCTCTTGTTCCGTTCTATTTTAACTGACACCAAGAAAGGGACCAAGTATAACAAAAACCTGGTTAACAAAAATATACATCTGTCTTCTTAGCTTCTGGGCACAGAAGTAAATTTATGACAAATTTAATACTAGATCGAGAGTAACTCAGCCCAATTATAATTATCTTGCTGGGAAGAGAAATTAATTAAACGTCCCCGTGATAAAGACCCCACAGCAAATCTAGAATAAACACACGCCTGGCGGAGGACAGGCGCTTGAAATAAAGGAGAAGAGAAGGGAAAGGCAATGTTTAGTCCATCTGTTGGGACAGTAATGGGACGAGGTAATCTTTTCAAGAGAACACGGAGTGCATTACGCTGGAAAGGAGACTACCTGGCATGCAGAGCCCGCCGAGTCCCTAATTCTCCTCTTCAACTTTGTGATTTGCTAATGTGAAACACATGTCTCCCTTTTGCACCAAGTTCAAATGACTCCGGAATTCCAGCCGTGCAGCTCAGCGACTGAGCCAGAACAAGGGGAGAACTTGTCAGGATTTAAGAGCTTTCAGCAAAGCCCTTCAATTGCAGCCAGCACCCTATTCCACGGAAGGATATCAATTATAGATAGTGACTTGCTTTAGCAGGCAGTCGGGACTGTCAGACACTAGATAGACAGCCATGAAGAATCATGAATCTTTCTATTAACTGTAAGAGGGGGAAAAAGAATGGGTCATGGCTATAAATAAGGCAGAGCGTCAGGATGGTTTAACACCTTGCCTCTTGGTCGCATGTAGCATGAAAATTCAACTAATTCACAAAATGTCGTCTCTCCAAGGAGAGCCACGGGCATGGAAACAGCTAAGACTTCCCTCCGTCCTCAAAAAAGTGGGGTTTGCAACTGGTATTTTTTCCACCTGCCACCAAAATAATTAGGTGGACGTGGAGCTATGCCTTCAATCGACAAAAACTAAAGTGCCCGTGCTATCCCGGGCCACTGCTGATGCCACCAGATAGGCCCACGACGAGGAAGGCACTTGCATGGCATGCAGAGTAAAATCGACTTAAACGCACAAATTTGGAACCTCCACACCTCAGGCAAGGACTTCAAAGGTGGAAAATAAGTGATAGGAACTAGTGTTTTTATTTAGATTGTGGCCAAGGTATAGCTTTCCTCCACTTAATGTACATAATTTATCTCAGACTGAAATTCGTATCATGAAGGCAACATATTGGATTTTCTCCTAATCCTGACACGAATTCCTCTAGCTGGTTTGGAATCCAAAATTTCCACTGTACGTAGATTCGTTCAGAGTTTTTACGATGAGACACACAACGCGGTGGTCATTTAAGTTGATCGTTTAAGCAGATTTACCTCAAAAGTACTCGGATCTCTCCCTAAAACATCATCACTCCCTAAAACCTTTCGCCACTGAGATTAAATACACCTACAAGAGTCACTGTCTCTTAAAAGGTTAAAGAGCTACCTCAAACCTGGTCTCTAACGAGGAACACGGTTCCTTTGAAAGGCAGACTCTGAGGAACTCCTCTCTGTCCTGCATCTGGCCACAGCTGGACCATAATCACAGCCCTGCTTGGAAACTACAAGGACTTGTCCTCAGAAAAGGGACCAGGAGACGGTGTCACCTTGCAGGATGACATTTCCAAAAGCAAGCAGCTCTGGCAACATCTTGCTCACGATGGCAGTTTTCAGGCACACAATTCCCCTCATGTCGGTAGTTCACTCGCTCCCTCATGAAGGGTGTCCCTGGCAGACTTCACTCCTCGGGAATATCTGCCTGCACTAAAAGAAAAACTTTCTCTTCCCCCCTTTGGTAGTACCCTGTCTGTGGTTTCCATTAAAAGTCAGCAAGAAGAAAGGGCCATTAAGGAAGGCTTGGCTTAAAAATAACACTTGCATCAAATTAAAGAGAAAGAATCAAATTAAGTTCATGGAAAAATTTGGAAATACACCTTAATTAAAAACATTTGACTTTCTAGGTTTCTTGCTGTGCTGAGAAATCTGTAATTCTTCTCACTCAATTACTAGGAGACATGATTAAAAAAGAAATTGGGGGGGTGGAACCCTGCTGATGTCATGTTAACTCCTCAAAACATCCTGGCAAAGCATCTATTTAACGCTCTCCTGTGACGGCAACGTGTGGAATACAGCACAGAGGAGGAGCCGAGGTGCAGACGACAGACGCCCTGGAGAAGCTCTGCGGCCAGTGAAAAATAGCGGATGTGTCAGGAATTGTATAATTTTAGCTTTTAAATGGAGAAGGGTTATCAAGAAATATGGATCATCGAAAATGAAAAGTTAGTCTAAAAGAAGAGAGAATGGGCTGAGTGTGTGCGGTGTGTGTGTGTGGGGTGGGCGGGCAGGGACTCACAAGGAAGGCTGCCCTGTCAGATCGTCTGTCACAGTAAAAGCGGATGAACCGGCCACATGTAGCAGACCGTCCCTAATGCCTCGATGGGACCCTGTGGTTGAGCACAGGGGTGTGTGAGCCTATGGCTTTCTAGTCTTGATGATCGAGAGAGAGACCCTTCCACCTCAGTTGCTCCCAGTCCCCTCTGCTAGGGAGACTCTTCTGGCATGAAAGAAAGTGCCAAGTCAAATGGAGCATTGGCAAAGGAAACATGCCTCATCAGGTCCATGCACATGGGTGTGGGGCGTGCACTGCATTATTGGAAATAAACCCCACAGGGGCCACACTTCTGGACCTGGCATAGCAAGACGAGGTGTGGATCTCAGTCTGGCCATGCCACAGGTTTCAAAAAATACACGCCACTGAACACATTTTAAAATACATATCACTTTTTCCATGGAACTACTCGCCCTGCGAGCGTTGGCCTTCAGTCAAGAAACTGTGCTAATGGCTTCCCCAAGCATCTACCTGTCTCACACAGAGTATTAACTGCTGCCTAAAATAGTGGGTGGGTCTTTGGACCTTGACGGTTTGGAAGAAGAAGGCAGAACAGAAGAAAAGCAATCTCCCACCTCTACAATTTTTTTCTACTGTTGCTGGGTCTAGGAGACGAGACTCAAACTTGGTTAAAAGGTTAATAATAATTCATGTCCAGCTTACTATTACTCAATAACCATCAAAGACGCGAACTCAACATGGTGTTTTCTGGCTTACAGGATCAGAGTCATTACGCTCTCTATTGAAGACTTTATTGAATTTTACACTAAGCTTTAGCTGACTGAACAGGTCAAGCACCATGGCTCAGAGTTTTCTTTATTCTCAGAAAGTCATAAAGCCCTCTCCAGTTTGCAATGCTGCTAGCTAAGAAACTTGACTCAGCGCGGGGTCAGGGAAGCTGACCCCACAGAAAAGGTCACATAGCTGCAAAGCCCACTCCCCGCAGCCCCCCACTTACGTGCACCAGCTGCTCCTGGGTGTCGAACTCCCGCGTGCAGCCTTCCCAGTGGCAATTGGTCTCATAGATGACTTCAGGCTCCTGCTTGCTTTCGTCTTTGTCCCCTTCCTCCTTCACCAGGGTTGTTCCTTCCGGCTGTTCCTGGGGTGGGGGAGGGGGGAGAAGAGAGGGAGAAAAGATCAGACACAATGGAAGGACAGATGAGAGAAAGGAAAAACAAAACAAAACAAAAAAACAACCCGGATTGCATGGGTCTTTATTCTGAGGCAACTTTTCAGGGAAAATAAAATAGAGCCCAGGTCTATCAGTTGGATTTTGTGAACAGAAGTCGAACATATGGAATCATTTGTGTGCCTGTTTTCCAATTTACCAATCTTCAGAGGTTGTTAATGTGGGATTGAAAACAACAGTCCCAACCGTAATGATGGTAAGAAGTTGAGGCCAAACTTTGCCCCTGAATATGAGAGAAAAAAAGAAATTAAAGCGTCATCCCATAAGAGAAACAATTAAATTAGGTCATGCAGTCTTTACCCAAAAGACTGGCCTTTCTCTTTCAGTTAGATTCTTTTTAGTGTATTAATTTGTTGATGCTTATATTTTGGGATCAGGGCGATGGTTTACTAGAAATTCTAATTCCCCTTTCCCTGCCATGGGAGGCTGTGACAGGCACTTTCTGGGGTGTAGACCGATCATGTCTTCTGGTTCAACTTCTGCTATCTGGGGACACGAGTTGCAGCCCAAAAACCACAGTGTCTGAAGCTTGGCGGCAGAGTCTTTCCTACTCTCCGAGGCAGTTTCACAGCAATGGAAATGCAAACAATTCCCAGAATTCTGGGAGATGACTGGGTGCACTGATTGGGGATCTCATCTGGGGCAGGATGACAGACACTGCATACAAGCATTCATGTGTAACCAGCAAGGTTGTTGGCCAGCAAAACTCAAGAAGAAGGATGGATTTCAGAACCTATGACCCCCATTCATTCCATCCTCAAAGTGCTCACTCGAAAGGAAACTGGGGCAGAGGTAGTCTGAACTTGGGGCTGGAGCAGCCCAGATGCAGAAAGATCCAGATTCTGTGGACGCCCAGACTCCGGTCCAACCCCTATTTCTAGGAATTAATATTCACTGACCTTCTTCCTGTGTCAGGCACAGGGGCCCTAGGAAATGGTATCATAGGCATAATAAACACATTTTAGAACTGAAGCTCAGAGGGGCTAAATGCCTAAAAGCAGAGACTAGACTGGACTTTCCAAACTTGTCCTTTCAAGACTCTGGGTCAAGGACCAGAATCTAGTTGGCCTAAGTTAGGTTAGTTGTGCCTTGATCCAGCCCTCCGTTCTCCAAGTCCTTCTAGCGAGTGGGAAAAGGCAAAATAGGAACAAATACCAACATGATCAGTGTAAGGAATGGCATCAACTGCGTCCAACTTGGGCTTGGGGTCAGGAGTTCCTATTTTGGGGCCTGAGAGCAGGGCTCAGGACTGAAGCTTGGTTCTCTCAGTGATTAGTAGCAAATTAACCCAGCCACTTACGCCATGAGCTACAGTCTATCCTTCCTGCAGCGTCTCTGAGTTAGAGAGTCGGACCCCATCACTGGCCTCCTGTCAAATGTGTGGGTACGGCTGAGGCCAAGGCCAAGGGCAAGAACACAGTGGACACAGAAATGCTGTGCGAGACCGAAGCCTGGAGGGAGCCACAGGCCGGCGGCAGACAGCCCCGGTGCCTCACCTGCTGGCCCCGCGGCCCCGGGCTGGGGAGGTCTTCGTCGGGCTTGATCTTGGACCTCTTGTTGTGCATCAGGTCACCCGTGCTACTCACCGCGGACTCACTCGTCGGCTTGTTCTGCTGGTCACATTTGCGGGGACAGAGACAAAAATTAGGTTTCGATACAGGAGCGGGACAGAGCTAAAACATGCAACTGTAGACAAGCCGGCCGATGTGGCATTAGAACAAGGACTCCCTCCAATCCCACCACAGCAGAGCTTAGAAAATGGGTCTGAAGCCAGAAAACACACCCACTGGGCAGCTCCATGTGTCCCACTCAGGAGTAGAAACTCCCTGTGGCTTTTAGAGGCACCTAGATGGCTCAGTCGGTTGGGCAGCTGCCTTTGACTCAGGTCATGATCTCAGGGTCCTGGGATCGAGTCCTGCATCGGGCCCCCTGCTCAGCGGGCAGCCTGCTTCTCCCTCTGCCGCTCCCCCTGCTTGTGCTCTCTCTTTCTCTCTCACTGTGTGTGTCAAATAAATAAATAAAATCTTAAAAATAAATAAATAAACTCCCTGTGGCTTTTAAAAGCTAGAAGACTAGAGCAGGGGGCCTGGGCTTTCATGAGCTCCAAGAGTGGTGGGTAGGAAACCAAAACAAACTGTTGGCAACGTTCTTTAATGAGAGGATTCAGACTCTTCTCTGCGAGGGATTAGTGAGGAGGTAAGAGCAGAGGGCGCGGCATGGTTTGAATCTTCCCGTGAAGTTATCACAGGATTCGAGGTGCCCGTGGAGAGTCACCAAATGAGAGCGACCCTGTCAGGCAGCGGACTGCCCTGAGCAAGATTATAGACAGCCCCAGGCTAGAGGGAACCGTCATCAAGAAGCCCGCTTTCCCACTGAGAAAGAAATGAGTCTGGGGGAGGAAGCCCCTGTTGAATGAGGAGCACACACATGCCATGTTCATCAAACCCTAAGACTACATCCCTGGGTTAGGAAGACAGCAGCATGGAAGCCACGAGAATGCCAAGGTACTGGGCCCGTTCAGAGCTCCCAGGGTAGGCATGGCCCTCCTCTACGATAACAAAGATGCATTGGCTAGCTCATCAAGCTGCCTCTCTCACCTGTGAGGACTCCGAAGGGCCCGAGCTGACCTGGACGGGGTTCAGAACCGTAGGGATGCCAGGAATAGGCCTCTGTGTTGGAAACGTTGGAGCAGGGTGGATGAGTGGTGGGCTGTGTCCGAAGGCCGAGCCTAAGCTCTGCTGTCGGCTTAAGATTTGTTGATGCATATGGAGAGACACGGGTGCAGAAGGGTAGGTGAAGCTCAAGGCAGGGCTGCAGGTGGGGAAGAAAGAGGAGAAGGCTCTCATTTGCACGGAAGGCGGAGATTACCGTGAGCGCACCAGGTTTGCGTCATTACACCTGCTGCTACCACCCCAAACGACATCCGGTCTGCCTGTTTAAATCAGAAGGCAAAAACGGTTACTGACGAACATCTTGGCCACTTCCAAGAGAAACACGGCTACTGAGGCAAGACACACGTGTGCGTGTGCCCAGACATACAGACCTGACATAAGGCTCAGCACGACGGAAACAAAAGGCGTTGGCTCGATAACGGCTATTTATTGCAATAACAAACTTTATATAAAAAAGAGAATGGGCGACTACATGCTTTATAGTACTTTTATTGGCTCTCAGCGCCGTATGTCCCCGTGCATGGAGCAATTCCTTTAATCTCAGCTCACGCTGCGTGCTTTCATATGTCTCCAGATCTTATTACAAGAGGAAGGAAAATCAATTGGTTAAATGTGTTTTGAACACCATGCTTGTCATATCACTCATTTGTTTGTAAAGATGGAAAGCTTGGTTCATCCAGAATGCCACCTCAAGAATTTCCATCAGTGCCGTCTGGTTACAGAAGCTGATGGATGAACCTCTCCTGGCTGAAATCGGTGATCAATGGGCTTTGGTGGAGGGATATTCCAATGGGAGAGCACAGCTCCCTCTCCCAGCTAAACAGCATTAAATGTCTATGAAAGCCCATTATACATGCTAATGCCTGTCACCGCTTTATTATGCCGCAGTACCTTCCAGCCTACAGCCAGTAGCGAGGAAGCCACGCTAGTACCTAAAGGTTTTTCGACAAAGGGCAGCCGGTGCCAAATAGGTCTTTGTGCCGGCACAGTTTAGGAATCAAAGCCTCTTAAAAGAATGAAGTGTTCTCGAGGCATTTGCCAATGGCTTAAAAATGCATGAAAAACTATAATTGCATTCATGAACATTTCCTTCTTAAAAATAATCAGTGAAAAAAATATATATATATTTCCTCCATCCTGCTGTGTAATACCCAGAAAGAATCAGGGTTTCTTGTAATGTCAAAGGTAGAATTCATGCAAATTTCCAATCTGGTGGGTTAATTACTATTGCTGGTAAGCGCATTAACTGAGAATATAATAATTACAATAACAAAATTCAAACCATTTCAACAACTTTAAGTAATCATTCCGAAGATATACTCTGTTCATTAATGTGACTCCACATTTTGCCTATTTGACTACAATCCATGAAAGGCGGCTTCAATGGGATTACATTACTATTATTCCTACAGAGAACCTTGCATTACAATAGCTTGCCCATTTAAGACTGAATATCATTAAGCGTACCCTCGGAGAATTTCACCCAGCTTGGAGGAACTCTCCTTTCATTCTGCATTGTGGTTCTGTTATAAAGGCAAGCAGAAACATGGTGAAAACAGTCATTGTTCATGGCAAGTTAGGGAGAAATCAGTAATAATATTCCGTTTCTGCACTCCTATAGTTTCCGCCCGTGTTTCCGAAAGCAACGGTGAATGATTACAGGGAGACTCCGCTAAGGGAGCTGTGTGGATGATTGATAGGGCATTAATCAAAAGATGCATATCTGCCCCAGAATTTGTTCACAAGCTTTCTTCTAATAGCTGATTTCATGTTCACTGAGCTCTATGCCAGTTTGTCCAATTTATTTTTCAGTGTACAAGCCATTCATCAAAAAACACAATGATTTAACACCCCCACCCCTTTCTTTTTGGTGAATGGGTATTACTGAGTGTAACTACCTTATTCTACTCATTAAAAAAGCAAAAACTCAAAGACCCTACTACACATATATTTACAATGTGACACAGAGTTTGCAAGTCTCCAGACACCTTTCGGGAGTTTCCCAAGCCCACGCGATCAGGAAGGCGTGGGAGGGGGCGCTTCTAATTCCGGAGGGCACAACATTCGGGGGCTCAAAAAGTCAGGACCTGATTAAGAATCGAGGCCTTTAGGGAAAACAGTTCAGAAGGCAGAACACGCCCTCAGGTGTGTATAGAAGCAATTTACAGTTGTTCACAGCCAGGTGGGATGGGTCCATCTTTACTTTTCCAAAGAGGTCAGAGAGAAGAAAAGCAAGACCCAGCTTCCTGCTGTGGGCCCCCTCCTCAGGTACGCTCGGTCTGACCTCAGCAGGCATCGGGGAAGGCAGGGACAGCTTTCGGCACATTTGGGGAACGTCCCATCCCCTTTCGGGGCTGCTTTCTTGCTGGTAAAAGCAGGTGCCAGGAATAAACAGTCTCCAAAATTCATGTCAACGCTTGGCTTCCAAGGGATACGATGCTAAGAGGCAGCTCGGAGGAGTCTGTTCAACCTCACCGCCACGGAGCCGGCCACGGAAACGCCTCTCCTCCCCGGGCGAAGGGCAGGCGGTGCCGGGCACCTGGGTGGCAGGCCTGGTGCCCACCTGCCGAGCCCGTGCTGCCACTGGCTCCTCGAGGTGCTGCGGGAAGCGGGCTGCTCCTGCAGATCACAGAGCCTCTTTAGAACTCGATGACAGACGCGGTTCTTGGCTCCGTCACAGCATCGGCAAGGAAGGGAGCCAAGGCTCCTGTTGCTCTCCAGAGAGCGTGGAGGTGGAGACAAGAGTTTGTAAGGAAGAAGCAGAGGGTGGGCGATGTCCCGGCTCCGCGTGGGGATGTCAGCAGCAACAGAAAGAACGCTGGGGAATTCCCACGGGTGGGGAGTCAGGGTCAGCCACCACTCCTGCTCTCTGACTCCAAGTGGCAATGAGACGCTCTGCCTGGGGGGAGAGCAGGAGAGTCCCCAGCCCACTGGTACCGCTGTGTCCTTCCTGAGCTCAGCACGGTTACATACTTCCTATCAGCCAGGTCTTAGCTCAATGTCCCCTCCTCTGCCAGCGAGGCCTTCTGAGACCACGCCCCATCAGAATGAGTCCCTCTGCACGACGGGTCCGATCACTTTCTACTGTTGGACACTTCTGTCCCCCAGCCACACCCGCACTCTCTGAAGTCACACCCTGTCTCCCTCTAGACCATGAGGTCCCAATGAGCTGGCCCTCTAGCATCTGGAACACAGCCCAGCGCACAGCAGGTGCTCAATACTGAGTCCGTGAGCGACCGAATCTCTTCTTCAGTGTATTAGTGCCCACTTACTGCTACGGCAAAGTGCCACAAACTTGTGGCTGTAAACAACACACACTTTCGATCTCTGGCTCATGAACCAGTATTGGGTGCTTCTAGAGTCTTCTCGCAGCTTCTGGAGGCTTCCCGTAACTCTGCCTGGGGCTCCGTATCACTCCAACCTTCCTCTCTGACTCTAACTCTGGTCCCCCATCTTCCCCTTCTAAGGATGCTTTTAATTACATCGGGGCCACCCGAATAATCCCAAATAATCTCCTCATCTCAAACTCCTTACCATAATCCCAGCGACAAAATTCCTTTTGCCGTGTAAGGTAACTGGCTCATGCATTTCTGGGATGAAGACGTGGACCTCTCTGGGGCCTATCACACTCAGAACAGTCCATTCAAAGAAAAACATCTTTTCTGCTGAAAACTACAATTTGACAATGTGTCTATAAAATAGTCTAAGCAAAGCTAGTGTCTAGATTCATGCCTTTCTACAGAACTTGACTGGCTGAGGACAGTCTTTGTCGCTTACAGAGGTCAGAATTTAAAAAAAAAAGTCCTAACCTTTAGAAACCCTGGAAAAAAAGCTTCCTAAGTAGTTTTTGTATTCATTTCATAATTTCCTAGAAATTAAAGTATTGATATTGTTGAAAATTTTTATAAATCTCTTCTCTTTTATAATCTCTCCTAAAGCAGGACATGGTCTAATTTAAAACTTGTCAACATAAGCTTTACTACTGCAAAGCCTTTTTACATTTCTGCTCAGCCTATTCTTTCCAGTGGATCCCATGAAGAAAGATTAATTTAACAAGCTGATTTCTGGATTCTCTTCACTCAATATTTAACATACTAAATATAATTTTTAAAAAACCAATTTTACAGCCTTCACTTGTTTTCCAAGTGACTATGGGAAAGATGGGGCAACTTAAACCATACAAACATTTATGAACATGTGACTTATAATTATTTATCTATATTTAGTCGATGAGACCAGGAGAAAATGTGTCAGATGGCCCCCATCTTCCCAAGCAATGCGCTAACAAGGTCATAGGTCTCTTGAGACAAGAAGCCAAAAGTAAATCGTATGAAGGAGAGGAACACGAAGTGCTCAAGTCACAGAAGTCCGAGGACCATGGGCTCAACAGTCCCAAGATCCCACAGAGCTGTCACCACGGGATGTGCGCCCCAGCCCAGACACGGTTTGCAACAGTATTGGGAGGAGCTTCTAGAAACTAGTGATCCCTGCAAAACACTCTGAGAAACACTCTTCTAGGACAACAGTTATTAAGCCAGAATAAATTAATTTCAATATCAATTTGCCCTTTACTTTTCTCAAGTGCAGAAAAGGAGAAAGGTGTGGATTCTAGGTCCTTGACTATAACGTGGACAGTGTCCTCATCCACCCACTCTAATCTCTATCTATTAGAACAGATTTACAGTTACAGAATTTTTTTGTTTTATAAAATACCTTAAAGGAGCATTCCTCTGTGTGTGGTGACTAAGGGATAGAACTCTGAGCACATTGACATAAACTACTCATGGTCAGTTCTCTCTTTATGTTCAGCTCTGAGTTAACAGTGATAAACTGTTGTCTGAGCAGGAACCAGTTCTCCTATTTTCCTTTAAAATGAAAACTCCCAAAGTCTGAATCTTTGAAAAAGTTTTGATGTATTTATCCTCTATCAAAAATCAGAGGTAAAGTTTTGTCAGTACTCTTTTGTAAAGTATGGCCAAGTTTTGCAAATTGGGCCATGTTTCTCAATGCGTAGTAAATAACCTAGTCACACCTCATTCATCTCGAAGTCTCCTGTCTGGGAATCTCAGCAACTACCCCCGATCTCACTAAAATTTGGAGTGTAACTAGAAAGAAAATGTTAAGCGAAATAAAGGTCATAAAATGCACACATGAGGGGCGCCTGGGTGGCACAGCGGTTAAGCATCTGCCTTCGGCTCAGGGCGTGATCCCGGCATTATGGGATCGAGCCCCACATCAGGCTCCTCTGCTATGAGCCTGCTTCTTCTTCTCCCACTCCCCCTGCTTGTGTTCCCTTTCTTGCTGGCTGTCTCTATCTCTGTTGAATAAATAAATAAAATCTTTAAAAAAAATAAAAAATAAAATGCACACATGAAATCATACATCAATTCAGTAAGTTTTAACCAAGGACTTTATATATCCCATTTATAGTCGCCCCCAAAAATATTTTTTTGCAATTAGATAGTTATATATGATTATAATCAATACACAGAACTCTGAAATTCATAATCGTTTTTCACTTTCACAACATTGTTTTCTCGTATCAAGGAAGTAATGGGAGCTAACATTTGTACAGAAACCTTGTGATCAATCCGAGCATTTTATATTTAATTTCTAGAATGACATGTAACTGGGGACACTTAAAGTTCATATTGTAGGAAATCACTCACTAAACATTTATTCAACCCTACCATACATAAAGGTATTTCAGTCATTAATATCCAGGTCAGATGGATGAAACCCACTAAAATGGTTATCAGATAAGCCTCCTATGTGTTTTAAAAACAATTCAGGCATTCTACACATGGTGGGGTTGGGGGGTGCTGGATAATGAAATATTGGAACAGGATAGAAAGTGGCATAATTTGGCCTGTTGCAGTCCTTTTCTATGGAAGGGCAAACAGAGCCGATTACAATGGTGAAGAGATCTGTGATTCGATAAAAATAAAGGAAACAAATTGAGGCACTTTCAGAGGGATGGCAAGAGGCTGATGACCCAGCCACTGCGCACTTAAAGGTAAACGTTTCCACTTGATTATTTAAGGACTCCCAACCAAAATGGCAGCTCTCCCTTAAGTCACCCAGGTATGGCTACACCCACCACTCACAGCGCCCCGGCTCCTCTGTGTAAACGCACACCCTACACGGGGAGGCTGTGGGGAAGCGAGTGGTGCCCCACACATCTCCCCTAAACCTGTTTCAGCAGAGAGGTTCACGGGTTTCCAGGTCCATTTCTAGAAACCTCTCCACCTCTTGCCAGTAAAAAGTAACGGACACAGGGTGCCTCTGTGTTCTCAGGAAATGTCTTGTTTTAAATACAAGATCAAGGCTAACTACCTACAAACACGTGTTTTTCAATTGCTTGGTTGCTGTATTTTGCTCAGATGTGAATTTTGGAAACATCGTTATAAGAAATGCATGCGTTCCTTTGATGACTCTAGGCCGGGGCACTGGGATTAAGAACGTTCATACCGCGATTTCTGTGTGAAGACCCCAACAGGGAGAGTTGCTTTCCAGTATCCCATGTCTCCTAGCTCTTTGGCTCATGAAACCATGAGGTAAAGTCAGGCAACTGTCAGCGCTTGGTAACAGGAGGGCCCCACAGTGTGAGACACTGGCTTCAAGAAGAGAGGAGGAAGTGGGGGGGTGGGGAAGAGGCGGCATTCTCGTCAAAACCGACCTTGTGGCTACTTCGCGGCTGTGGTGGAAACGAGGTTGTCCACTCTCTGGCTACAGCTGTGGAATTTACTGCACGACGGCTGACATTCCAAGTAAGAACAATTCTTTCCAGTTTTGCTGAGAATAGGCCAACCCCTATGATTACTTGTCTATGTACAGGCCCAGGACACACAGGCCTGCATGTGCTTCTATTTGAAAGGAGAAAAATAAAGCTCCCACTTCCATCCATAGAAGCTCCCAGGGCAAGTTTCCTGGAAAACCCAGCAGCTTCAGAAGTAATGAGCACCCGAGTAAGCCCTGCACACTCACCGAACAGGGAAGCGTCACCCCAACATTTACACCGAGGCGTACGCACTCTGTGAAAACTGCTTTGGACAAAAATCCATTGGGCTTTGAATGACGAAAGTGTTGTAAAAGGCTCTAAAAGCCACTTCCCGGTAAACAGACCGACAGACCTCTGTGGACATGAATAGCAGTGACACCTTCTCCAGTGAGGTTTGGCTGGAAGCACCCAAATCCTGTAACCGCTCGGCCATGCAGGCATGGTGAGAACAAGCAGTCATCAGGGGCGCCTGGGCTCGGGCAGTGAAGCGTCTGCCTTTGGCTCAGCTCATGATCCCAGAGTCCCAGGACCGAGCCCCACATCAGGCTCCCTGCTCAGTGGGAAGTCTGCTTCTCCCTCTGCCTGCTGTTCCACGTGCTTGTGTTCTCTCTCTCTCTCTCTCTAATAAATAAATAAAATCTTAAAAAAAAGAAAAAAAACCTAATCAGTTTTTCAAAAACATCATCAGGAATTGTTATTCCCCTATTACGAAGAGCACTTCCTACCAATCCTTTTGGCCAGGCCTCCCATTGGAGAGTCCTAAGGGAGAAGGCAGGCCTGGGGACAGAAGGAGGAAGTTCAAAGTCAGCCGCACTGGCACCAGGCTTGGCTGAAAGCAGTGGAGTGCCGTTGATCTAGCCCACTGGCCTCCTTGAGCCTCAGCTCCCTCCACGTGAAACCAGTGCAGCCTCCCTGAGAGCTTCGAAGGCTTCCTGCTGTTCCTGGGGGCCCTGCCGAGGGCTGTGCCTAACCGGGCCCCTGCCTGCCTCTCCTGTTTACTGCCATCTGGCCCCTGGGTTCCTGACAACTTGACACTCCCTCAACATCCAAGCTCTTCCCATCCCATGGCCTCATCTGGTCCATTCATTCATTCATTCATTCATTCGTACCTGATTGGAGGTTTTCCCCCTGCAGGAGTTCAGTGGGGGTAGGGGTCCTGCCTCTCATTCATCCTGGGAGCCCCATGCCCAGCACAGTGACTAGCACAGAGTTGAATATGCAGCTAAATACGGGGGGAATGGACGAGTAACTGATTAAATGAAGTGCTTTCTAAAACCAATGACCACATATGGGAGGCAATAAAAACTATCTTTCTCAGTATTAATCACTTTCATTGCTGCTGGGGGAGAAGTTTGTCACCACTTTCAGAAGACGTAATCAGAGTTTCAGGACACTGATCATCTGGCACAGTCAGCATTCACCTTCACTCTGTTCTTCGCTGTGTCCCACCCAACCTGTAACAAGCATCAGTGAGCCCAGAGCCAAGCAGCTGTGGAGGCCGAGCTGGTTCCTCTCCTGCCTCGGCAAGTGGCAACAGACACCTGCTTCCTCCAGGGGCCTGGGACCTGAGACGGTAGCCGCTGCAGGAACCGGAACACAGCCCGCTGTACCGACCCCAGCCACAGCCCACGGTGCTGGCCACAGACAGCCTGTCCCATGGGTGGCGTTGCAGTGTATGGCACCTGACTCCCACTTTCATGGAGATGCCTATCCTGGCCACACCAGACCCAAGACCACGGAGGACACAAGCCCATCTTCATTTTAGCCATAAATTCAAAGTGAGAACGCTGTGACGGGAGGGCTGGAAACGAGTGGGTCACTCATTTCTTCATTCCGTTTACCTTTGGCTGGAGACTACAGGAAGAGAAGGGTCATCTGAAACCCCTCTCTTCTCACAGTGGTGCAATTTCTCGGGGAGGGTGTTAGCAGAGGCAAAGGTGTTTCTGCCATACTGCCATTATATTTATAACGCCTGCCTTAACCACAGAGAGTGGAGGTTAAAGGTTGTACTTGATAAATGTGAATCATCTAGGCTTCGATGGGAGTCTCCAGAGGGATGGACAAGTTAAAACTTGGTGATGGGTAGGAAGGAGGGCACGTATCGCATGGTGCACTGGGTGTTATACGCAACTAATGAATCATCGAACTTTACATCGGAATCCGGGGATGTACTGTATGGTGACTAACATAATATAATAAAAAATATTATTATAATAAAAAAAAAACTTCTTGGGACAGCCGAATATTTCACAACGACCCTTCCAAGTGCATGGGATTTGGGATGGTCATTTTAGTTATGATATTTAAAGAATAGGATTTGTGAGGTGTACTTGGACAGCAGGGTTGAAAGTGAGACATCACTGAGCACGCCAAAGGGCTTCTGTGAATAAATATTTGCTTTCTATGGAATTTTTATAGCAGTCTGAATTATTAACTAAATATATAAACACAAGAACCATATCCAAAGATAGACATTTGCTTTTTTATCCCCTTATTTTGTATCCATCCCTCTATCTCTCCATAGCTCCCAACCTAGAGACATTTAATATACTATTCATAAAGACTGTAACATTCTGAAAATCAGAATTATTCATCTGCCAGGTAGAAAGTTCCTTTAATGAAGGGGCTGATGAAAATTCTAATTACTCATTAAAGGGCTCCATTAGGGGCACCCCGGTGGCTCAGTTGGTTAAGGGTCTGACTTGATTTCGGCTCAGGTCACGATCTCAGGGTCGTGAGATCAAGCCCCGTGTTGGGCTCTGCTCTGGGTACGGAGCCTGCTTGAGAGTCTCTCTCTCCCTCTCCCTCTGCCCCTGGCCCCCCCCCAAAACAAGAGCTCCTTCATTTCTTCACTCAAGAAATTTCCATTGAGTGGTGTCAAGGTGACAAGGCACAGGTGTGGTGGGGGGTGGTGTGCAGCCAGGAACAAGACGCACGGCCCTCTGGCGGTCGCGCTCCAGCAGAGGGGAAACAAACAGCAGACTACCGGACGAGCCCGTAAATACAGGAATTTCAAAGAGTGGCAAATGTGACTATCAGCCACGTAGGGGATTGGAATATCGGCGCACGACCTTCTCCTACCTCCTCCTGCAAAGACCCACTATGTGGACGAGTAAAACAAGAACGGTACACTCTTCCAAATCTCTGTGACACAAAAACAAGGAGCATGCCTCTCGCCCAACCACGTTACCCGGTCCGCAGCAGAGCCTGCACCCACACTCAGTCCACGCTGCTCCTGTATCTTTCCCTCCCGACACAGTTAGCTACCCTTTTTAGCTTTGCTCACACGCTTCCTCCCTTTCCCTGCCACCCACTGGTCCTACCACGCTTACTGATTATTCCTCACGTCAGTTTTAAGTTCACAAAATCAAACGAAGAACAGGGCAAGCAAAGCCCTAACGAACCCTGCTCCAGCTATAAGATGGGCCGATGGTGCTGATGATAGTTACTCTAGTTATCGTGTTATATGGCAAGCCGAGGTCACCCTGGGTTATCTGCATTACCTTATGTGCATTAAAAGCTACCTCTGCCCCTAACATACACTGGGTGGATACTGAAGAGTGAGAGGTCAGGCTGCCAGAGAGAAGACAGAATGGAAAGGACCCAAAAAAAGAACAAGAATGCATGATGGCCGGCGGCCCCCCGACTACAGAAGGTTCTCCTGGGACCTGACTGGTTTTGAACGCAAACCTCTTCTTCCAGCTCTAATGAGAATGGCAGGTTCTGTGGGAGCTCCTTGGAGGCAGGGGAAATGATCAATCCCTGTCAGGATCCGGTACTAAGTTACCTGGGCAGAGGGGAGCAGGTCAAGAAAGCAGGGAAGGGGGTGAAGAATGAAGACAGACAATATTGGGACCGTCTGTACCATATTCTAACCTGAGGCTCTGAGGTGCTGGAAAAAATCAAGCTAGCTGGGCAGAGAGCCAGAGGGGAAAAAATTAAGGAGAAGCAAGAGAAAGAAATGCTCACCAGTGATGCTGTGCGAACGTACTTTCTGTGACTAGCCTGGTGTGCCATATTTCTACTACTTTGATGCTATGGTTTCTAGTCGAGCCGCATAATAGTTACATAAGTTCAGCAAACTGAGATATGGTCATCGGCAGTCTGCATGACACTGGGAATATTCGCCAGGAGTGCGGGAACAGCCAGGCTACAGTTCTGAGATGGGCACACTTTCTCCGAGCCAGCCTGGGACCATGATGGGGGTCGCATGGCTGGGCCGTGCTAGCTCGTCTCCTGGATGGACCATCTGGGATCAGTTCTCCCGAGACTTAGCCCCTGGGTGGGGTCCTCATCCCGGCACTGCTCATCCACACTGGCTTTAGTAAGTTGTGTCCTCTCCGACACAGGGCTGCCTTGTCTGTAGGTCACAAGTGTGAAGACTGAACTTCAGAGAGCCAACGGGCAGGGACGGTTTGCAGAGCTGGCGGGAAAGATGGAATCTGACTACAGATGTGCCCAACTCCAAAGCCTCCCTTGGTGATGAGAGTGGCCAATCCTGATGACACCCCGGGACCCCCCATGTCCTAATGACTATCATATCAGCACTTAGGTGCTTTGCTCCATGTTTCTACCCTTGAAGGACCACGTTAAAAGAAGAAAGAAAACCAGAAGAAAATGACGTCACATCAACATAGGGCTTATAATATTTAAACACTAATGGGGGTGCAGATGAGTATTGTTGATAATTGAACAAGCGAAGAATTAAAACTGTAATTGAGAACATCATAGAAAAAATGGTGGTATTCATCATTTCTAGTAAATAGGCTGTGTTACTATGGCTAACATCATTTTCCCAGACCGTTGGGGTCTCCCTAATGTGTATATCCATCATGGAACACCCATCAACTGAGAACTAAAGCTACTGTCCATTTATAGAAACACACTAATAACAAAATCCTCGCTTATTCAAAGCAAGACTGGTGAAAACAGCCTTTGATATGTCCTTTTAAAGCAAGGAATCACCCACGGTTTGCAAAACTCCAGTTCAAAAAGATGGCTAGGAACTGAATTCTTAAATTATGGGAGGAAACACTCAGGGGAAGGGATAACTAAAGATGATAACCAGAATGTTCTAATGAACTAGAACATGATCCAATTCGATGCCTAAAACAACCATTTGGTAACTAGCATGGTTCAAAACAGTAAGTGATTAGCTGATAAAAGCAGTGTAAATACACCTAAAATTCATCACTTGGCTCACTTGTATTCCCTACTTATTGACATCAGCTCACGTTTGATCATTAGCGGGGAGAAATATTTTACAGTAAGCACATTCACAGAACCCTGTGTTTGTACCTTCACGTACAAGTGCAGGCAGCATGTTCACCAAAGGAAGTGTCAAAATGTTCTCGTACGGCAAGGGACGATGACAAAACAGAGGGCTTTCAAATTAAGCTAAAAATGCTTAATAGGAAAACAAGGAAATCTTCATTTGCCCCATTTCCTCTGACAGATATGCTTTCCGATGTCATCCCAGTTCTCTTCCCTTAGATTAAAAATCCTGCCAACACCTTTTCTTTTTTCCTCAAATGTACCCCTTTCCCCGGTCATTAACAGTGGTGAATTACAGCACCCCGCTCTTCTGCTTTCTGCTTCTGTCCCTCCTTTCATGTGCTGCACGACCAGGTGTGAAGCGGGTTTTCTCTCCAGGGAACTATAATCGGTAAGAAGGGCTTGGATGAAGGATTTGCCATCCTCACTGCTGCTACAAAGGGGACTCCAACGTAACGGAATAGCTACATATCTGCATATGGGCTACTAACTCAAGTCTGCAAAAAAAAATCCACTTTGGCCCAGTCCTTGGCTCTGGAATTCACTGCAGTGGCATGTGACTGGCATTTCGGGTCAGGGCCGGGGTCATGCTCCTGTAGTCATCCTCAGAGGGAGTCAGTCCCCTAAGTGCGGACCAGTCGGGCATTGCCCCTTTATTAAAGAAACACATCACGGATTCAGGAAAATACATACCTGATTGCGCTCGCGGACAAGTGACCGTAGGACCCACTTGCCGAAGAGCTGCTGCGGGAATTATTGAGAATCGTGACCAAGGAGTTGGGAGATGTCCTTATCATCGTCTGAAGGTCAAAGCTGTGATCGGACAGCGGTGATATGGACAGTGTACGTTTTCGGCTCGGCCTGGCTGACAGCCTGGGGCTGGGGAATCTGGTGCCTGTCATAGAAACAAAACAGAACCTGGTTACCTGCGGTTGTAACCTGGGACTCACGGCCACGTGCCTGGCTGGAAGATGCGAAGGTTAAGAAGTCAGCAACTTGCGGTGACAAGTACCTCTCTGCCCACTTGTGATCTACTGGCTACAACTGAGGAAATTAGGGAGAAATATTTATCTTCCAGGGCTTACCTCGGGGGAGCTCTGTTTATTAATGTGCAGGCAAAATGATAAATTGCTAAACAAAAGGGAAAGACTTTCATGTGTTATCCCTCTCATTTCTAGTGATTTATGAATCTGACGGCTGCTTAGATATTCCCATCATTAATTCACCACAAGCGACAAAGACAGTGGTCCCCACAGTTACACAACACAGCCCTCCCCATCCCAACACACACCATTTTAAGGCAATGAGCCGAAGGAGAAAATGAATTAAAGCATCCTAAGATTAAAAATTCAGCTTAGTTATGCCCTCATTTCCCCGTGATTTCTGTAGTTATCTGATCCATGTACACGTAAAGCTTTACTGAAACAACTGATAAATGCATTATCCGAAATTAATGGTTCTCAATCAGGGGCAATTATGCCTCCAGGGGACATGTCACAACATCTGGAGGAGCTTTGGTTATCACAGTTCACGGGGTGCTACTCCCATCTAGTGTGTAGAGGCCGGGCGTGCGGCTGAACACCCAGCAACACCCAGGAC